>NC_039264.1:2977099-3289599 GCF_003368295.1 Carassius auratus | reverse complement strand
CTTCTGCGCGTAGCAGCGAATGTTTGATGATGCTCGCGTCTCAGTAAGTGTGTTTAGCACTCGTCAGTGCAGAGTGTCCCGCTCATTAGGGTCCCCGCAGCGGCCACACATGAAGGTTCCACAGCTCGGGGCTGGGGTGCTATATTGTGCCATTCGCCTGAGACAGCAGGTCCTGCTTGAGGGGGATTCGCCATGGGGGAGCCATCAGTAACTCTCTCAGGTCCGCGAACCAGGGCTGATTCGGCCAGTTCGGGGCCACGAGTATAACTGATGCTTTCTCCTCCCTGATTTTGCACAACACAGGCAGAATCTTCACAGGAGGGAACGTGTAAGCCTGGCTTCCGGCCAGCGCGATGTCAGAGCATCTCCCAGCAGGGGGGAGTGAGATAGCAAACGTGTTCTCGCTCGTGGCAAACAATCCACTTCCTCCCTCCCAAATCATTAGATCTGATCTTGGGTGAAGCCAACATCTCCTTAAGGAATCCCGTTCCTCAAAAGCATGCTCACTCCACGGTTCAAAGTACCGGGGATGTGCGACGCTCCTATGGAGATTAAGTGTCGGTCCGCCCACAACAGGAAACTCGCTGCCTGTTTGAATAGAGCTCTGGAGCGCACGCCGCCCTGGCGATTTATGTACGAGACCACAGACGTGTTGTCGGTTTGAATCAGTACATGTTTCCGCTCCAATTTCGACCAGAAGGCTTGCAGGGATATTAGGACACCGCTTCCATTATTCCAAACGGTTTTGTGTCACCTTCTCTGTGACTCCGACCACAGGCCCAGACGGACTGCTCCCCGGCCTAGATCGCGTTCGTTGAGAAAAGAACTCCTGGGCTGAACATAACCGGGCTGTTCCACGGTCTCAGAGTGCTGACGCAACTGTGAATGACCGTAAGTGCTTGTGGACCGAAGACCACGCCCTCGGCGGAACTCGAGTTACAGCCAAAACTGTAGCGGCCGCAATGTAGCAGACCCAGATGGCACACTGAAGAAGCCGCCGCCATCATTCCCAGAAGCCTCTGAAATTCCCTCAGTGCAAACGACCTGCCCAGTCAGAAACAGCGCAGAGTCGATGAAATGCTCTAGAGAGAGATGGGCTCGCATCGCCATCGAGTCCAAACATATTCCCAGATATGTTACAGTCCGACTCGTAAAAACACGCTCTTCTGCATATTCACACGCAGTCCCAGCGTATCCAAACGGCGAAACATTGTTTCCACGTGACTGATAGCACATCTCTTGAGTGGGCTAAAATCAGCCAATCGTCCAGATAATTCAACATGCGCATTCCGCTCGATCTGAGGGGAAATTTCGCTCTATCGCTCTCTCTCGAGCAGACTGAGAACTTCCTGTCGCAGAACAGGACGGTTTTGGGGCAAAGTCAGTGACGGGACCACGCCATTGAAGCGGGGAGGTCTGCGTTTGAATTGGAGAGAATATCCGTCGTGAATTATTCCCAGTATCCACGGTGAAACGCCCGGGATAGCCCTCTTACCGTCCATGAGATGACACGGCCGACGCGTTAGGTCTACAGCCACTGACGGCTTATATTAATTAGGGCCCCGCCCCCGCGAGGCTGGAAGCACTGGCGGGAGGGCGGGCGCGTCGCTAAATGGTGTGACACTCTTGCGCCATCATGAGGCCATTATAATCATGGACTGTGGCTCTGCGCTGTTAGAGACAGGGCGAGTGACACAACGTTGGGTGCAAGAATTTGTATATATGTTTCTTAAGTACAATTTATACTCACAAAAACATCAATTAAACACATATAGCAATCGTCACCCATAGTGATGTGGGGGACATGATGCATGTGTCTTTGTGGTGTTGGCACTCTCGCTCCTTCGCGAGGCCATTATAATAATAGGTTGTGGCTCTGCACTGTTCTGAGACAGGGCGAGTGACACAGAGATGAGTGTAAGAGGAAGTAAAGCTCTTTAGTTGATTGTAACATGCCATTATTGTGGAACTCACACAAACAGCATTCAAACATAGCAATCGTCGCCCGAAGAAACATGGGGGACATGATGCATCTGAACATTGAGGGTGACACCGTGTTCATGTGGTGTTGGCACTCTCGCGAGGCCAGTATAATCATGGGTTGTGGCTCTGCACTGTTCTGAGACAGGGCGAGTGACACAGTGATGAGTGTAAGAGGCAGTAAAGTTCTTTCGCTGATTGTATACCTGCTTTTATTGTGGAACTCACACAAACAGCATTCAAACAGACATAGCAATCGTCGCCCGAAGAAACATGGGGGACATGATGCATCTGAACATTGAGGGTGACACCGTGTTTATGTGGTGTTGGCACTCTCGCGAGGCCAGTATAATCATGGGTTGTGGCTCTGCACTGATCTGAGACAGGGCGAGTGACACAGAGATGAGTGTAAGAGGCAGTAAAGCTCTTTCGCTGATTGTATACCTGCTTTTATTGTGGAACTCACACAAACAGCATTCAAACAGACATAGCAATCGTCGCCCGAAGGAAATGGGGGACATGATGCATATGAACATGGCGCTTGGGGGCGGGGCCTCCCGCTCACTCACTCTTTCACCGTCAGGGAGACGGCTCGTATGGCGCGCTGGCTCTCTCGCGGCGCGGGGTCCTCAACTGACCCTGACGTTACCTTCCAGGCTCTTACCACTGCTGGTTTCGGCAGAAACGAGCGTCCGGTTCAGAGCGGGGTGCCACTGCGGGTTATTTTAGCTGGTTTCAGAGCCTGGCCCGGTGCATAAGAATCTCGCTGAAGAAGACTGGGGTGAGCGACGGGGTATCACATGGCTCATACTTTGGCGCGCTTTCTGCGTCTCTGAGAATAGCTCCATGACGTCACCAAAGAGGCCAGAGGGAGCAACTGGAACGTTTAGGAGCGCCCTACGGTCCGCGTCTTTCAGGACAGCTAGGGAAGCCATAGGTGCCTGTAAAGATGACCATGAGCTCCGTGAAACAGCTGAGCAGAGCGCTTAATAGCAATCAGCGCGAGATCAGTTGCCGCGATCCTGATGACGTCAGCGCTACTGTGCCGCCGTTTGCCCGAAACACCTTGAGTATTGCCCTGGCAAAGAGCAGAAGCTGCACTCGCTCTTTCTAGACTGTGGTCCGGACCAAAAGCAGAGGGAGACGAGCACAGGTGTGTGGTAACAGTCTCCTAGACGGGGGGGGAGGGTTTCCGTCCCGTCCACGTGCGTGATATGGCCTTCGTAGCAGAGTGGGTGCGCGCCGATTGGGGTGCAGCCCACGATTTCACCACGAGCTCTTGCATGCCTAAATGCCATCTGGTAGCAGCTCGACTGGAGGAGCCACGAGTCTAGTTACCTATCACAGGCTCGTCATGTGCGTTGCAAGCGAGACTCAGCTCCGAGACGACCTTTCCGAAGACCCTGACGAGCTTCTCCTGGAGGTCTCAGGGCCCTCTTGGTCGGGGCGGTCCCACTGAGAGGCCCAAACCTTTTTCGACGTCGAAGCGACATGGAGTCGTTTTCTTCGCCAGCACCGAAGAGGACGAAGTTCGCGGAAGCTATAGTCCACCACGCCGACGTCAAACTAGTCTTCGGGCGGGGGAGGGCCCACCAGCGGCTCGCTGGCGGCAGTGGGCCTCATTCCCGCCGTCCTCCGAGCCACTCTGGCTCTGAGGGCGCGCACTGGCAGTCTCGGTACAGTGGGCGCAAGTGTTGTCCGTGTGAGAATCCCAAGCAGGTCACACAGAACTGTTGAAGGTCCGAATCTAGCATTAGCAGCCATCGGATGCGGAGAGGAAAAACAGGGTGAGTAGTCCTCTATTGCAACTTCCACGATGACTTAGATAAGACTTCTAGCGTGAAGAAAGAGATTCTGACGTAATTTTCGCGCCCATGCATTTTATACTGCACGCTTACCCGCCAGTATTTGCATGCTTCGCGTCAATTGGCCAGCTGTCCCCAGCTGGCGTTAGCCAATAAGATTTCAGTGAAAGTGGAGAAGGGAAGAGTTCCCATATACGTCTTAGCTGACGTAATGTTGAGTTACCGCCTCGAGAGGGAACCTATACTTTCTAACATTTATAATGTGTTTACATTTTTTTAAGTGTTTTACTGTCTTAAACATTTGTACAGGTCGCAATTGCAAATTAATCCCTTATACATGTAAAAAGTAAAAAAAAAAAAAAAAAAAAAAAAATCGAGGTTGGAAAAAAATGAAAGACATAAAATGACATTTCCTGGAATGGCAGAAAGACGAAATATTTCTAAATATTTCATAAATCTGCCAGTGCAGCTGTGAAACCAGAGGAGCTTTTAGATTTTAGTTTATCCTTCTGATCAGGTCAAAACAGAGATTTTCCTGTTTATGATAGGCTATTACCATGGTTGCAAATTAATAAAAAATTATAAAGTATAGACCTACCCAAGATTTTGGCCATGTTGCAGATGTCTTTCACTGTTCACTGATGTAGCCAGGCATTAGTGAAAAGTCTAACTTCATCAATTTATTCAGCTAAATTGTTCATACCATGAATTAAATATCTATTTTAAAACCTAATCAGAATCAGAAAGATATTTATTGCCAAGTAAGTTTTACAAAAGGAATTATTTTTGGTTTATGCATGTCTCAATTGTGCATAAATCAAAGAAATGTAAACAATTTTCACCTAAGTGCATAAAATAATTTTACATATAGCCTATTAGGCTACTCTATCGCTTCAGAGTTTCAAAGTAATTTAAATGTAATTTCCTAAACCGTACCTTATCATGGAATCAAGAGTCAAGAATAAACCCTAATGGCTTAAAAAAAAATAAAAAAAAAAATAATAATAATAATAATATGGGATTTAATTCACATATAGGCTATTATGATTTTATAATCGCTTCAGATGTGAAAAGTAGTTAAAATGCTGTCAGTTCCACTTCCATTCTAACTCCCAACATGCTAAACATAGCCTTGGCTGCTGGTCGATTTTAGTAGAAATCCTTGTATTTCAAAGCGGCTTGCCGCCAGCCGGCCGCTGTCCATTAGACGGAGGCAACCGCCAAAGAAAATGAAGCAGTCGGCCCGCCGGCTTTTCGCCGGCGGCATCTCGCAAGAAATGGGAGTGACGTATTCGGCGGCAAACGTTTCATCCCCGCCAGCGGGACGCACCTATAGCCGACAGCTTTGGGCCGGCGGCAAAAAGAAGCCGTGCGGATATTTTTTGCTAGCTGGGATTTAATCTGGAAATGCGCCAGATTTTACTATTTTGTACACATATACATACGGGGTTAGATGCTTGAAATTGATCAAAAGTGATGACATATACATTTATAATGTTTCAAAAGATTTATATTTCAGATAAATGCTATTCTTCTGAACTTTCTATACAAAAAATAAAATAAAAAAAATAAAAAAATAAAACTGAACAAATTTTAGGCTGCTCAGCTGTTTTCAATAATAATAATAATATTTTCTTTGAAAAACCAGAATATTAGAATGATTTCTGAATTATCACGTGACTAGAGTGATGATGCAAGAAATTCAGCTTTGAAATCACTGCAATAAATTACATTACATTATACATATATTATTTTAAAATATATTCAAAGAGAAAAGTTATTTTAAAGTAATTAAATAATTTTGTATTCTTGTCTCCTTCGGATCAAATAAATGTAGACTTGACTTCTCAAAAACATTAAAAAAAAACTTTTGACTGTCAGTGTATTTACAATATTTTCATTTATCGCTCATTTGCAAAATGAGCAGTTAAAATACGGTGTATATATATATATATATATATAAAAATATTCTCTTTATATACACTGCTCTCAAAAATAAAAAAACACTAAATACAATAGACATTAGAAACATTATAGTGGAGTATAGCGTTTATTAAAGTGAAACGTTTACAGCATGTGCTTAAAAAAAAAAAAAGACTATATCCATCAGTTTGCAATAGTTAATTAAGAAAGATAAAAAATAATCCAGATGACAAACATATTCTTCTATTTTTTTATAATAACAACAACGATAAACTAAAAATGTCTTCTTTGTATCTGTCAATTAGATATTCTGTTACTTAAAAACATGCAAAAAAATATATATATAATAATAATAATTAATGGCAAAGTATACATCACTAGGTCCCCCTTGTGGTTTATAGAAATAGCTACAGTGTACCACACTAGGGTTACAGTTCATTGTCAATCCCTAATCATGACTGATTAAACTTCTGTCCCAGTGTTTTGCTCCTAATCATCGTCTTTTGAAGAGCAGAAGACTTCTGTCCCATGAGGTATTCCCGAAACTCTGCACCATATCCATGCTGCACTGCTTTTCCAAGTGCTCTCTAGCATGTGCCGCCATGTCCCCTCGAATCTCAAGGGTCTTGAAGTGGTCAAAGTCACTGCGGCCCAGTTTGCGTAACCGGCGCGCAGCAGAGCGATAACACTTCCACGGCTGCGCCTCCAGCAGCAGAAACTCACAGAGAGACGCCAGTCTGGAGAGGAGAGACAGAAACGCCTCGTCTCCGTGATTCAGATGCACCCACATAGTCACCGCAAAACAGGTGCACAGGTGGAAACGGGGGCAGCCAAACCTGCCCAGGTGCGACTCTAGCACTGCCTGGCTCTTTGCACCATCTGTGATATCCAGGGGGATAAACTGGATATTTTGGGGAAGGGGGTTGGAGTTTTGCGCCCGAAGGATTAAATCCTGGTCCAGGTCAAATCCGAGTAGATAGACTTCTCTTTTAGAAAAGTCACTTACAGAGGCTTCCTCATGCAATAAATGTTTGTAGAGGGCAACAGACAAGTCCTGACAAACAGAGGGAATAATAAACAACATTTCAGTGATTAAAAACCCATTTTTTATGAGTTAAATATACATGAAACCAATCAAATGACATAGCATATATCCTATATGGCAAAATTGTGTAAATCTAAATAATTTACTGCGGAGCATAACTAAAAAAAATCCCATTTGACTTCCATAACCTGTTATTGCATAAATGATGACTGAAGTAATTTATATCAGTTTTATACTGGTTTCAAGCTTAATACTTAAAAATGGAACATATGAGTGGTTTGATTCATTAATATCATTCTAAAAATAGCTTATGAAGTGCTTTAAGTACGCACCGGTACTCAGTACCGCCACTTCCAAATATAGCTCTTGAGCATACCACCACCTCTCCGTGCGCCCAGAACGTGCTTTTAGCGTACCAGTACGTTCATTTGGACATCTGTTTATTAGAGGGTTTTAATCCTTTGCCTGCACTGCCCCTTCACAATTCACGCTTCCTAATTCTTCCTAGTTCGGAGTATGGAGCGTGAATCATTTGAACCAGTTTGGGAGTTCGGAGCAGGATCGCGAATTTGAGTCAGTTTCGGGAGTTCGGAGCGGCTTCACGGATCATTTGAATCAGTTCGAGAAATCGGAGCGGGTTCGTAAATCATTTGAGTCAGTTCGGGAGTTTGGAGCGGGATCGCGAATCATTGAGTCAGTTTGGGGATCGCAAATGATTTGAATCAATTCGGGAGTTCGGAGCGGCTTCGCGGATCATTTGAATCAATTCGAGAGTTCATAGCGGGTTCACGAATCATTTGAATCAGTTCGGGAGTTCGTAGCGGGTTCGCGAATCATTTGAGTCAGTTCGGGAGTTCAAAGCGGGTTCGCGAATCATTTGAGTCAGTTTGGGGATCGCGAATCATTTGAATCAGTTGGGGAGTTCGTAGCGGGCTCGCGAATCATTTGAGTCAGTTCGGGAGTTCAAAGCGGGTTCGCGAATCATTTGAGTCAGTTTGGGGATCGCGAACTATTTGAATCAGTTCGGGAGTTCGAGCGTGATTCATTTGAGTCAGCTCGGGAGTTCGGAGCTGGTTCGCGAATCATTTGAGTCAGTTTGGATGTTTGAACGCAGTGGGTATTTTTTTCAAAATCCTTTTGCACATTTTATTTATGTTCAGTAGTTCTTTCTAGCTCAAGCAATTCCACAAAATAATACAAGGATTTATTATTAAGGTTGCCTGTTGACTGCTGTATAAAAAAGCCCTTCAAATTGCCTCAGGGGGTGAGGGGAGTCATCAAAAAAAAAAAAAAAACAGAAAATATATATATATTTTTTTGGCTAGAGAGCCGGTGTAGCAGTCGATTCTGTTCCCCTCGGAATGTCTGTTTCCCATCGGGTTGCCAGGTCCGTTCAATAAACCCAACCAAATAGTTAATCAAACATTTTCCCAAAGTAGCCTAAATTCCGCGGATTTGGCCACATTCCCGCATGCAAATACACCAAACACACCTGGATGTAAGGAAAGCAAAAAGGGACAAATTTCTTGCTACACTGCAGCAGTAAAATGATTCTCACACTCCCGTTTATGTTCTTTTTTTTATTATTATTCATCTTGCAGTTTTTCCGTTATTTTTGTCTTATGTTTTTAGATTTCAAGTTGAAAAACCTCTCGTCTTAAATTTATTTTCAAGTTTAAGATTTAGGACGGTATTTTGAACTATTTGACTTGCCGTACATCCAGTCACGCTTCTTGCGCACGCTAGTTCTGATCGTACGTATAGTAACTAGGCAACTACGCAAGAATTGTAGTATGTTTGCGTAAAGGGGAACAGACATTCCGAGGGGAACAGAATGGACTGCTACACCGGCACCTCTTTTGGGCCACTTAAAGCACTGAGCTTAAGGGAAAACATTACGGCAAGTTTGTGCTTACAGATAACCACAGCATACAAAAATTTAAAGAAAATGATTTTAACAAGCTTAATATCTAATAATGAAAGTATAACATGATTATTTAAATATTAAATCTGTCATTTTACCCCTGAATTACATCCCACGTCCAGGATTAACACGCGTTCAGAGTCGAGGCCGATGTTTTGCAGCAGTGTTTGTGGTATTAAACTCAGGCGGTTCTCTGGCGGGTTGAAGCTGTAATAATTGATGAAGTTTCCATAAGGAGCAGCTCCAGGATCTTCGCTGTCCTCTTCATTCACATGGGAAACGTGAGTCTCCATGTCTGTCCAACGACAAAACAAGTCCTGACGGCGCGCGTTACCATACAAAAACTAGTTCCTCAATTCGGATCGATTGTACATCGAAGGCAGGCGCTATAAAGTTAAAAGTCAGCCATTCAAAACGGATATTCAACCCAATGGTGTAAAATATTACCTTTAAAATGAAAACTACGAGAAAAACGTTTACACTACATTTCTCTTCTGCTTCGCCATAGCGTTACGAAAGTAACTGCGCATGCGCACAAACCATTTCCCTGACAACAGAACTGCATTTCCTCATAACGTTACTTTGGATTGTAATTTAAACAGGTGAGACTGCACGTTTGGCATATTTTATCTAAAGGCAGTAATATTAAACAACTCTAAACTGTCTTTTCGTAGAATAAAGCTGACTAAAGCTTGTTTTCTGACTATTTTTAGTGGATAACAAACGAATTGTGGTTTAGATTAGAGAGCTGAGAAGCAAACACGTGCCGATGTGTTGTAAAACCGAAGAGAAATAAAACTATTAGTGCTGTCAAATTATTTATCGCGATAAATCGGATTCGAAATAAGTTTTTCTTAACATAATATGTGTACTATGTATATTTATTATGTATAAATACAAACACATGCATGTATATATTTAAGAAATATGTTCATTTTTTAAATATATTTATATGTAATATAAATATATACATGTATATACATGTAAATATTTCCCAAATATATACCGTATGTGTGTTTATTTCTATATACATAATAAATAAACACAGCACACATACAAATATTACATAAACAAAAACTTTTATTTTGGATGCGATTAATCGTTTGACAGCACTAAAAATTAGTATGCACGAATAAAAAATATGATCTTAATGAATATGGTGACATGTACCATGGTAATACCGTAGTATTCCTTGACGTATTTGTAAATCTTGATTTTAAATCTAGAGCCACAAATCTAACACAATTACACTTTCTTCAGTAATACTGTGGCACGTCCTTTGATATTTTTTGTGATATTTCAGATATTTTCACATTTTAAAGCCTTGTGTATCATGCTAACATTTTAGTTTAATTTGGCTCCCAGAATGTTCTGCGAACATTAGTTTAGGTTTCCAAGACATAGTTTTGAAGGTTTGTTTTTGGTTAGCCAGTCTATGCAGGAATAACATATTCTTTTTAGGTTTACAGAATGTTCCTCAAAATAAATAAATAATAATTTTCTTAGATGCTACCCAGATGGTACACATACATCTGCAAGATATCTGTTAAAGATCACTTTATCTAGAAAGCATCTACTGTGCACAAATATCTGACAGTTTTACATTATAGATCCTAAACCGATGTTAATGCAGACTTCAGATAGACATCTCTATAATGTATATGTGCTATCTTCACAGATCTGTCATGCTCAGCGGGAAGCGCATCGCTGATGTGGGTTATAAGCTCTTCTCGGGCTCCATGATGTTGCTGACGTTGTACGGTGGATACCTGTGTGTCCTGAGGGCTCAAAGATTCATGCAGAGACAGAAACAGCTGGAGGCACAGAATGAGAGCACGGCTTCAGAAACCATTAAAGACTGAAGACACAGGCTGTAAATAATCACTTAACCGGACACCGATCATGTCACACAGGTGGGAAAGTGTGTAGACCAGCAGAACCCCACCTGCGTTCATGACCCCTGAAGGGTTTATTTGCCTTCTTGAGGACTTCAGTGAGATCTTGTGTGTTGCTATATTAAATGCTCCTTGTTAAATCTGCTGTCATGAGTGTTTGTGCATGTCCTGTGGATCTGCAGAGTTGTGTAAATGCTTGTAAAGATTACGAAACATTTTAGAGCTGAATAGAAATTTAAAAGATTATATGCCAGTGTTTTCATTGTTAACCCTAAAAATAAATATGTTTATTGAAATAAAGCTGAAATAAAATGCTAAATTAGATGAAAAACTTGAAATAAAAAAATAAGTTTAGGTTAAAGTTCTAAAATAATAGTACTAAATCTGAAATAAATGTAAATATAAAAGCTCATAATTTATAATAATTATATATTACCCAAAATTAAAATAAAACTTAAAATAAAAGCCAATTTAAAATATTAATAAATACTAAAATATCTGTTTTATTCACCATACCAACTGGCTTTATTTAGGACCTAGATATTGTGTTTTCAATGTTCTTCAAGATCAGAAAATACCCATTTTATTGCATTATAAAAATTAACTTTGAAAGCTTGTTTAATTTTTTCTTTAATTTAACCCTTATTTTCAGCTTCCTATTAATCAGAAAGTGTCTTATTACAGAAGGCCCAGCTTTCATTTTAATAATTAAAAAACGGAATGAAAAACAGCACAGGAAACAAATTACAAACACATCAAACAAACAATGAAAACGAGAAGAGAAGCAACTGTATGGAAACTCATGTACATCTGACCATTAAAATCCGCAGAGAATCTTCTTTCCTAAACTTCAGTAAAATGTGAAGTGCGGAGAAGAAGCGTCTTCTCGGCTCCCGAGACAAGGAAACGAGGGAATGCAAATATCACTAATTTAATCGTTTTCTCTTTCACAAGCTTCTCCTAGTGGCCATATTGTCATTACTGTCCCATCGTCACTGGAATGACGCCCCAAACTCCGTCACTGAGTCTCAAAAGTCCCACAACAGGGTGATTTCATTGGTGTTTGGTCATTTCTGCTGTTGGTACAGGGACGAGGAGTAGTGCCATCGCGATATTTCTGGGACATGAGTTCTGTGTGTGCAAGGCCACACGGAGGGAGCGTCACCAGTTGTTGTGGTTCTGGCTCCAAGGTTTAGAGCCAAAATGGCCGTTGGTGCCATTCTCTCCTCGGGATTGAGCCGTCTTGAGTCGCTCTTTGAGTGTCGTTTCGGTTTCTTCCTCCGAGCTGCTTTCGATGTCGCTGCGTTCATCTTTGCCCACCTGGAACAACATTTGGGGTATTAGTCGTAGTACTTCAAATGGTTTGGATATAGTATGTTAAAAAATAATTTGTTTAATCTTTTTATCAACTTAAATTTGTTTAACAGTTTTAAAAGCAGACCAAATTCAATGGTCACTTTATTTTTAAGGGCTGTTTTGGTTTAATAATATGGCTAGAAAATGTTGGCGCCTTCCTCAAGATGGCGCTTGGGTGCTTTAAAAGCAAAATCCTCCACTCAAAGATCTATATGGGTTTGTTTCTTCATCAGATTTGGAGAAATGTAGCATTGTATCATTTTCTCACCAGTGGCTCCTTTGTAGTGAATGGGTGCCGTCAGAATACGAGTCCAAACAGCTGATGAAAACATCACAATTAACCCACACCAGTCCATCAGTTAACATCTTGAGATGACAAAAGCTTCGTGTTTGTAAGAAACAAATCCATTATTTGGAGGTCTGATCTTCAAATTGTTACTTTTGGCATCAACATGACTCCATAATCCATAATAATGCTTCATCTAATGGAAAAATCAAAACGTCAAAATCCTCTCAAAAGTTCAAAGGCTGTAAACAGTGTTTGATCTGTGCAGATTTCGCTCCTGATTCAGACGAGACAACCTTTTCACTCAATGAAGTATTATCATGGATTATGGAGTCATATTTTAGCCAAAAGAGACAGTTATAAATTAAAAACATATTGTTTCTTACAAACATTCGGCTTTTCACAAGACATTAACTGATGGTCCGAATTACCTGTGGATTATTATAATGTGTTTTTACGAACTTTTGATACTCATTCTGACGGCACCCATTCACTGCAGAGCATCCATTGGAGACCCAAGTGACTCAATGCTACATTTTTCCAAATCTGCTAAAGAAACAAACTCATCTAAATCTTGAATGGCTTGAATGGAAAAGAGTAAACTAGTCTTTCGAAACACATTCAGCTCAAATCACATTTCAGGCTGTTTTACGATGAACCAGGAAATCAAGTAAAGAAAGCAGACTTACAGCCGAAGACACTGAGAGAGAGAGAAAGCCTAAAGCGAGGGAGTTTAGCAGAAAGAGCGCAAGGTTTCTATCAGGACTGAAAGAAGCTGGAAGACGGGAACAGCCTTCCAGCAGCTAGAGAGGGGAAAGACAAACCAGCTCTGCAGGAGAGAAAGATACACAGAGAGGACACGCGTGTGACTACATGACCGTGGAGCTGCCGAACATGTGGCTGAGAGCGGGTCTGTGCGCACCTTTCCTCTCATGATGGCTTTGAAGGCGATGCGGGCGATGAGGTAGGACCAGATGACGTGCAGCAGCTGCAGCACCAGCAGCAGAGAGTTGAAGAGCCACCAGGACGGGTACGGCCCGATGATCTCCCAGCTCTCGAACAGCGTCGTGTTCAGAATCCTGCAACAACAACAACAACACACTTCATCTGAGCATGCGCTTTTACCAGTCATTTCACCATTATTTCACATTACCAGTAAACTAGATGATGCTTTTCTATGGATTATGGAGTCATATTGTGGCCAGAAGCAACAGTTTGAAGTTAAAACATCCCAATGATTGATTTGGATTGTTTTTTTTGTTTTTTTTTTGTACAAACACGCAGCTTTTGGCTTCACAAGAGATTTATTGATAGACTGGAGAGGTGTGGATTACTTGTGGATTATTGTGATGTTTTTATCAGATGTTTGGACTCTCATTCTGACGGCACCCATTCACTGCAGATGATCCATTGGTGAGCAAGTGATGCAATGCTACATTTCTCCAAATCTGATGAATAAAACAAACCCATCTATGTCTGCTTTAATATTTTGTATACGTCGTATAACATTCGTCGTCATATATTCAGATTTTGAAACAGTTTTAAAAGAGATAATATTTACGTCCAAAGTTGCGAATTCAACTTGAAATATCACGGAAACATTTGTGAATAAACACTATTTCTATCTCATGGATTCAAGATAACAAAACAGCCACTTCCTGGGAAACTGGCACAAAGTATCAGTAATTAAAAATATTAGATATGTAATTAATAAAATAATAAACCTCATTTGATAACACGATATCACATAAGCATTCAAATAATCAATGTTTACTTTAACAGGTTGTTGTTTTGATAAAAAAGAAGTAACAGGAAATTAAAAAAAAATAATGTTTAAAGTATTAATGGTTTTAAAACTATGGCTGCAGAGAGGTTTTCATGATCTGTTGGCATTAAAACTATTATGTTTATTAAATGAGAACGTAATAATGAAATTATATATATAGCCATTAATGTTTTGATATTTTACTTTTAACATTTTTATTACATTAATCTTTGATAAATCATCATTAAAATAAAACAAACAAGGTAAAAACCATTTAGGATATTTATTTTTTTCTGCAATGTGAAATTTGTGTCATGACATAAGCATTCTTCACTGCGTTTCTTATTAAAGTTATAAAAACTTTTATTTAATTACTATTATACATCAATGCAATGCAATAATCTACTACTGAATACATTTTCTATATTGTATTTAATTTCCATTTAATTTCTAAAATGCATGAGACTTTCAACATTTAACACTTATTTTAGTATTAATAATATAAATAATAAATTGATGCTATTAATATGCATTTAGTATTAGTATGCAATATTTAGTAAAACAACAAAGTGATAAGTAAGCGATGAGAGGCTGAATAAGTCCCAGCTGAAGGCTGTTGTTAGACACGAGTTAGTGCATCCCCTTCACTCATTATTCATTACAGAAATAATAAACAGTTCACTTTGCTGAACGAACTGTTCTGACACTACATTATTGAATGTTTATGTAGCTAAGGGTGTCGCTCAGAACCGGATGAGACTGTCATAGCTGCTCTTAATCGTGAATAAAACAGCTTCTGGCCAATCAGAATCAAGACGGTTGTGTAAAACAGTTTAGAGGATCTTTAAGACATAGTGATTTCTCTACGGGATGTCCTGCTGTATCTGCAGTGGAGCTCAGTGGATCTGTCATCGTGACACTAAACCCGAGACACTGAATCCTGACGCTCGGGTTTCACTCTGCAGGAGACCAGCAGCAGCGGCTCTCAAACACAGTTAATTGGACTATTAAATGATCACCCGAGCACACACACACACACACACACACACACACACACACACACACACGGATGGGATACTGACCAGAAGGGGAAAATGATCAATCTCGTCCCGAAGAAGATCATACTGAACACCACGAACAAGATGTCACATAAACGCTGGGATTTGGCGTAGTTTGCTAGCTTTGCGGCCTATAAGAAGAAATAAAAATAAATTAATTGATGAATGCAAAAATAAAATGTAAAAAAATACATTAAAAAATATTGCATTTGGAAAAACAAGAAAAACAGTGGGATAGAATTTTATACATCAGTACTTGATTAAATGCAGTTTATATATATATATATATATATATATATATATATATATATATATATATACACTTTTTAAAATTTATTATTATTTATTTATTTATTTTATTAAGTAAGAAAATGTAATTATTGTAAAGTAAAACAAAAATAATTATTAAATCTGAAAAAAAAAAATGTTGAACAAAATACAAACGTGTTTCTTGGATTACATTTTTTTAGGGAAGCTGTTGAGGTGACATTAAAAAATGTAAATTAATAACTAAATAGACATAAAACAGAACTAATAAAAATGACAATAACACTAACTCAAATTTAAATGACTATGAAAGTGTGAAAATTCTATTAGAATATTAATGATTCTAAAAAGTGCATCAACTGTCACTTAAATGCTCATTTCTAAATAGTGCTATAATAATACATGAACTATAATATTTGGTTTCTATCTATCTATAACAATAAAAACAAAATGAAAAACTGTTTTAATGTAATATTAGATATATATTATGTTACATTTAATGTTATGTATAATATATATATGCAACATACAGGTATTTTTGAATATGTCTGTTTTATAAAGGCTGCTCATGTAGCACTGAATAAAATATGAAAATACTAGTAACTCTAGGCCCAGTTTCACTTCAAAATCTTATATTATCCAGAATAATGTGAGAGTAAAGCATTGGTGTGTGTTCTCACCTCCAGCAGGAAGTCCGATGTGTCGTGAACACACATGACCAGACTCCCCACACGCAACATGTTATTCACATACGAGAAACTGATCAGGCTGATGGTCGCCAGATGATGAATGAACATGATGAGGAAGTCCTGCAGAAACACACCCGAAATAATGTGTGTAAAACATGAAAACATGATGCTAATTCCACACGAGCGCACAAAAACAGCTCAGATTTGTAACTTTTCCCTTAAGCTTCAAACAGTAGACGAATTCTCCAGACACGTCTAGAAATAAAGAGGAACAACATCGTCTATGTTATGATGGAGTCAAAACTCTGGGCTCAGAATGGCCACGGCAGGTCGCATCTTAAACAGACAGACGAGCCACACACCGAAGACGCCGGGCGAGAAACACAGAAACAGAGAAACAAGAGCAGCCATGTGCGTCTGACAGCTGCACAAGAGATCATTTCGTTTCATTCTCTAACACAGATCTGGAGTAGATTTAATCCAGGTCACATGACAGAGCTGCTGACGCGAGGCAGTGGAGAACTAAGTGAATTAAACACTGGATTAAATAGAGTAGAAATGAATCGCTGGTGTTTGTTTCAGGAACGCTCACCTTTCTTTTGATGTCTGTGAACTGAGAGAACATGAGCGACCAGTAGAAGGCCAGTTCTGTGATATAATAATAATACAGGCCTGAGCTCAGCACCTACAGGACACACACACACACACACACATATTACAGAGTAGAAAATAAGTCTGAGGAAACTGGTAAAATTCCAGGTGATAAAAAAAGCATATTTTTTTGTTTATAATGTGAAATCATATTTGTGATGCATTATGCATTTACTCCCTAAATCCTAATTTTATCATAAATAAAATAAGCAAACAAACAAATAAATGGTTAAATGTACCAAAAAAAATAAATAAATACGTACATAAAATTAAAATGTGAAATCAACTGTAGGATCATTGAGATTTTTTATGTTGTTTCATTATACACATCCTTATAAAATAAAATAATTGAATTAAAATTAAAATGCATGTAATGGATGATGTGTCAAACATTTTAAAGATTTTTTTTTTTTGCAATGAAATTTTTTTTTTCTTTCAAGACAACCAAGCAAATTTATTATCTAAATCCTTACTAATATTAATAACACATTTTGAGAACAAAACAATACTTATTTATTTATAATGCACTTTTCTAATACCCAAAGTGCTGTACAGTACTATATATAAAAATATTTTTGCATTCCCCATTTGCAATCATTTATATACTTAAGATTTTTTATTTATTTACTATTATTTAAATTTGCATCAATTCAACAACATGTCCTTTGCAGTTTTCCTTTACATGCTCTTATAAATTTGTGGATTGTTTGCACAATTGAAACATGACGGGAAAAAGATCACCGTTACGATTCATGAACCCACATCAGAAAATGGCAACATTTAAGTGTTACCTGATAGGGGTAATTGTACCAGCAGTGTCTCGTATCCCACATCCAGGGAGACTACAACACAAACACACACAGATTAAAAAAAGAAATCACATAAGCTGCCGAGACGGTGATATCTGTCTGTAACTCCACATCTTTCAGCCGTAACTCACCTGCCACAGGAAACGGATCCCATACGTAAATATACACAGATAGAATGTAAACCTCCACCTGCAGAGAAAACAAACACACGGCTGCAAATGAGAGGAACCACAGAGCACAGCGATCAGAAAGGAAAAGCTGAACACAATCCCATGTGTTGAGAAACATGGCAGCCAGAGGCCTGCTTTCACTGCTGAATCATTGAGAATGAGTTTGACAACAGAAGCATCTGATACGAATCAATCAGGAAAGACCCACAGGGCTCCGTTTCCAAAATATCTGATGGTAGATGTGTAATAGCTTCCCATGTGAAGCACAACAACTGCTCCTCCAACATCAACATGCATTTGTATTTTCACGGTCAATCTAGAGCACTTCAAGTGAAACTGTGATTGACAGGAAATCTGACCAATGGAGGAAGAGACTCCGCCCACTCTTTCACCGCCAATGGACCCAACTAGTATTTTTCAATCTGTAAAAGGTTTCTAATGAACCAAACTAACAATCTCTAAGATGAATTATTATTAGAATGTGTACCAATACTGGACAAATGGTATAGTCAAAATATCAATCACTCTCCATAAAAGTGTGTATAAAATAAAAAATCTGAGATTCTAATTTCTTTAAGCTAATGCACTAGCATGCATTCATGCACGCTAGCAGAAGAGCATTAAAACGTACATGCTCTCACAAAACTTGGTTCTGTTGCTGGGTTTGTCCTGGTTCCGCCGTTGTCGAAACCATCTCTGGATCTTCCTGACGTCCCAGTCCAGCTGCTTTGACAGACCCTCTAAGTGCTTCGAGTCTGGGGACTGGAAACAAAAATAAACAAGAAAAAGTGTTCGATATCATGGCTCAAAACATCCTTCTCTGTATTGTGCAATTATTAAGATGTGAATAAATTCTTGCTAGCATTTTATTTATTTGTCCTCTACACACACACACATAATTAATATATATATATATATATATAATAATAATAATTATTATTATTATTATATATAATAATTGTCAAATTATGCAAAAAAAAAATTATAAAAATATATATATATATATATATATATATATATATATATATATATATATATATATATATATATATATATATATATATATATAATTTTTTTTTTGCATAATTTGACAATTTAAGCTTAACTGGAAACGAAATTTATTTATTTTTATTCACTTAAATTTTTTTTATTTTTGAGAAAAAGGGGCGGGATTGTGAAAGGTCAGAAGGTCAAAGGTCAAAAGTCAGGATTCGAACTGGGGACGCCCGTGGCGCAACTGCGTTTATGTCATCACACTACACACAAGGCTATCAGCGCCGAAAATAACTCAAAATTGACATCTTAATTTTATTCAGTTCTTCATGTCTCGTATCTCAAGACCTTCTCAATGTTCCAGACAAAAATTGTGAAACTATGTATTTAAATCAAGCACTGACACTGAAATAGCCACATTTAACTTTTTTTCTTTTAAATATAATTACATATTTCTAAGAGAGTTTTACATTGTAAGCTTTAAAGTCTGTGTCCAGGACAAAAGTAAAAACATTTTAGTTTTCATAAAAAAAAAAAAAAAAAACATAAATATACATAATCATATATACATACATATATATATATATATATATATATATATATATATATATATATATAAATAAAAAGTTAAATAAAAACAATACTTGGACCATAAATGGAACATAAGGTATATATACATTCTACTTTCCATAAAAAAAATGTAAAAATATGGAACATAAACCACCTTAAGTTGATACAAAAACTGAAAAAAATAAAAGCCTACAGAATAACCGTCAGAAATGAGAGCACATGACTGACAGCTCTCTCCTGAAAGTTTTCAGTTCAGATCTCCACCCAATCTTCAGCTTCAGAGCTGATAAAGACGTTTTACAGCATTCTACCAGTCGGCTCTTTGAAGACACTGGTGATTGTAAAGAGAAAATGTCACAACTCTATCCATCTGTCAGCTAATGTTAAACCTGCCTGAGGTGTATTTACGGTCGGTTTCTAGACTAAAGTTGAAGATATCGCTCTGATGGCCTCATAAAACACACAGTGACAGCAGAGGAACAAAAGGTTCATAAAAGAGAAAATCCAGCACTGAATAATGTCTAAAAAAGGGGCTGGGAAATGTTTTGATAGTATTTTAATCTTATTTTTACCAGTTTACGTTGGTCAATGACTCTCTCTCTCTCATGGCTTATCATGGTTTTATTTTCCATTACACTGTTTCAGCATACCTTTGTGATGGATGTAAACACTTTATCCAAAACGGCGTTGGGCTGAGCTCTCCGACTCAACTCTGTCTGGATCTGAAGCATGGAGGCACATGGACCCGCGATACACCTGAAGGAGGAACGCAGAGATAAATCACAATCTTATCCTGTGCTATCAAGACCAGATTCAAGTGATTTGCATGCCGGACGTACTAATCTAGATCTGAAGTGTTTTACAATAAACCGATTTTATGATTTTGACTTCTGAGACTATATTTTAAATAGTAGTTTTCAGGATACTATTTAAAATACTGATAGTGCGTGCACACCAAAAGCGAAGTGAATACTTGCATCGCGTAACCTCGCTCTTAATTGGTCGCAACAAGTTTTTTATGATTCTCGCGTGAATAAACAAAATTTAATAAATAGAAACCATTTTTTTTTTTAAGATACTATCGGATGCATCAATAAGCTCTTCTCTGATTGGCTTGCGCGACAACACGTCAGGTAAATTTCCGGCATGCGCAAAAAAAAGATGTGTTTGCGCACACCATAACGATGTGTTAAAACATGTTAGACATTGCAAAAAATTGGTTAAATTCATGCTAACAACATGCTAAGAAGATAGCCAATCATGTTTGCGAAAACTGTGGAATTAGAACATGCTAGCAACGTTAAACTATGCTAGAAATGTGCTAAAACTTGCTCGTGTTCATGCTTTGTACAGCATTCTTTGTTCTTCATTTTGTGTGTTAAACATTTTGGGTGGGAAAAAAATCCTGAAAACATGCTACAATTGTGCTAAATCCTGCTAGCAACACGCTAAGAAGATACTCAATCATGTTAGCGATAAGATGTGGAATTAGAAAATGCTAGCTAAAACATGTTAGCAACATGCTAAACATACTAGCAATGTGCTAAGACATTCAAGCAAAATGTTTAAACATGGTAACCAGTTGCAAATTCATGTTAACAATGTGCTAAAATCATGCTAGCAATATGTTAAAATGTTAACAATGAGTTTCAAATCATGCTAGGAGCTTGTAAAACGTTCATAATATGTTAAAACATGCCAACAGAGTGATCAAACATGGTAGCAACATGATAATCCAATTTAACGAAATGCTAAATCATGCTGGTTATGTGCTAAAACATGTTAACAGCAGCATGCTAGCTACTTGCTTAAACATTTTAACAATGTAGTAAAACATATTAATAATATTTTACTGACTTCAAGCATTTCAAACCCTGACACAAGGCTTTGTCAAGCTAACATCAGTGTTTGTTTACAGACTTTACTCATCTAGATTTAATCCACTACTCAAACACAAATCTTGATTTAATGACTATTAACATGATCAAACATCATTTCACTATGTACATTTTGAAATCCAGTTTTACTAGCAGGTGCACAATAACAGATATACAACACCTAATAGTAGGTGCTAATAAAGGACAACAAATATATCCCAAAACTTATTGTTAAAAGGCACCGAGCTCTCAGTGATTTAAGTGCTAATGTAGGAGCTAGTTTACCTAGTAAGCTCTTAAATATCAGCTTTTCAGACACATTATAAAAAGCACAGAAAGCTGATTTGACTCATGCAAAATCCAGCTACATGCCTAAAACTCCAGTGAGTGCCAAACAAATCAGTCTGACTCCAGGATTAATGGACGCCAGAAGGTGCTGACGAATCTTAAGGATGTGAACATTATGAGTGAGACACTTCGGTTCCATTAAATCTATAAACAAAGTAACAAACAAGCACTGGTGGTGTGTGATGGAAATCTATTTGCATGTGCTGATCCCAAACATCTCACATCGTCAAGTCTGGTGTATCTCATACCACGAAGAAATCAAATAAGAAACAAATACATCCAGTTCTGGAAATGCATCCTGGTCACAGAAATAAATAAATGGAAACCTAGGCCTTCACGTCATTATGTAACAAAGTCAGGACTTGGTTTTCTAAGAAACCTAGCTAAAAAAAGAAGTCAGTGAAGTAACTAAGATCATGTGCGTTTTAACCATTTCTTTGAAAGCTTTGAATACACTGCATTGTTTTCAACAATGATTCAACCAGTGATGTGTGTAATGGGTGCAAAATATATCCAAGCAATGACCGTTGCCAAAAAAATTTTTTTTTTTTTTTGCCAAATTTGGAAAACACACAAAGTCGCACAAACAAAATTGTAAAAACATGTAGGAAATATTATATTTATTGTTAATTTGTTGAAATAAAATAATTGTAGAATAATCCATGTAAAAACACTGTGGAAAACATGCATTATTATTTTATTTTACATTGCATATGTTGAATCAAAGAATATTTGAATATTTGATCAGAAAGATGCATTTGGAAAATAAATACAGAAAAAGGAAAAATACAATGTAAATAACACATAATAACACCTAACATAATAGGTCTATATTAAAATTAATAAAAAAATACAAACTCTTTCAAACACTAACAGAAGCTGAATGGAATTTCTGAACGGCATTTACATTATATATCCAAGAAACTGTTAATATGCTATACGATTAATAAAGTAAATAAAATAATAAATGTATAAAATGAAATTATGAATTATTAGCATTATCTATGATCAATTTAGAAAATTATTACACATTACACAACGCAAGTTTACGCAAGTTTACGCAAGTTTCTGTAGTTCTGTTTTTTTATTTTATTTTATGAAACTGTTTCATTATATGATTTCCTAAACACTTGTTCATTTATCCTCACTTAAAATGTTCCCTCAAATGTAAGTTTTGGTACATTGAGTCCTAGTAATATTTATGATTAGGAAAACATCGGTTTACTGCATTTTTTTTTTCTATGTTAATTTGAAAAACGAAATGACTTAATATTGTTGTGTTCATCATTGGTCATTAATATCTCTTAATATCTCTTTTTGATGTTTTACATTTTACATTGGGCATTTTTAATGCATTTCGTAACAATGGCTTTTAGGTCAAAAAGAACGTTCCTACAACAAAAACAAGGTAAAAGACAAAACACACAAGCTTTTTCAAACACATGACTCGTTCATCATGCTAAATAGTCTTCATAAGAACAAAAACGCCAGTTAATTGTGGTCAAAGTTCTTAATATAAAACTCACGCCACGTCTCCCAAACAATAAAACCGGCCCAGTGAGCAGCTTACTGAACACACCGCTCTGTAATGACCCTGCATGCTCAATGGCCGTTGTAGCAATGTGTTGACAATGTTGTTTTGAGCAGTTCATTAACCCAGAATTGGCACACATGGGTGAACTATGTCTCCAGGCCCGTTAAACTGTGCCGCCTGTCCACAAATACTACATGCTGCACTGTGGAATCTGACGCTC
The DNA here is from genome assembly GCF_003368295.1 of Carassius auratus. NCBI lineage: Eukaryota > Metazoa > Chordata > Actinopteri > Cypriniformes > Cyprinidae > Carassius > Carassius auratus. Next base: position 3,266,434 of record NC_039264.1, on the reverse strand, counting down.
CCATGAAATGCAAGCAATTTGTTTTAAATTAAAACAGGACGGAAAGACATTTTTAGTGTCTAGGGATGAAGTGAAGTGTCTTAACAGTGCACCAGAAGGCTAAGACACAAAGGGAGTTGTGTAAACGGTGACATTTTGAGATTGACACATTCACAGTATTCAGTTTACGATGACAGGGTCAAAGTGATAGTTGGGTCCCAACTAAACATTAGCCCGCTGATTAGAGATGACACTAAAAATCTGAGCTAGTTCATCAGTAAACAGATGTTTGGAACAATACAATCTCACTTAATCTGCGAATGCCAGTCTCAGCAAAAAGTAAAAAGAAAACCTCAATCATTAAAGCTGCCCCAGCCGGACTTCGCCTGTGTCGTCACATGACCATCTGTGTTTGGTTTCAGAGCTGTACTGGTGGGACGTCTGAAGACACAAACCGTGACTCCACGTGGGACGGGGGCTTTTCCTACTCTGAGACAATAGAAGGCCTTGTCACCGCACACACATGAGCTTTTGTTGGGTATCAAATGTAAATACTGGTCAAAATGGACATAATGACATAATTTTGAATATAATTCTCCATTTATGCGACGCTAGAGAGTACTCGCTTTGTTTGTGTGTATACTTCAGTGTCTGTGCTCAGAAAACCAGAGCGAATTTAGTTCTCTCTCGAGTCCTTAAATTTATCCATATGGGACCCTGGAGCACAAAAGCAGTCTTAAGTCGCTGGGGTATATTTTTAGCAACTGCTGAAAAAACAATGTATGGGTACAAAATGATAGATTTTCCTTTTACACCGAAAATCATTAGGATATTAAGTAATGATCATGTTCCATGAAGATATTTAGTAAATTTCCTACCATAGATATATCAAAACGTAATTTTGGATTCGTAATATGGATTGCTAACAATTTATCTGGACAACATCAAAGGCGATTTTCTCAGTATTTAGAATTTTTCGCACCCTCAAGATTCCAAATGTTCAAATAGTTCTATCTCAGTCAAATATTGTTTGATACTAACAAACAATACATCAAAGGAAAAGTTATGTATTCAGCTTTGTGATATATAAATCTCAATTTTGAAATATTTACACTTAAGACTGGTTTTGTGGTCCTGGGTCACTCCCACATATTGATATTTTTAAATATTGTTTGTGAGACGTTCAGCAAGTGTGTGTTAGCTTCATATATACGCATCTAAACTCCTAACTATGCAGCAGATTCGTTCTGAATTAATATCTTCGAAAATCGTCCCTCCTTACATTTTCGTCTCGTTTTTATTCATTGGGTTAAGGTCAGATTTTTTTGTCATTCAAAAAGAGTTTGAGTCTCGTTGTCGTCGGTGAACAAAAATGTTGACGAAAATTATCCGTCAACAAAATTTTCCACAATTTCACCCAATTTTCATTAATTTATTTTTATTTTATTTTATAGCAAAGAAGACAATGCCAGGTCATTTTGTGTCTCAATTAAAATGTCCCTTCATTTACATATATTTGTACTGGAAAACAAAGCAATACTGAGGAAGGACCTCACTTCTTTATATGAGCTATGAAAGGGAAGTAGAGTATTTCCAGGCCGGTTTGAACGAAATCACGAGGTTTTGAAGAGCTTGTGAAACAAATAATGACGGCCTAAAACTGACTGGTGACAGGCAACCGCACTGGACTTCTGATTCAATGTTAAACAGGATGAAGTGTGGCAACATCTCAGGGTCAAATGCTGAAAGCTTGATTCATGCAGATTACATCACCGACATCACACGCATCATTTCTGGCACTGATTTAGCTGATGTCATTAAAGCAGGGATTCTGAATGGTTCATGGTTTGGCTGTTTGTGTACGAGGCTCGTGTTCAGTGCTGTAACCTCGTCATGCCAGAACAGCCAGCTAACAGCATTTGCCATTTTCTCACTAATTTGATTTGAGGCACTGATAAGTGAAACATGACCTGAGCTTGTCCTATCTTGGTGGAAACTCGTTCTCGTTGTTTTTCTATGTCTTTCCAGGATGTAAAAGTTGAATTTTTTGGCAGATCAACATGACCTCAACAAAAGACTACAGATAACCAATTGAACTATTTGTCAGCTGAAGGTTAAAGGGATCATTGATCCAGAAATGACCATTCTGACATAATTTACTCACACTCAAGTTTCTTTCTTTTGTCGAACACTAAAAATATTTTGAAGAATGTCGATACCCAAACAGTTGATGGTAGCCATTGAGTTCATTAGCATTATTTTCGGTATTATGAAAGTGAATGGCTGCCATTAACTGAGGTTAAGTACATTTTTACAGAATTTTCATTGTTAGGTTAACTTTTCCTTTAACTTCAAATAAAACTAAAAGACAAATCAACACAATTTTGATAAATCACATCCATGATAAGTTTTCAATATTAAATTCTTAGAATTCTTAGAATAATTGATGGGTGTAAATATAGACTGACAATAATTAGATAAAATACAAACTTTAATTTAAATTACAATTCCACATTCAAGTTTTTCCACTAAATTATGTGACGCATAATGGAATTTGACTTTAAAGTATGCTTCAGTTCAAGAATCAAGATTTGGGAGATTCTTTTAGAAAAATATGAAGTTATATCTGATCATTCGAATTCAACTGAAATTCATTTGCATTGCATCAGAAAAAATATAAATAAACTGAAATTGTCACGATTGGATTAAAATGCAATTTTTTACTAAATGGACATGTCTACATTTGATTATATTAATTCAACCAGTTACCAAGTTTTACACACACACACACACACACACATATAACATCATTAAAACCAAGTACGACCAAGATTTTAGATTAGAATTTCTGATGGTTTCGAAATTGTCTGAAAGCACTGACTTCATGTTTTTTTTCCTACATTGAAATGTAACGCTCAAGAAAAATGTGTGAAAATGCTTTTAAACTCAAGTTTGTAAAGTTCTGAATTTTTAGTTTCGAACTGAACTTAAGAAACTTTAAAATATAAATATCTTTTAAATTCAAAGGATGTTGCAGATGCTTAATATGTTCCAAAAATAAGTCATGTATCCAATGTAAACATAAAATGCAATGAAATATCTGAATTGTTAATTAAACGCAAAGATGCAATCAAACATCTTAACAAATATTAATGACAATGCATGCAAGCTACAACTAAAGGCAACGTTTGACTCAGGAAAAACCCAGAAGACCCGCAGTACTAGAGCTGTCTAGAGCATTAACTATTCAGTGACAGACTGAACTCTAGAGGGAGGGATCCTGGAAACGGGTGATGACACATTTCCAAAACCTAAACCTCTTGAGCAACAGCCGTGAATGCCAGTGTCACTCCTGTGGAGTCATTATGAGTCTATGTTATCGGCACGACAGTTGAACACAGTCCTTTGAGAGAAGGAGCCAAAACAAGTGCGGCATGAATAAGACCTTGGGCATGTGTGTGTGTGTGTGTGTGTGTGTGACAGAGAGAGAGTAATTACACTGTGTGAATGAAGGTTGAGGGAATGTTTTGAGTCCTCAGGGAATAAAGAAACAAAAACAGCGTACGTAATTCATGTCAAGAGCACAGTGACACACTTCAATTGAATGTCATCTTTTTTTTGCCAATAAGAAAAATTGGTGTGTAATCTGGGGATTAATGAAATAAATGAATGCCTTATATAATAAGTTAAAATAAGTTAGTGTATATTCGTTAGGCTTGGGCGGTATCCAAATTTTGATACCGTCAAACCTCCTCCCTATTTTACCTCGGTATACGGTATTACCGTGAATAATTAAAAAAAATATGACGTAAGGCTGAGACAGCATCACCAAACTGTTGGCTTGTGCCTAAACCATTCAGAAACTGAATACCAAACACTAATACAGAAACAATAACAAAATGACATGCACAACAATATTAACAACTTTTATTAGCAACAAATAGCAATAGTCAAAAATAATTAAATTAACATAAACATACAGAACAGTTTTTGCGCAGAGATGCGCACACAAATCAATAAAATCACTAGGGGTTTGCACAGATATTATATTATAATATTCGTTTGGCTCTAATTATTCGATAAATAAAAATGATATTCGAATTTCGACACAATTTTGCTTGACACAAAGAAAAGAAAAAAGGGAAAAAGGTCCACAATAAAACCTAATTCGGTCACTTTCTGTGATTCTCCACGGCATATTTGAAGATGTATGAAAGCAAAAAATAATTAATGAATGAATAAGAACTGCGGTCTTCTACAGTACTTCAAATATGCCGTGGAGAATCACAGAAAGTGACCGCATTCAAGAACATTGTTCCGGCGTCTCTCAAGCAACGAATAAACACCGCTAACTTCTAGAATGCAGTGAAAACTCCTCTTCTCGCATCTGCCCTAGACCCTCGGGCTAAAGATCTCAGGTTTCTCGATGAAAAACTTTTTTGAACATTATCAGAACATTTTCCTTGATGCGAGACGAGTGGTGCGTCACCAACGATGAAGAGGATGCAATGCACACTCGACGGAAAAGATCTTCTTCTTCTCCAGTTCTTCAGCGATGATTACAGAGAGTCCAGCCAAGACGAGTGGGAACAGTTCTTGCTGGAGCCATGTATTCCACCAGATGAGGATCCCATTCAGTGGTGAAACGAAAACACGAAGCGCTTCACAAAACTTAGTCTCTTAGCACACCGTTATTTGTGAGTCCCGCCAACGTCTGTGCCGTCAGAGCGCGTTTACTCCGCTGCCGGCTTTATTGTTAACAGACTAAGGAGCCGACTTTCCCCCGATCATGTTTACATGCCCGTGTTTCTTAACAAGAACATGTAAAACAATAGGAAAAAAAAGCAAAAAAGATTTGCAGACGGTTTCAAAGTGAAGTGTAAGCTACATTCTGTACAATGGCATAATTGCTGCAGGCTGCTTACGTTTTTTCTTTGTTCATTTTTTATTTATTTATTTTTATTTATTTATTTTTTGCTTTTAATCTGTAGGCTACTTTTGTTTGTTTGCGTTGTTAAAGTTTTTCAGCTACAAAACACGATGTGTAATGTTAAAGCTTATTGTGTGTAAGCTTGGTCCAAAATGACAGAAACAATAAATGTTGCTGAAAAATAACGTCTGTCTCATTAAACTTAATTTAAATAAACGAATATTCGAATATTCGTTTTTTGTGAGCTCAAAATTATTCGAATGTGATATTTGCGGAAAAACGCCCATCCATAAAAATCACAACTTTTAATAACAAAGAGCAGCTTATAAAAAAAGAGCGAATAGACCCACAACACTCAACCAGAGTTGAGTTAAAAAAAAAAAAAAAAAAAAAAAATATATATATATATATATATATATATATATAATAAAAATTATTGAAAAGCAATATGTTTAAATAAAAACAACTTCTTTCCAGTCTTCTTTCCAAAATAGTTTTTAATGAAAACCAAATAAAAATACCCGAATCCATTAAATAAATAAAAAATAAACAGTGCCAATAGGAACGAATGGCAAGTGGCATACAATCTAGTCAAGATTTTTCGCTAGGGCACGTTATGGACCGACAACTTTACCTGCGGTGCTGAAAACCTGCTTCGCTGGTGTGCTTGTGGCACAGACGCACAGGTACTTTCGTGCCACTCGCGACATCTGGGGAAAACACCAGTCAGCATTTTTCCATGAATGAAGTGGGTTCTCGTATCCTTGAGTAACTGGCTCTAAACAGTAGGCTGTTATTTCAGCTCCGACTCGGTCATCTACTTTGCCGATGCCGACAGGACCTGCCATTATCAGCTTTTTTTTTTTTTTTTTTTTTTTTTTTTTGCAGCATATTCCCAGAGTCATCTTTTTTCGTGAGGGCACAATTTGCAAATAGCCTCGTCCTTATTTACCACCTCTCCCTTCTCGTTCGGTCGAAATCCGAAATACTGGCAAACTGCAGAATTTATGTTCTTTTTTTTTTGAGACCAGGTCACTCGGTGCGCAACTCGCCATCTTTTCCCCTCCTCTCTCTTTCTCCTCGTCTCGTTGTCACGCGATGACAACCACACATACACATTTTTAGGCATTAAATAAATTGTATTCAATATTTAATCCTTGTCTCCTATATAAGTGCATTGTTTTTTGTTGTTTTTTTTATTAACGGTATGACGGTATTGGAACTGATACCGTTGCTATTTTTAGATCCCGCGGTATACCATATTACCGTATTACCGCCCAAGCCTAATATTCGTACAATAAGCTTAAAATATTTAAATAAATTAAACTATACATTAAAGGCAAATACTCTTTTGGATATTTTTGGGATTTAACATCAAAACGCAACATTAGGGCTGCACGAGGTGTCGTTAAAGCATCGATATCGCGATGTACGAATCCACGATAGTCACATCGCAGGATGTGCGATGTAGGTTGTCGTAGTTGATCCGTTATTCATTAACTGTACGGGCCAGCTTCTCCCCGGCCCTTGAGGAATGTGATTCACGGATTAATTGCACAGCTTAACCATCATAGAGTGAGGGAGAGAGAGAGAGAGACTTCAAACAACACGAGCGCTGTCTTGCTCTCTCTCCCTCGCGCATATTAATCAATTGACACGATGGTGTGGATGTTTAAATAATTTAAAATGAGAATGTAAGTGTGCTCACCCCATTTTTGTTTGTAAGAAAAAATTTGATTATATTTCATATCGCAATATATATCGCAGAAAAATTAAATATCGCAATGTCATTTTTTCCCAATATTGTGCAGCCCTACGCAACATCTAATGTTAAAATCTATGTTTTAATGTAATTTTCTCCCTTTAAATACTTTGGGCAGTTCAAGAACAATTCATGCAATTTTATATTATTTATTTGAAAGAATTAAAAGAGCAGTTTCATGTCCATTCTTGTGTTGTTCAACTGGACTGAAATGGGATTTAGTAAGTAACTAGTAACAAGCAACGCAATCGTTTTCGAGAGAATCAAGAGAAATTCGTACAGCAATCCAATAACACTGTTGAGTAATCAATGTCTATTTTAGAGTAACTCACCCAACACTATATATAATTAACCTAACATTTTATTCTTAATAACATTTTTCTCTTTCTTTCTGGCTTTGAGAGTATTTTCTGATTTATGGAGCGATAAAAAGAGAGATCCAAAATCCCCTCTGTAAAATCCTTGAACTCTAATACACCAACAAAATGAAACGAGAACTTTGAACCTGAAATCTGTTCGGTTTCATAACAAATTAATTGCAAGGGCATCAAAAATTCCCATAGTCCCCCCCCCCCCCAAAAAAAGTCTCTGGTTTAGATGTTTAAACCCCCATCAAGTGTGTAACTCATCCTGGCTAAAGCACATCAACACTATCTATGGTCCACAGTCACCACTGATGAATAAATCAAGAGAGAGACGGCTGACGTCATTCTGAAACCAGACCAACCCCCTCCGGGCTAACTAGACTAATTAACCTCCTCAGACCCAAGACACAGTCAAACAAGTAGGCCAGCACAACAAGACAGAACCAAATCACCCCGAGTCCATGTAATGTGTTCATGCAGGACACAAAACGCCTGCTATCTGCTTCATAAATGTGATTGTGTCTCAAGAGATGCACTGAACATTTACAAGTTCCTCTGCAAGAATGAGGATTGATGGGATTCCCAAGATTGTGTATCCAGAAGCTTTAGGTAAATAAATTCTACTAAACTTATTTTTTCCATCTACTTGCCAAGGAAACATTTGTTATTTCCATTTAGTTTAACTCAATGCTCTAAAGCTCCATAGACATGTTAATAAAATGGTAAAAACCCATTGAAATTACTAGTATCTCACTTAATACCGTCTTGTATGTAATCTGCATGCAATTTAGTATTTAATCAGAAGAAAAAATACTGGACTGAATCTTAATAATTTACTTTAGATGCCTCAATCTAGTCTTCTGACGTTAAAAACACTATTTATAACTTTAAGGACACGTCAGTGTTTCACATTTGGTGATGCCATGTGTCTAAGTTAGTCCTGTGGATTGGTTTCACTTGTGGTTAAAGTGAAGTGCTGGAAACCACGCAAGTAAAACTAGTCATACGTACATTTTAAACCGTTTCAACGGAACTGGTGCAACCAGACTCAAAACCACAAATACTTTTACCTCAACTTGATCAGTAAGAAGTTGTTGTTTCTCCCAACAGGTTCCTCAAGATGTTTATCATACTCCACATCAACGAACTAGAAAGCAGCCAAACTAACAAATAAAGGTTGTTTTGGTCGTAACAGTTTGGGGTTTCATTCAGACACCATTATACGTGAATATAGCCATTATTCAGTAGCATGCTAGCTATCAAAGAAACACAGTTCTGCTTGTAACCACAATAGACCCCATTTTTCTCATGAACACCGAGGTTGAGACGTCAACCGAGATCCCACCCACAAAACATTCAGCTTTCAAAGCTCTGGAATGTTTCTGCAATCTATTATTAGTCCTAAATCTAAAATATTAGCTTGTTGCATGCTCTTCCTTTGGAAAGCCGACAGCAGATAGAGCAGAATCTTGTTGTAACAGACAGTGACTTTGCAGAGTACTTTGCCTTTTTTAAATGTTTTGCACATTAACGGAATGTTTTGCACCAAAATTATGATTTTGGCATAATTTACTTGCACTCAAACTGGTAAAAGACATCCATAAAAACCATAAGACACATTTTAAGTCGTTCAATATTACAGTTTAAAGAGGTGGTAACATGAGAAAACAAAATTTTTGATTTGATTCAAATTTGGTCTTTGTATCATTAAAACTTCCTGCACGTTGCCTACACTTTAAAAAAAAAAACTGTAAAATAACTGGTAAAAAAATGACAGCTGTGGTTACCAGAATTATACCGTAAAAAATACGGTAACACCGGTTTAGGTTTAACAGCTTTATCTTCAATTTACAGTTTAATACTGTAATTTAACTGGTATAAATATTAATATATCCATTTATTGAAGTAATGGAATCTGTTTGTACCTTTTTAATGCACTGGTAACCACCAAAAGCAGATGGTGATGAGAAAGTCACGTGATAATAAGATACACAGTAAAAACACCACCATGGTGAGACTCATTAAAATGAAATATGCAATAAACATTCATTTAACAACATTATATGTAACATAAAACCCTAATAAACATAACAGATAAGAAAAAAAATAAGAAGAAACAGTTATTCCAAAGAAGAAACATCAAATTCAAACTAAATTTGAAAATGTAACGCAGAGAATTCTGTGAACGTTTCCCTGTAAATTTTACGGGAAATTACCGTTAACCATTTAACAGTTTTGTACAGTAGCATTTTCCCAGTTTTTTTTTTTTTACAGTTTGACTTAAAACGTCTTCCTCTTTATGAAAAAAGCATTTATTTTATCAAGCTAAAAAAAAGGGCTCGTTTTGGACCCAAAAGGGCAAGGTGACATCACCCGTGCATGGTAATTTGCATAAACTCCGCCTAGGGAGCACACATCACCATAGGCCCTGCCCACTTGCATTCACATTCAGTCGCTGAAGCATGTTTGGTTTAAAGTGTTTGGTTTAAACAGCTCTTTCGCATTTTTGAAGGATCCCAGTGTAAGAAACAAGTGGATAGTTTATTTTTAATGGCATCCCGGATCATGTCAGAGGATTATTTGGAGTATTTAGTTTGTAAACGAGCCACAGTGTCATGGAGAGTTCACAAAGAAACATTTGTTGAAATATGAAGTGGGACTAGATATTACTGCAGCTGCATCACAAACCATAAGTTAATTATTTAATAATGCTTTGTGAGGAAACGACAGTTTTATTTTGATTATGTTGTCAAAACACTCAAAAGCAATAGTTAGGGGGTGTTGATACTGTTTCGTATGCAATGACGTCAGCCAATCATAACAGTATCAGATTACAAATTCAACTTTGCACTTTTTTTTCAGACCTTGAACCAGAACTGGTACCCATTCGCTTTCATTGTATGGAAAAGTGCAGCGTGAACATTGCACCAAACATCTCTCATCGTTTCCCCAAAAAAAAAAAAAAAAAAAAAAAAGAAGTCTTCAACAAACATTAAAAGGTGAGGGCGTGTAACTGGTGACAGATAACAGTAGTGCATTTTTGAGTGCGCTGTGCCTTTAAAACCAAGCTTTCCCACACTGAGAAACACACAAGTTACCACTCAAGCTCTCTTGAATTCAAAGCATAGTTGAGACATGACACTGCATGTGTTTATACAGCACATGCATCACAGGCTCTCCTAAAGGTGTGGTGTCCGGATATTATAGTCAAAATCAACATCAGGTAACTCTATATCATCACACATATCCCTGCACTTCTGCTCAACAAGAAAGTTTGACTAAAAAGCATGCTTTCTTTAATTAAACGAGAGTGCAGTTGTAAAGTGGGAAAACAGACACACAAAAAAAGCAAAGGAAAAGCAAAGCAATCCTCTTTTCTGAGTCTAGGCCTTAAGCTGGTCAGCTGACAGATGCCTCAGGCTGAAAGTTCATAACCTGGAGGCTTGAAATTCCTCTTAAGTTCATCCAGCCCAGATGGACTTCAGGATGGCTCGTTTTAAACGAGGCGTGCATGCACAGCCTTAACTTTCAGTATCAAGACACAGGAAAGCATGTGATGGGAGTTTAAAAGATTGATGTGTATATACACACACACATCAGTTGAGTCCACACAACGTTTTGGCTGTCCAAATAAATGCCAGAGGGACAAAAAGGGCGCCCAATCACACGCAAAGCATACCTCTCGAAGACGACCCGCACCGCGAAGATCCCCAAGGCCAGCGGCAGCGCGGAGAGCAAGTGACCGGCTTTAGGGTACTCCACCCCGGGCGCGGGGTCGGCCAGATCCGCCCAAGTGACATTGTGTGGGAGCCAGAAGCGCTCGTTCCAGAACCAGGCTGAGAGCGCTGCCATGTTAGGAGGGAAAACAGAGATTCAGAGAGAGAAGAGGACGTTAAAAGAAAGAAAATATGCGGGTGGCAAACGATTCGCCGCCCCCTTTCTCTCCCTCTTTCTCTCTCTCTCTCTCTTCCTCTCGCGTGTGTGGATGAGTGTGGACGTGTTGAAGGTGTTTCCACACGATGATGAGGAAGTGTGCGCATTACGTAGACCTCACAACACGTTACGACACAGAATGCTCGTTAATAAAACATATTACAGATGGGAGATTCATTTATTGCTCTGGTGTGGAGTTTCAGAACACTGATGTTCGTGTATGTTTTTGGCTTAAACTAATAAGCGTAGATTCAGATCTTTGGAATTGATTATTTTTCGTTATTTGAGAAAAATGATTATGAAACACTAGAAACTTTTAAGTTTAGCATATAACCATTAAGCTGTTTTGATCGAAAACGTAGATATATCAGCAATTCTTAAGGAAGTGATTCATTCAAATAAATCAGTTCTTTGAATCGATTCTTTTCGAACGATGCGTTTCGCGCGAATGAATCATACGTGCTGTCATCGCGGTCATGAATTCACTGCTAAATATATGTCGCCCCCTTGTGGATAAACTACGAAGAACAACGGAAACAAGATTAGATTAGATTCAACTTTATTGTCATTATGCAGAATACAAATACAGAGCTAACTAAATGCAGTTAGCATCTAACCAGAAGTGCAAGAAAATAGTGTTTTATATACATAAAAGTGCAGAGTAAGTAAAGTTATGGTATACAGAATGTACAGTGGAGTTGCTATATAAAATATTGAACAGAGCATGTACAGAATATAAATAGGAGTGCAATGTAGTGATTGTATGTGCATTTTGAACACAGCAAGATAAGAACACTGGTAATCAATACAGTTGGATGAGTGTGCAAAAGTATTGTTAAACAATGTATTCTATGCAAAATAACAGTATAGTGCAATGGTAGTTTGCCTCAGTCAAACGCTTAAATCTGTCAATATTTACCACTTGGAAATTATTGAATAAAATTGTTTTTTTTTTTTTTTTTTTTTGCTACAGAGAATTTTCAGTGAATTAAAAAAAAAAAGAAAAACAATCTGCATGCCACTGCATCAGTGGCATCACGTCACCAGTGAATTCACCTGCACTGAAACAATAACCAGTGATCAAAACAGAAAATCATCATATAAACTTAAGGATGTCCAGGTTCTATCATGGTAAAAACTATTTAAAACATTTTAATAAAATAGTTGCATAATAAACCTTGTTTTATTATTATTGTATGATTCTAGACATTTAAAAGATAAGTGACATAAAATTGCTAAAACTCTGACAAAACAGTAAAACAGGAAATAAAACAGTGAGAAAATTAATAACTGTAATTGAAAATTAATAACTGTCAGTGTGTTAATGATACTAAAATAACACTGGCAAATGATTACCAAAATATAATGCTTACATTTCTAGCATTTAGAGTATATTTGGTATATTTAAATATAAAGTGACTTAACAATGGAAGCAATGAAAATCAATAAGTGCTTTAACAAGTCTAAACTTAATGCAGTACACATTACAAGAATTTTTATATCCAGGGACTGCGAATGAAAATCAGCCCGAATCAATAAGTTTGGCAAGCACTGATCTAAAGCAAAACAATTATTTGAAGATAAATAGCACCACCTAGTGGTTACATTATGGTTATATAAGTTAATAGTCAAACACATTGAACTTCATCGAGAGCTGCTTAAATATGAAACCGCTAAAGGAAAGCCTTCACCACAAGCCATTAACTAACCCACAAAAACTAAATAAATGCACTTTTTTTTTTACTCAAACTGTAACTATCCAATCATTAAATGGGAAAGGGGTGCCATCAGCAATCGTGTGCAGCTGCTGATGCTCAAACAAGCATGCAAACGGTCATTGCAAATGATCCTCTCCGATCATGAGGGGTTCCTTCATCTGTACAAAAAAAAAAAAAAAAATAAAAAAAAATGGGTAACACTTTCTATGAGGCCTGTATTTATAATACATTATAAGGGTATTATTAAGACATTATAATGAATGCATAATGCATTATAAAATCACTTATAATATGTTATATCATGAATAATACATAACAATTATGATACATCATGTGAGATTAATACTCCAACTTAAAAAAAACTGCAATATTTATATGGTTACATTTTATTTTGATATGCCCCCTTAATCAATCAACTATAAGTGACTTTGCCACTACACCATTAGAGTATCAGTATGCTCAAGAATGGTAGAATCTAATAAGTTGATGTACTTGCAAATACAGTTATAGTCAGTTTATCTGTTGGTTGACCATCAAAATAAAGTGTTCGTATATATTTACAGTAGCAGACATAGTGATACTCCAACGACCGCAAGTCACAGTAGTGTAGTTGCAGAGTTACTTATCAACAGCCGTCTAAAGGGTACTATCAAAATAATCAAACTGATATTACAATAAAAATAGTTCAAAGCAATTGTGTCATATTACACATTCTTCTGATCTGATATCTGACATATAAGTGGACTTTGAACACTTTAAGTAAAGTAGCATCAGAAAAATGGCAAGATATGAGACTTATAATGCATTATAATTAAGTGGATGCAACGTGTTAATTGTGTTGTAAATCATCATACTCTTAAAAGCTATAATCACAAATAAGTAAATATTATATTTAAACTGTTCTTATAATTATTCATGAGTTCACTGTAAAAAACGACAAGTAAACTTAACTTAAACTCTTGTGTTTCTCTTTTCTTCAGTGATTCTGTTTGTTAACAGCAGCTGTTCATCACTAATTCTCAATTATCACTCAGTTAATCACTTAATCACCTAATTGCAATGTATATCTTCTTTCAGTGAACTCAACTGAATTAAGTTCAGAGTACTCATAACTGTTAGTTTTTTCAACTTAAATGGTTTAAGGCAATCAGTTTCCTCAAACGGTTTGAGTTAACATAACTTGTCAGGTTTGAGTGAGGCTGTGTCTGAAGTCAGCTGTTGTTCCTTTCTCTCTTTTCTTCAGTAATTATGTTTGTTAACAGCAGGTGTTCATCACTAAAGCTCAATTAATCACTTAATCACTTAATTGCAATGTATATCTTCTTTCAGTGAACTCAACTGAATTAAGTTCAGAGTACTTATAACTGTTAGTTTTTTCAACTTAAACGGTTTAAGGCAATCGGTTTCCTCAAACGGTTTGAGTTAAGTTAACTTGTCGGGTTTTACAGTGATACTATCTGCAAGTATACTTACCCTTTCTGGTTTTCCTGCGGCAATAGTAAATCACAGCAGCAGCAGGTACAACGACACCAACACCAATTCCTGCTACAACAGCTGAAGACAGACCTGAACCTGAAACAACTAAAGACACACAGACATTAGTGTGTGCAAATCTGTCAGACTGACCTATAACCAATATTACAAGATATCAACAGGTCTGAGAGAGCACATGTGAATCTGATTCAGTTTAAAGAATAAAGTTTCATACACTGACATCAAAAGCACCGATGCTTTGATACCAAGACATACTACAATAAAAAGAGGCAACAACATTTTCCTTTATGTTCTCCTGTAAGAGTTGTTTCCCTTTGGCCAAAAATGATACTCACCAGTCACAGAAAGAGTGAAGCTGTTAGTGTTGGTGGTACTGTAGTGGATTGTGTTGGATTTGATCTTCACTTCATAAAGTCCAGAGTCTGTGGTTCTGGTGTTTGTGATGGTCAGAGATCCAGTCTGATTGTCCAGCTTCAGTCTGTCTCTGAATCTCTCATCACACTGAACATCTTCACAGATGTGAGTCAGATCTCCAGTGATTTCAGCGATGAGAGAGTCATTAAAACACCACGTTATCACATCATTTGGTTGTTTTATTACTCCAGGATCTAGAGTAACAGATTCTCCCTCCTTCACTGACTTTCTCTTCATCGTATCTCGTTCAGCTGCAGAAACACCTGAAACACAAACCAACAGCCGCTTGAGGATCTGTTTGATTAGAAAACTCTATAACAGGAACAAACCATCAAAATTATTGTGCAAATGAGTTTCCCTGCTTTAAGCATTCATTAATCACTCACCATGGACAGACACATTGAAGGTCTCTGTATCGCTGCTGGTCTTGATCGTCAGTGTATAAAGTCCAGAGTCTGTGGTTGTGATGTTCCTGATGGTCAGAGATCCAGTCTGATGATCCAGCTTCAGTCTGTCTCTGAATCTCTCAGTGCCATCATTACACTGAACATCTGTGCAGGTCTTACTGGGATCTCCACTGATGTAAGCGATGCGAGTGTCATCAAAATACCATCTAAATCTGTCTTCTTGGTTTGTTTTAATACCGGTGAGAAGAGTAACTGAATCTCCCTCTGACATGGACACTGAGACGATTTCTGCATTAACGCTGAGTAAACCTGAAGAAGAAATGAACAGCAAATTATAAAAACACTTCTCAGAGAGTACAAAAAAACAACAACAGGAAAATGCTGTACATTGTTTTTTTCCCCCCTACAAATCGTGAAGATTGTTAATAAAGAAATATTTCTGAATGCATAATGTAACATGATATTAACAGCATTAAAACAAACCAAAGAATAACATAATTGATTTACACATTCATTCACTAAACAGATGAGAACATGGCATAGATGTCTTGAATACTTTTATATTAATTTATTGTGTTTGCATCATACAACAAACTGATGTTGTCAAAACAACATAAAAATGTCTTGCAATTAATAATAGCTGAAGTATCATTATAACAAGTAATACTGTGGTACCTTGCAGTACTTGTTAAAATAATTAATAATTCAAAACTACAGAATGAACCACATTTTAATTTTATATATATGCAAATGTTTGATTAAATCCCTAAAATAAGGTCTGTGGTTTACACAAGCTCAAGATACTTTCATGTTCTACAACAACCCACTCGTGATTTATTTTAAAACTGTTATGTTTCTTAAAAAATACGTTTGCTAACAAGTTGCTAAATGGGACTACAAACGCTGTCAGAGACATTAAACATCACCACGCCGAACAGTTTTCATTGTATAGTATTTTCCAGTTATAGTAGCTCTGCACAATTAATCGAAATTAAATCGCAAAAGCAATAAATCGCGATCAGTCAGAAGCTTTGATTGTCATGTACGTGTGTATCTTTAGTGAAGTAAATCTCCATCTGAAGATTTACTTCACTTCGCTCTCTCTCGGAAAATAAATAGCCTACGCTTTCCAGAAGAAATCCAGGAAATGTCTATCGCTGCAGCTGAATAAATAGAGGATTTAACTGCTTAATCGATACAACGTGACTAATAAACACACGACTACAGCAATATGTTTTATCTTTATTTTTATAATTTTCATCATTATAAAGTATATCTATAATGAAATGCTAATCGACATAGCCTTTATTACTGCTTAGAATCCAAGGCGATCAGATGGCTAGTGTTCAATCTGCTCCACAGCCAATCACGGGCCCCCCTCCTGAGGTATCATGGTGTAAAAACACCTTGATCTCGTAACTCCCATTACTTTCCTGCAGAGACCTATACTTGCCCCTCCTTGCTCGGCCCTGAGCTTTTTTCCCCCCTCCCCCATAATCTCACTCTAAGCTGAACTCAAAAGTTGGCAGCCCTGAGTAACGTAAAAGTGAAAGTGAAAGTGACATTCAGCCAGGTATGATGACCGATACTCAGAATTCGTGCTCTGCATTGTGCACTCGCACGCGCACACAAGGAGCAGTGGGCAGCCATTTATGCTGCGGCACCCGGGGAGCAGTGTCTTGCTCAAGGGCACCTAAGTCGTGGTATTGAAGGTGGAGAGAGAACTGTATATGCACTCCCCCCACCCACAATTCCTGCCGACTCAAGACTCGAACTCACAACCTTTCGATTGTGAGTCCGACTCTCTAACCATTAGGCCAAGATAATTTCCCAACACTAAAATAACAAACTTTATCTTTAAGTAACATTCTTAGATTTTAGCAAAAACTGCAGTGCAATAATTTCCCAAAATGTAATTTGTGTGAAAATATTACGAAGCTAGTAATCGGTCGTTAACAGGCCAGATACGCTGAAGACGGACGCAAACAGCCAGACGGAGCAGCTCACCGCTCTGTAGAAAATGTGTCTAAAATGACTAAATCATTGATTTTCAACTTGACGGAAAAATGAATTGTAGCAAATAAGCTACTTACCTTGCGCAAGCCATGAAGCCACTGCCACACTAACTAAAAACTCCGTCAATCCTCCAGCAACCGGCGCCGCCATCGCACCCAGTAGACTGGCTACGCAAAGGTGTTGAGGAACAGGGAAATAATGTCATAAAGGAGTGTGCGGCTATGGCAAGTCGTTTTAACATTTAATCTATAAACCGCATTAGTATCTAATTTAACGTTACCAGAACATATTTTTTTAGGATCTTTTCCAGTAAGTAATAATACTTACTCATTAACTACCTGTGCTTAGGTATAATGTCTTTTGTAAAGTTACTCGCACTTATTCATTAGATACTAGTGCTTATTTATTAAGTGCTATTACTTATTCATTAGAAAATAGTACTTATTTATTAGGTACTAGTACTTATTCATTAGTACTTTATTAGATACCAGTACTTATTTTGCATCTGCTAAATGAATAAATGTATATATATATATATATTAGTGGTGGGCCGTTATCGACGTTAACGTGCTGCGTTAAAGCAAGACTCTTATCGGGCGATAAAAAAAAAATCGCCGTTAATCTATTCTGAAAGTTGGGTTGGGAGCTGGGTCTATACTAAGCAAGCTATGATGACTTTCACCTTGATATTTTATATAACTGACTCGCTGAGGCCAGCCTTAAAAGATGCTCAGGACAGTTGACGGGCCACTGCTGCGCATCGTCACGAAAGCTTATCTTTCTCACGTGTTATTAAGCCGTACCGCTTGTCGATTTAAACATTAAAGCATCCAAAAACTAGACGCGGAAAAGCTGAACAGAGTAGCTGGTTACTGGTGTTCGGTGCGCACGAGAGAGAGAGAGAGAGAGAGAGAGAGAGAGAGAGAGCCGCGCATCACGGACAGCGACACTGAACCGAGAACCGAGAAAGGCATCTCAAAACACTTGAGCATCGAATTTGCTTATTTTTGCTCTTGTGCCGACAAATACATACAAAATATGTCAAAATATCCACCTTGGAAATTATGCTCGAAAAAACTGTGTGAAAGTGAAAGTAAACAGTTGAGGAAAAAATGGGATGTGTATTATATTGGATGCGTTCATCGTCTCTTAAAGTGACTGCGGCTAATTTAGCTACTGGCTGCTGTAATGTTAATACAAGAAAATGAAAGAAAATCTCTCACTGCTATTGACTACTTTGTAGTTTTAACAGTCAAACCAAAAATTATTCAGACACCAGGTATCATTTTTGATATATAGCAAAACTGTAATAATGTGAGAAATGTTGAAGGTGTCTGAATAAATGTAGGTTTGATTGTATATTTCATTTTTACATTGAAGACTATCCAGTGCTATTTTACATTTAATTATTTGGTTTCTGTACCTTGAAACCTACAAACTTGAAAAAAACTTAAACATTGGTGTGAAACAGGCGTAAGGTTGTTTGCACCTTGTGCAATGTGGAATTAGTTTACAGCTTTTTCAAGCACTTTGGGATGTATTTTGGAAACAGGAGATGAGCCCCTTTTCTAATGCACCACCTAGCTTGATAAACCCCTTCTCAAAGACTTACTGTTTGTCAGTTTTATTTGGGTAACACACATATTCTGAATGCCTTCGGCAGAATTCGAATGAGCCATTTTAATCTAGATTAATTTCAAGATCACAGTGAGATTAATCTAGATTAAATTTTTTTATCTATGCCCACCACTAATATATATATATATATATATATATATATATATATATATTATATATATATATATATATATATATATATATATATATATATATATTTGACCTTTTTTTCCGATAAAGTAAATGTTTGTCTAAAAAAACCAAAAGGTTTGGTTATTTTTGTGCCATGTACAGTAGAGACCATGAACAGAACATGTACAGAGCCTTAATGTAAAAACATTTAGTGTCTGTAACACAAGTGCTATATGCAAAAAAAGAAAAAAAAAAGTTTCACATACAGCTCTGGTATGATATTTATTTTTTACTGAAGTAAAAATAGGAAATAACAGATAATAAAACTGGTGTTTTATTTCCATCCTGCCACCGGAGGTCACTAAATGACCAAAAAACACATTGTTTATGAAATTACATTGTTTACAAACGGACAAAATACATTTTCTATGTGCTTGTGTACAAATAATTGTTTTCTTTTTTACATGGTTTCCTCAGAAAAGTACATCCATCTCCTTATTCCTGTTTCAACGTATTGCTACCATACTGGGCAGAAATAAAAAATTTAGTAGGTATCCATTAAAGGCTTAGTTCATCGAAAAATCTAAATTATGTCATTAATAACTCACCCTCATGTCGTTCCAAACCCTTAAGACCTCCGTTTATCTTCAGAACACTGTTTAAGATATTTTCAAATTGAACTGAATCGTTTTAAATGGTTTGCGTCTCCAATACGCATTAATCCACAAATGACTTAAGCTGTTAACTTTTTTAATGTGGCTGACACTCCCTCTGAGTTCAAACAAACCAATATCCCGGAGTAATTCATTTACTCAAACAGTACACTGACTGAACTGCTGTGAAGAGAGAACTGAAGATGAACACTGAGTTGAGCCAGATAATGAACAATAGACTGACTCATTCACGAGTGAAGAACCGTTTTCTGTCAGACGTGTCCGATTCGTGAACCGAGGAGCTGATGATACTGCGCATGTGTGATTCAGCGTGAAACAGACCGACACAGAGCGTCTGAACTGAACTGATTCTTTTGGTGATTGATTCTGAACTGATTCTGTGCTAGTGTTGTGAGCGCAGGTAAACCGAAGGCTTGAATCAAGGGCAATCATCGCAAATGACGCCATTACGTCGAGCGCAAAAGAACTGGTGAACCGTTTCCTTCAACCGGTTTATTGAATCGAACTGTCCGAAAGAACTACTGGTGATCCGAAAACCGGTGCAACCAGTTCTTCACTCGTGAACGAGTCAGTCTGTTGTTCATTATCTGGCTCGGCTCGGTGTTCATCTTCACAGCAGTTCAGTCAATGTACTGTTTGAGTGCATGCATTACTCCGGGATATTGGTTTGTTTTAACTCTGAGGGAGTGTCAGCAACATTAAAAAAAGATGAAAATACCATGAAAATAGATACTAGTATGGCTTATAGATTAAATGTTAAATTGGCTTTCCATAGTGTGGATGCTGTGCGCTTTGGGTGTGCGAGGTTGGTGCATGGCATTTTATCTTTAGGAGTGGCTCTTCTCCAATAAGTACCTACCACATCAAATAGGACAGAACAAGTTTGGTTCCATAGCAACCAAAAGCACACTATCTGATAACACTAGGAATGTGGCTAAGCAACTCTTAACTCAAGTCTCTCAAAAACAGAAATATAATTCACATAAAAAGGGATTCTTCTTTAATTAATTCATAGAAAAACCTTTCTTTGAATTAATTTGCATATACTTTAGGGCATTGTGCATGCTGTTACTGTTCTTGTATATTGTGTTTTGTGTATTGTATGTTTTATACATGCTTATGATGGATCACTAGTTAATATAACCTCATCTATATGATGTTTGGTATATATTTTCCACTGAAAAAACAATAAGTAAATTTACTTAATTTTTATTTCGCAAGTTTTTGCACAAGCATTTTTCAAGTAAATTTACACATTTGGAAATGATAACTAAGTTAAATAAAAATAAAACAACGAATAAGTACATGTATCTTGACCTGTTAAATTTTATTGAGTAAATTTAAATGAAATTAATGCATTTAGCAGACACCTTTATCCAAAGCGACTTACAGTGCATTCAGGCTGACAATTTTCACCTATCATGTGTTCCCAGGGAATCAAACCCACAACATTGGGCTTGTTAAAGCAATGCTCTACCACTTGAGCTACAGGAACACTTCAAGATTTTGTGACAAAAATAAGTGCAAATTTCACTTACAAATCTGATATAATTAAGTAAAATCATTTGTTCTTGTAAATATGTTTTACTTGTTTTATGCATTGCTGGTAATTAATTTAAACTTAAGATCACTTTAAAATAGTTTAAACAGCTTAAGCAATAGTAAACATCCATGGCATATTAAACACATTACAACTCCAACATTAGCAGTTCTGTGAATAGATATGACAGCTTCTTAATCTCATTATCAAAACATGACTAATAGACTGTAGTTACAAATAAAAACCTGAAACAAAGATTCTAGAAATTTCTAAATGTAAATTTTTTTTTTTCAAAACAGTTTTATCAAATGAGGGTAAATAAGTCTCACACTTCTGTCCCTTTTAACCAGTTTACAGCAAAGACAACATGAAGGAGTGGATGCACGTGATAAATATTCTGCAATTAAGAGAGTGTATATTATATATTGATGCCTATGCGACACATTAGTTTAATAAGAATCTTAAAGATTCCAGGAATTCCAGGAGTAGATGCTGAGCTAAGAGCCCTCAAAACCATGTTAAGCTTTTGCCAGGCTTCGGCCTTGACTATTCATTCATCAAGATCCTCTGATTCAAACTGGTCTTTCTCATAAACTCACTTTAGCAGAGACCAACTGGAGCCCCAAAGTTCATCAGGACTCTTTATCAAACAGGCGAAACTTGCATGTATCAAACTTAGTCTTATTAATTGATCAATTAAGTATCATATGCAGCTTTTACAAATGTGTGTTTGAACTAGGAAACAGATGTTTCCTTCAGATATCAAATTGTACCATAGCTTTATGTCTTTATTTCACTTATCTTTACTGCTTAAGCTTTAACCCCTCTTTCTATGCCAAATGTATGCTTGTGTGTGTGTGTGTGTGTGTGTGTGTGTGTGTATGTTAGACTACATAAACACTAAGTGTTTAGTACCATTTAGCACAGTGAATAACACGCTATGAAGGGCAGGGCGCACAAATAGTATGGTCTAAGCATGGGAGCTGAACATGCAGCAGCTGTGACCAACCATTTCACCAGCTTACCACACCTGGCAAAATTAATTGTATAACCTAGCTCCACATTCTGTTTGATCTTGCATTAATCTTGCATAATAACGTGCTATTTTGATTTGTGAATGAGTTGCATGTGACATCATGACTGAGCCCACCTCATCTGATCACATGTTAGTTTCCTATGCATGCTGACAGTGCAGAAAAATCGTTGCTCTGCTTGGGCTGTGATGTGAGTTTGCAGTGGTCTCCTAGCAACATGTGACCCATGAAGTGGTCACTTCACTTACCTACTTATTTGTATTTTTTAGTATTTTTTATTCTTTTATTGTGTTTTTTGTTCTAAAGCTGTCATTCTGTTGCACTGCGGAGCTTCTGACACGAAAACAAATTCCTCGTATGTGTGAACATACCTGGCAATAAAGCTCATTCATTCATTCATTCATTCATTCATTAAAGTGTGAGCAGACTCTTCTGGGTTAATCTAAAATCAGCACTCGCTCCACAGACTTTTGTGTAATCAAAGAACTGCGTGTACCCAAAGTTAACTCTTTCAGCAGCCATACAGGCTAATCCCTTTGCTGCTAGCTGTCAGCATCTGACTGACACTTAAACAGGTGTGCGTGTAAAGTGTAACTTTCAAGCCACTCCTCTCTCTCTCTCTCTCTTTCTCTCCCTCTCATTCCTGGTTTCACTTCCTGTTTGTGCTAACAATTGTTTAGACTCAGGTTTCCCCTTCCTCACATTTGTTGGTTCAATTTGTGTTATTTTTACTTTGACTTTATTCTACCTCTCTGTGATTCCATTTCCTTTATTTAGTTTTTAGCCTGAAGGTACAGATTCAGCTAAGTTTATTCTAATTAAATATGAGATTTAATTAAATCAAATTTTTTATTTTTTATCAATCCTTTTAGTTTCCTAAAGCTATTAGGACATTGTCATTTAACATTTCAGCTATTTGACCATCACCATCTTCCCTGTTACTATAGATTAGAGCAGTTCTAACAACTGTTGTCCCCTTAATGAATTGTACAGGTTTTAGTAGCCTAATTCCTGTCTCTTCTATTATCTCTTGTGTTCCCACAAGTGTGCCAGTATGCCGCAGACATTCCACAGACATCCAGCCCTGCCAGCTCAACAGGACCACCTGCAAACCCAGCAGAGAACTGTGATGGACATCCTTCAGCCCAAAGCAGCCAATGACCTGCATGGCAGAGAAAGGAACAGCGAGACTGTGACACAAGTGGACACCTGACACCTAGCCTGAACCACCAGGTTCTGACCAGCATCATCCTCTCCTTGGCCCACAGCCTCACGGAGCTCAGACAGGAGGTAAATAAACTGAACTCGCAAGCCACAGAGTTCTACAGGGAACTGACACCTTCTCAATGAGAGAAAGCACAGAACGGATGTAAAGAACCTTACAGAATGCCGCAACAGAAGGAAATCACCAGTCTACAGGAGGCTCTAACAGCTGCTACACACCAAGTGATGCTGGAAAAAGCCATCAGACAGGGCTTGGAAAGAGAACTTTTTCACACAAAGTCACTGTTAAAAACAACGTATGTGGAACTTAATGAGATAGACACCAGAGCTGAGGTGTGAGAAAGCCATCTGCATGGAGCCAGAGCTGAAATCCAAGTCCTTGCTCAGAAACAGAGACCATGAGGACATCAAAGGAACTGACCCTGAGAGTGGCCTCACCAGCAGCTTAAACAAGCGATCATAAAGGAATTCTCAGACCCAGAGTCTGAACATGGACGGACTGCTGCCCTAGACACCAAAAAGGGCCGGCATGAAAATCCCCATGCTTACCTCCACAGACTTTGATGAGCTTACTTCGGAGCTCGCAATTACCCTGGCATGGAGGAGGACACCAGCTTCAAGAGCCTTTTCCTCCAAAACCTCCATCCTGACACAGAAGGCTTTTAACAAGAACAAGGCCTCCACTAAAGGTGTTTGTAAGACCACTCTGATTCTGAACTACACATCCCAGAATCCAAAGCAGGCACCAGATGGGACCCAGCATTGCCATGATGCAAGACTCTTCTGCAGAAAGCCTCTAGCCAGTGGAGGGCAGAACATCACAATGACAAAAGACTTAAGTTCCAGACCAACCACTGGGAGAAGCAATGGAAAAGGGCATCCTCATCCTGCAAATACTATGGTATGTCCAACAGCAGCCAACCACAACATCCTCCTCCACACCCTTCACACAGGTGCCAAACGGTGACTACACAAGGATAGGTGGACATGCCTGCTTCTGGGTTACAGGAGCTGCTGTCACTAGCAAAAGAGCTCTTTGAACAAAACTCGACTGAGGAGTACTGAGAAGGACAAACTTCTGACTCCTTGCCTGATGCAACATAGCATCAGAACCCTCCAAGAGAGGAGTATTCCTTAAACCCCAGAAGCAATCAGACAATGTTGCATGGATCAATAGGCCCACATGCCAATAAGCGAAACCTCTACCAACACAACTCAGGCAAGCTCAAGTTGATGCCACCACAAGAGCCAAGCGACACCGCAAACACCCGATTTCCAGAGGCGTTCAAGCAAAACAGAGGGCTAATAACCACCTGTTTCTCTCCTGACATCATCACTAGGTCAGTCTGAAATTCTCTGCACACTAGAGAATCTCAATAGCAATTCTCTGTCTTCCTGACTGTTCAACATTGCAGGTACCATGGATAGCCTACTGGCTAACAACATTGACAAACTACCATCTTACCAAGACCAACTCACTTCAGGATGACAGGTGACACCTGCTGCTTAGGCTCTAGGACCCACACCTTGCCACAGCCTATATCACCACAGCGCACCACAACCACTCCTGGAGGCACCAACAGCCAGAGAGCCACCACTGTCTCCCAGCCGTGAGTGGAAGATGCGTGTCCAATTGCTCTACACATTTGACGTCGATCGCTGATCTATTGGACGGACAACAATGGTCGAAAGGGGGAATTATGTAGAATTTGGATCAATCAGACACACAACTATTTGTTACATTTAACAAATAATATCTAACGCCTCCTCATCTAACCAAAGGGTCTATGGACCCTTCCCCCAAAAGGAAGCTATCACCTCAAATAAGACAGAACAAGCCTCTGATTCCATATCAACCATAGGAACACTAACACTAGGTTTACAACACCCCAGGAATGTGGCTAAGCAACTCTTAATTCAAGTCTCTCAAAAACAGACACATAATGCACATAAAAAGGGACTTTTCTATTATGAATTCATACAAAAAACTTTCTTTAAATTAATTCCAGATCATCCACTGGGAGAAGCCATGGAAAATGGCATCCTCATCCTGCAAACACCACGGTATGTGGTATGAACCCCACAATCTAATTTCATATGCAAGACACAATTCTAGAAACAAAGAGTTTGTAAAACTTCCCTCCGAAAGGTACCATTCCTCATTGGATAACTCAGATCCTGAGAGTGTGACATCATCTCCCTATATAGATCACTGATCACCAGAACAGGTGGTTCTTTTAAATTCAGGAATTCCAGGAGAAGATGCTGAGCTAAGAGCTCTCAAAACCACACTAAGCTGATGTGAGGCCTCCAGCCTTGACTATTCATTCATCAAGATCCTTTGATTCGAATTGGTCTTTCCTCATAAAACCACTTCAGCAGATACCAACTGGAGCCCCAAAGTGCATCAGGACTCTTTTACAAAAAGACAATTAGTTATTAATTATTAATTGATACATTTAAGTATCATATGCACCTGTTTTCAAAGGAGTTTGAACTAGGAAACTGATATTTCCTTCAGGCTGTAGATTTGCTGAATATCTTCCATTTATGTCAAAAATTTTAGAAAAAGTTATGTCAGCTCAATTGAGCTCCTTCCTGCAAAAAAATGATCTGTATGAAGAATTTCAGTCAGATTTCAGGCCCCACCATAGCATAGAAACTGCACTTGTTAAAATTACAAATGACCTGCTCCTTATTTCAGATCAAGGCTGCATCTCATTTCTAGTCTTACTTGATCTTAGTGCTGCGTTCGACACCATAGATCATGACATACTCATAGATCGATTACAAAACTATACAGGTATTCAAGGGCAGGCTCTAAGATGGTTTAGATCCTACCTGTCCAATCGCTACCATTTTGTTTATTTAAATGGGGAGTCATCTCATTTATCACCAGTAAAATATGGAGTGCCACAAGGATCTGTACTAGGTCCCCTTCTATTTTCAATATACATACAAGACCAGATGAAACTTCTCAATTATCTAAGCTAACAGAGTGTGTTAAAAATGTTAAAAAATTTTCTCCTATTAAATTCAGGTAAAACAGAGATATTAATTATTGGACCAAAAAACACTACACAGAATCTTGTAGATTACAATTTGCAACTAGACGGATGTACTGTTACTTTCTCTACAGTCAGAAATCTGGGTGTTATATTAGACAGCAATTTGTCTTTTGAAAATCATATTTCCAATGTTACAAAAACTGCATTCTTCCATCTTAGAAACATTTCCAAGCTACGAAACATGTTATCTGTTTCTGATGCAGAAAAGCTAGTTCATGCATTCATGACCTCTAGACTGGACTATTGTAATGCACTTCTAGGTGGTTGTCCTGCTTCGTCAATAAACAAGCTACAGGTAGTCCAAAATGCAGCAGCTAGAGTCCTTACCAGGTCAAGAAAATATGATCATATTACCCCAATTTTACAGTCTCTGCACTGGCTACCTATTAAGTTCTGTTACAAATTATCATTACTTACCTATAAGGCCCTAAATGGTTTAGCTCCAGCGTACCTAACTAGCCTTCTACCACGTTACAACCCATCACGCACCCTAAGGTCACAAAACACTGGACTTTTGGTAGTTCCTAGGATAACAAAGTCCACTAAAGGAGGTAGAGCTTTCTCACATTTGGCTCCCAAACTCTGGAATTGCCTTCCTGATAATGTTCGGGGTTCAGACACACTCTCTCTGTTTAAATCTAGATTGAAAACACATCTCTTTCCCCAAGCATTCGAATAATGCATCTCTTAAATTGTGACTGCAGTTGCATCCAATCAAATGCGCATTCTTATTCTTTAGCTTGGTTTAAACTAATTAATTTTAGTTTGTTGGATCAGCAGCTATGCTAATGATATCTCTATTTGTTTCTATGTTTTGTGGTAACTAGGATTTACACAAGCTCCAGTCTGGATCCAGAACACCTGAGAAGAGATGATGCTGACCCTCAGAGGACCTCAGATGATGCTAACCTTGAAACAACAACAGAACTAACAAATATTGCTACAAGTGTGACTGCATCATATAATAATTACTGTTAATAATGTTCATCGTCTGGATGACTATGTCTTGTATTAATTCTGAAAAATTAATTCTTAATCTGAAAAATCCTGTCAAACGTGCACAGACTGACAGTCACCACTACTACTAAATATTGTAGAAACGTAATTTTCTGTAAAGTTGCTTTGTAATGATTTGTATTGTAAAAATAGCTATACAAATGAACTTGAACTGAATATCAAACTGTACCATATCCATCTCTTTATTTCTTTTCTCTTTTAAGCTTTAACCCTTTTTACTATGCCAACTGTATGCATATGTGTGTGTGTGTGTGTGTGTGTATGTTAGACTATTTTAAGTGTTCATGTAGTAAGTAAAGTCTTATTTGTATCGCACTTGATCTTGTTCATTGTTTGCTCTTAACAGAAGACCCTAATCATGCAGATTTTAGCTACATGCTCTAAATTTTATTGTACAGTAAGAAAGTTATTTTCCTTGAACAGGAAAGTAGCGTTCTGAGACTTGACAGATAGTTGACACTGAGAGGTCAAGTAAATACTAACAGTGGATCTAAATATTTTTAATATATCATAATAACTAGTTATGATTGATTATTCATATTTCCCCCTTGAGCTGATTCGCAATATCTTTGTCAAACACAGTTTCTCATCATGGTGCCTGCAGATTAAATAATAAATGGTAGGTTCAGTGTTGAGGTTCAGTGTTGAGCGATGATCTGCTGTCAGTATTATTCATGGTAAAGTCAGACTGTGAAGTTCATAAAAATAGGACAGGAAGATTCTCTTCACCTACAAACCAAACACACATCAAACAAATGGGCACTTTCCTGTAAAAGCTGTGTGTCCACAAAGCAGTTCACACACAAGAAAACTAACCACAGCAGGTTTCAGTTTGACTTGAAGATGCTAGAGTTACATTTCAATGAGACTAACAATGAGAGATGGCAAATGGTTTTAACCTGGTTTTTTTTTTCTTTTCTTTCAAAACAACTGAGAGTTGACTACAAC
Organism: Carassius auratus; assembly: GCF_003368295.1. Taxonomy (NCBI): domain Eukaryota; kingdom Metazoa; phylum Chordata; class Actinopteri; order Cypriniformes; family Cyprinidae; genus Carassius; species Carassius auratus. The sequence continues at coordinate 3,238,162 of NC_039264.1, read as the reverse complement.
AATTTGAAATTCAGAAATCTCTATTTTACAGTGATGATCAATTTGATAAATTGATAAAAATAATGTTTTCTCCCATTAAGAACAGTTAAAGATCCAATAATAACTAGAAGAATATTAATAACTATCCTCATTGTGTCTCTCTCTCTCTCTCTGTGTGTGTGTGTGTGTGTGTGTGTGAACTAGGAGGATCAAAAATTGTGGGAGGATTCACGCTCCAGTTTAATACTGCTGTGTTTGGTTACATCAGTTTGATTGTTTTAGCAGATAGTGTTATTAGCTCAGACTTTCTCTGAACTATTAAAGAAAATGTCTCAAGTGTTAGTTTTGTTCTGTTTGTATTGGTGTCATCTGATTGGTAAGTTATGCATGTATTTTTATGGCTTACTGTCATAGTGTCACACATCAGGTCTGTGCTTATAAACTTTATTTAGGTGCACAGGATCTCACAGTGAATAAAAAGACAATCAGTGAATTTAAATTTTTGTGGGGGGGCGGGGGGGCAATGTCTGCATTTTAGAGGTTGTTACATTGTAAACATTTATTTAGTGGACGTTACATGAGATAAACATTTTAATTAAAAAAGAAAAATACAGAAATTGTCGGAATTCATGACTTACTACAGAAGTCATGGGAATCTTTTCTAATGGATGTTGTTCTGTTTGCATATAAACATTACAATTTACAACTGACTTTAGACTTTGCGTCTTAATTTCTGACTAAACCTGTTCACGTTCAGCAGGTGTGTCTGGTGCTGAGACAAACAAAATACAATCAGTTTCAAGAATGGAGGGAGATTCTGTCACTCTAAACACTGATGTTACTGACGTACATGAAGATGACGACATACTGTGGAATTTTGGAGCCAAAAAGATTGCTGAAATCAATATAGCTACTGGAATCTTCATCACAAATGATGATGTTCTTGACGGGAGATTCAGAGACAGACTGAAGCTGGACGATCAAACTGGATCTCTGACTATCACAAACATCACAACTCAACACACTGGAGTCTATAAACTAGAGATAAGAGGACAAAAACTTTCTTTAAAAACATTCAGTGTTTCTGTCTATGGTGAATAAGAGGTTATTTATAACATAGGCTACTTTATATGATAGAACATTTAAAAAGTTGACAAACTTAATTGTTATTATCCATATTTCTCTGATGTTTTCAGCTCGTCTGCCTGTTCCTGTCATCAGCAGTAACACTTCACAATGTTCATCATCATCTTCTTCATCTCAGCAGAATTGTTCATTGTTGTGTTCAGTGGTGAATGTGGGTCATGTGACTCTCTCCTGGTACAAAGGAAACAGTTTATTGTCCAGCATCAGTGTGTCTGATCTCAGCATCAGTCTCTCTCTACCTCTGGAGGTGGAATATCAGGAGAAAAACAGCTACAGCTGTGTGATCAACAATCCCATCACAAACCAGACCACACATCTGGACATCAACAAACTCTGTCAACCATGTTCAGGTACAGCAGAGCTGCAGTTAGTTGGTTGTTTATTTATCTATAGAGAACACTTTTCTTCAATAGCAGAAGTGGGATTTTGCTAAATTGTCATAATGAGACTAAAGTCAGTTTATTGAAAATCACAATTCCGTTTCATTATTGGTTATTTGCCCTCTCTCTCTCTGTCTCTGTCTGTCTCTCTCTCTCTCTCTCTCTCTCAGAATGCCAGGGTCAATGTTGTGCTACTTCGGAAGCTGTGATCCGATTGGTCCTCTCTGCCTTGGTGGGCGTGGCTACTGTGTTTTTTCTGGTTTATGACATCACATCTACAAGTGGAGGAGACAAAAAACGGATATCATAAAAAAAGTGAGATTTCGGATCTTTAGTCTGTAAATATAAAAATACATAGTCTTACAATCTAAATTTAAATTCCAGTTGAAATAAAATTATCAAAAAAAAAAAAAAAAAAAATCAATAAGTGACATTCCAGATTATCATTTGTTGCATATTGCACTGTTTAATAGTAACATTCACATCATAGACTCATTTATGGGTTACAATTTTATATAAGTTGCATTCAGATGTAGACTGAATAAATCTGTAATGTTTTGCTGACAGTTTAAGGAACTGTAGATAAATCGTTATCAACAATAATTATTAATAATTTGCAAGAATTTAATGCAGAAATGAAATATTTTATGTCACTTGATCATAATGTGAAAATATCGATTTCTTTCTTTTTTCATTTCACTTGTCAAAAAAATAAACAAATCTAGTATAAATCAGAAAATGTCTATGTTTAAATAAAGGTGTTGTTCTAGACCATAAACACAAAGTTGAACAAACTTTCCATCTCATACACACACATAAACACACAAATATAAATACAAAAAAAAAAAAAATAAATACAGATCTCGATTGCATTTAGGAATGTTTAAATACATATTCACAAATGATGTATCATAAAGTAGTTGAAGCATCAAGAAAAATGAAGTGAAAATGAAACGAGTCCCTATTGACCTCTACTGGATATATGAGGTCATTGCACTTTCGTTTTTCCACAAACCTGTAGATGACAGCATTCTATCCCTAACACATAGAACAAAGTCCAAATAAAATGTAGATTTAATTAAGATTTTTTTTTTTTCAAAATTCATAAACTATGGGAGTACTTTTCAAGTTAGTTTTCTCCATAAGGATTTCAAATTTTGAACTCAAGTTCAAATGAACCAAACTCTCCAGCTCTGAGCTGGATCACAGTAATACAAAGCTCGCTTTGAAGCAAAACAAGGTGGATGAATTATTATACATTTTGTACATTATGGTGAATACAGTACCTTGACAAATGAATGAAAGACATCGCCATTTTTCATATTGCCTTGCCATTATGCACATTACATTTCAAAATGATTTTTGCTATGTGCAAGTGAAAGCCAAGACATTTTCCAGTACTGTAACCCATAATTGGAATTGGTGCTGTGCATTTAACCCATTCAAGTGCACACACACAGCAGTGAGAAGTGAAAACACAGTGAACACACACACACCGAGACTCAACCCAGCAACCTTCTGGTAACTAGTCCAAGTCTCTAACCATTAGGCCACAGCTGCCCCCTGTACCCTGGCGCCTTTGGTGTCCTCAGATTCCAGATTTTCAAATAGTTGTATCTTGACCAAATATTGCCTATATTATTATTAATTACATATATATATATATTTTTAAATGTACTCTTATGACTGGTTTTGTGGTCCTGGTTCAAATGTTTTCATAGATAAACAGCTCCTTCATTGCAGTTTGTATCTATTATTGGATGTGTGTCTGAAAACTTACTTATTCTTACTAACGAATGATATGAAAATCTTCATTATGGAGGAACATACCTTTACCATACCTTCATTACAGACCCCCCCCCCCAGACTTTATTTTGTTTCCTTATGTTTTATTTTCTTTTCCTTCACCTATTGCTATGGGTGTTTAAAAAATAGCAGGCTGTGTTGATTTTTTACATATTCCATGTATATGTTATTTAAGAATCTGCATAATAATAATAATAAAAAAGGAAAATAAATATTTATTTTTTTATTTAAGAAATTAGAGTTAAAAGAGCAGTATGGTGGCAAACTTTAACTACTGAGATTTAGATGACTACTTTTAAACGAAAATAACTGCAATCCACCTTATTTACATAAGCTTACTTATAATGACATAAGCCGTTTTCTGTGAATGTGCGAGACTTCCGGTTCATTAGCCGCTGTAGGGAAATGGGAAAACCAGTATGTTCATAATAAAGATAACATTGATATAATACGGTAAGACAACACCAGTTTGAAAGTTTAAGCAAAAAAGAAAATAAAAAAAAAAGTTGTGGAAGTAGATGAGACCGGAAGCCAGATATTAAACTAATAATGGCCACGCCCACTCTAACGGCAAACTTAATGTGAAAACATTCTAAAAGCGGAGTCAATGGGTAAAAAGTAAATACAGTTGCTAAGGTAAATAATTTGACAACTTCACACTTGTTATATGACGCCGCATTGTGGACAAACTATGAACAGAGTCATTCTACGAAACGGGTGCCATTTCCATGTTGCAGTTTTCCAAATTTTCATGAAGAACAAACTTTTTTTTTCTTTTTCTTACAACTTTACAGATATGTTAATCCTCCAAAAAACATATTTTCCCACCTCAGGCACAAAATCCTTAATAATATTATGCTTTTTATTCAGGCGAGGGAGTCTTTCTTGTACCACCCCATCACGGACAATATGTATGCCAGTAGAGTAGCAAAACAAGAAATTTATTTTTTAAATCTAATGTTTTCCTAATAGTAAAATGTCCCTTTTTTGGAAGCCATCAATAGAAAGTCTGTAAGTTAATCATTTTTTTTTATTCTTAGTTTTTTTATCTTGAAAAATGAATTTGACATTTCAATGGCCTCATTGTTTGTACTAAAAAAACGAATACACTTAAAAAATACCAATAAAGTTACATTTATTTGATTAGTTCAAACAACAACAACATCATTCAACATTAATTTTTGTAAAATTTCACTTATTTTACATACAATTGTAACAAAATGACCCTGTGACGGGGTGGTAACTGATGTCACGGAGTGGTTCCCTGTGACAGGGTGGTATGAACAATGCGTTTATCTATATGATATGCTTGTTTTAAACTTTATACAACTGGGGAGGGAAACATTAAACTTAGAGATTTAATGGAAAACATTGGTGATGCTCTGAAAAAAAAAAGAGCATCATATCAGTGACAGGGAGAGTCGCATCCACACATCCCTCTGTATTTCCATGTGGCAGGATGTCACAGGCTGTGGTGTTTGAATGATTTCAAGCACATCATCGAAGAGATACCAGAGGAAGTCATCTCTTGGAGGCCAGAAGAACCTATTGGCTCCAACACGGTGCATACACTTTACAAGGGCATGTGTTTCATCTGTTTCCATGATGATCCCAGGATAAAGATCATTATCATATTTAAGCAAGCACCACTTCCCAATGAGATCTTCACTATCCCAAGCAATTGCTTCTGTTGGAACCTTTTGGAGTGTTTTGTTAAAAGAGAAATGCTGTGTGGTGAAGCACTGACATCTTAGCTGGTTTTGCGTGGAGCACATGCAACTAACTTCCCGGTCAGTGTTGGGTATAGTTACTTTGGAAAGTAGTTAGTTAGGTTACAACGTTACCATCAATTAAAAGTAATCAGTTATGATACAGCGTTACTATTCATAAAAGTAACGCGTTAGAGTACTCATGCGTTACCAAAAATTAAAAGCCGTTTGCAGCGGCTCACACATGACAGACACAGCCCCCGGCCCCTTTAAATGCACCTAGAAGTCGTGACTCCCGACAATGAATAACGTCAGTCATCCGACTAAATTAACACTGCAGGATAACAATAACAGGAAAGACAGTCAACAATCGGCTATTCCACATTGCGTTTTATTTATTTATTATAACAGAACATATTATTAATCAAAATTCGCACCTAACGTTACCCAGTCCGGGTAGCCTAGGCTACTGTATATTATGAGCACCACAAGATAACTCCTGATTTTTCATCAACTTTAAATAATGCAGTTATCAAAGTACAAGTATGCTTACTTGTAAACACAACCTTAAACAGGCTTGCAGATTTAAATCCATTTAGAAAAGATGAACCATTAGCCAGCCAATGATCTAACAGAAATTAACATCTGCCTGTCAAACAAAAATGTTATCAAACCGGATTAAATCCTTCACTGCCACACAGGCAAATGACAAATCGCTTAATAGCCGAACTAATTATTATTAAAGTGTCACTCACAGAGTGTGCATTTTACCGTTATGTTCTTTTCTTTTTCGTTGACAAATTGAAAATAATGTGCGTACTTCCATAAACCAAACGCTGTCCTCTCTGCTATCTTGCCGGGAGTTCGAAAAAAAAACCACACACACACACACACACAGGGTCAGGCGCAGGGCACAGACGTATCACAGCCATTGACTTTACGATCACAGAGCTTCGGCTCCGCTGATACATCCGCAGGTGGCATAGACCTAGGCCTACTGTCTGACAAAAAGCAGGCTGCAGTCGGGATTTTCCTTTCCTTAAAATAACGGATTACTTTTTAAAAAAAATAACGAAGTTACTGATTACTTACGCACGAAACTAACGCGTTAAGTTACACATTTCAGGAAAAAAGTAATTAGAGTACTCTAACGCGTTACTTTGTAACGCGTTACCCACAACACTGTTCCCGGTAAAGGATTTTTTTGAGTGAGTGATAGGGATAGTGATTGAGTGACAGTGAGTGAGTTAAATAGATTGAGTGAGTGTAAGACATAGTGAGTAATAAGTGTTTGAGTGATATAGTGAGTGAGTGAATGAACAAAACAGGGTTAAGTTAACAGAAGAAAAAAAAAATGATTAGCCTATATTAGAATCCTTGATTTCCACACATTCAAATGGGAAGCAGAACCAACCCGTCACATCCCCTACCACCACGTCACAATAAAACATGTGACGGGGTGGTATGTGACGGGGTGGTAAATTTCAGCCCAAAATGGCCGCAGATCTCCCATGTGGTCAAGTTCCTCACCTAGCATACATGCATTCTATCTGAAATATATATATTTTTGCATTAACAATGTAAAATAAAAAATAAAAATCAGTTTTCCCTTTCTATTTTGCGTGACGGGGTGGTTGGTTTAAGCTTGACGGAACCTTCCTAACATGAAAAATCAACAAATAAAGACTGCAGAGGAATGTCAGTACTTGCCTGCTTTTGTTCTTGGCGGCAAAGAAGGCTACAATGATGTCACTTCCGCCCTCTGATGTCATTTAAAGCAACAGTACATTATTTATGGATAAAACAAGTTAGTGTGACGGGGTGGTAAGTCAAACTGAGGGACGCACACAAATAACAAAATATTTACAAAAAATAAGGTTTATTTTGAATAAAATATATCTTATGTGAAAAGGGACATGCACAAAATCCTGAAAATAATAAATGTTTAAAAAAAATACATAACTTATTTGGTGATATTTTAGATGAAAATGTCATGTTGGTCAACACGGACATGTGAACTTGGCTATGAACTAAAACAAAATGATTAAAATAGTATGTTATTCTTTAAAAAATATATTTTTATCATATATCATGTTAACAAGAACACTTGAATGAATACATTTAAGCTTTGTAAACACATTTTGGGACATGTTTGTGCCTTATGCATCTCATCAAATGTTGCGGACCCAAAGGGCTCCCGTTTCGTAGAATGACTCACCAACAACAGTAACAAAATTAATTAATTGATTGGAATCAGTCAAAATATTAAATATTTCGACATTTTCCACCGATTAAAACAAATTAAAACGGAAAATAAAATGTATAAAAAATATTATAGACAACTAATAGTGTATTAAAGATACTAAAACAACACTGGTACATGCTTACCAACAAAGATCCTTTCACTTAAAATATAATTTGTTTAAATAAAGAACATTTCTAACATTTAAACAGATTATTCACATTCAGCACACAGTGCTACATTTATTCACAGTTTTAATAAATACATCAATATATAATAACTTATAAATCAAACATACAAATATGAAAAAGTGACATCTTCACCTATAGCAAGGTGCAGTAAACCATAAAGCTCATCATTTGTAGTAGTATTATTGCCATAACCAGAAACAAAAGGCTACAATGACACAAATATCTATTCCTAAGCAGACACAAACATAAATTAATTTAAAAAATAAATAATACAATATAACATAAAAATACATGCATCATAAATAATCTAAGTGCATTTTTACAGTTTGCAAAGCATTTAAATAATAAAAAAAAAAAGTCATTTTAAAATATGAAACGTTCCCATGTATATTAATAATAGTAGCAGATATGTGTAGCTGTAAACATTTAGCGGTAAAGCAATTTCCTTTTCTTTTTTCTTAATTAAACGTTCCACATCGGTCTAGAATATGTGCAATGGGAAAATAGCATATATAGAAAGCATATCTCACCTTTACAGACATTTCAGGAGTAATAAATATCATTCCAGCACATTTTTTTTTTTATCCGTAACAACTGCAAACATCTTGGGTTTAACTGGTATTTAACATTTTTTCTTTAGAAATTCTCTCAAGTTAATAAAATCTCTAGCACTGTTTACGAGCCGACTAATTTATAAGATATCGTTTTACAGCCACTGTGTGTACATATATATATGACATTCAGATGATTACATTATTAAAATGATCTATGCCTCCCGTCACAGGTGATTTAACATTTCCAAACCAGGTAACAGTAAGTGCACTGTGATAAATAAGAACCTGTTTTTGTCACTTCACTGAAATGGGAATAAGGCATCGGTGTCTTCACACTGATCCGGTTGGGATCCTCTCCGATCTTGAAGGCTCTTTTCATCTGTGTGACAACAACAAGTGACAGAAGATAAAGAAAGACAAATGTGTAGTGTCAGTGACAGCTACAGAGACGAATGCAATCACACACGGAGTTAAATGCTAAGGTGTTTTTCTTCAAGTAATACTTGCCCTTCATGGAGCTCCTGAAGAAATAGAAAATGACTCCAACAACAACAGCTGCAGCTATCAGCAGAACTACAGCCAGATATATCACTGCTTTAACAGCTGAAGACACACCTGAATCTGGAACCAATAGAGAATTTTTCACAGGTTTGAGGCAGTCAACACAGTTTCACGCAGTGATGTCAAAAAAGTAATGATATTGATCTTCATATTGCCCTGTAAAGCCACAGTGACACTCACCAGTCACAGACACAGTGAAGCTCTTAAAGCTGGTGACGGTGTAATGGTTTCTGCTTGATCTGATCTTTAGTTGATAATCTCCAGAGTCTGTGGATCTGGTGTCTGTGATGGTCAGAGATCCAGTCTGATGATCCAGCTCCAGTCTGTCTCTGAATCTCTCTTCACACTGGACATCTGTACAGATGTGAATCTGATCTCCAGTGGTTTCAGCGATGAGAGAGTCATTAAAGCACCACGTGATCACATCATCTGGGTTTTTTACTCCAGGAGTGTCTAGAGAGAGAGATTCTCCCTCCTTCACTGACTTTCTCTTCACTTCAGCAGAAACACCTGAAACACAAACCAACAGCCGCTGAAGAAGAACCTCTAGAAGAGAAACAAACCATGAAAACGTTCTCTCTTTACTCCTACAGGCGTAGAAACGTCAACTCTGCTGGATTAAAAGATGTATAGAGCGGTGTCATATGGTAAAAGAAAATATCACCTTACATTTTTCATATCAGTTGATATTATTATCATGACACATTTCACATCTTTTATTTCTGTCAAGTTTAAAGGCAGATTTTTGTTCCTAATTGAAGTTAATTGTGCTTTTAGACTACTCTGTATGGTCACAATGACAAGACTTTTGAATTCTTTACACTTTTCCCGTATTTATTTTCTTTTAAAAAGGGTCAGTTCGAAGTAATTATTTTTAAAGTGTTGTTTTGTAATTGATTTTTTTTTTCTTTGAAAACCAAGACAAAAAAATACAAACAAACATTTTGGCTATTTAATTTATGCAATGTTGAAAAAACAAAACAAAGGCAAAATAAATGGGGTTGAAAAAACGTGAAAAAAAACAAACTTTAATCTCGGTGCATCCCAACAATATTTATCAACATTTTTATGCTTATAAACACAATTTATGTGCTTATTTTACAACAAATCCTCCGCATTTTGGAATCCAGTGAACTAAAAAGGAGTATGAAATAACAGAGCAATTTAAACTGTGTAGTCAGAAATGTGATGTTGAGAACTAAATTGAAAACTAATGGCTCCCCAGTGGACACAGATTAGTTTCTAGCACAATAAACGTCTGAAAACAACTCTGAATGTCCATATTATACTAAACATATTCATTATGTGATTTGAACACATATAACCTGCTTTTAAACATCCATTAGTGACTCACCATTAACATCAACATTGAAAGTGTTTCCAGTGTGTCTGCTTCTGAAGGTCTGTAGTCGATACACTCCAGTATCTGAAGTGCTGATGTTTGCGATCATAAGATCACCAGATTGATGATCCAGCTTCAGTCTGTCTCTGAATCTCTCGTCTTCTCTATTACACTGAACATCTGTGCAGATATAACGGAGATCTTCATTGATTTGAGCGATGAGATCGTCAATGAAATACCATTTAAATCTTTCTCGACGGTTCATGGTGATATTAGTGTGAAGAGTGACGGAGTCTCCCTTCATCACAAACACTGACACGAGTTCTGTGGCCACATCAGATGCACCTGGAGAAGAAATACACAGATTATTATCAATCTCTTAAAAGAATAGAAAGACAAATGTGACCCTGGACCCACATCAGCAGTCAAGTAGCACGGATATATTAGTAGCAATAGCCAAAACCATACAGTATCCGTTTATATTTTATGCCAAATATCATTAAGGCATTAAAGATCATGTTCCATGAAGATTTTTTGTAAATGTCCTACCGTATACACGACAAAACCTAATGTTTGTCTAGTAATACGCATTGCTGAGAACTTCATTTGGACAACTTTAAAAGCGATTTTCTTAATATTTGGATTTTTTTGCACCCCCTCAGATTCCAAATTTTCAGATATTTGTATCTCAACCAAATACTGTGTGATCCTAATAAACAATACATCAGTGGAAATATTATTTATTCAGCTTTCAGAGGATGTATTAATCTTAATTTCATAAAAACTTTCAAATTTATTTAAGTATAGAAACTATTCTGCCTTATTATGTGATAAAAAAAAGTGTTTGTAGTATATAAACTTTAAGAAATCATTCTTATTGATTATTGTCCAGCAGTTATTTGATTTGTAAACCAGTTAAAAGATAGAAATTGAAATAGAAATAAAGTAAAACATACGTCTCCATCATCACTTTTAATGAATTTAAAGCATCATTGCTAAATAATTTTTTTTTCAATTTCTAGCATTTCTTTTCTAAAATATATATATATATATATACACTGACTCCAAGCTTCTTTATGGTATAGTGTATAATCTCACAAAAGCTTTTTTATTGCTCATAAATGCTGATCTTTGGATCCTTCTATTCATCAAATAATACTGAATAAAAAATAATTCTTAAGTAGCAATACAATTTCATGTTTTTATTCAAAATATTGCTTTCATATAGCCTACCATTCAGATTTTGCCGGTATTTGTATAAGGAGCGTGTTCCATTAAGTTCGCGAGGCGTGATTTTAAATGGTATTTATTTACAGAGTTATATGATATCACACTTCTCTAATATGTTTGGTCCGTGTGTGAAGACGCTGAAGTAAGTGGCGTGACGCAATTCTATGAATGAATATGTCCAAGTGAAGTAAACAGCTTTTTGTTTGTTTGTTTGTTTCGTTTTGACGCTAGATAATATCCATCAGATAATAAATACGTCTAAAACTATTCATTTGTATTTTTTCATCGTTGACTTCAAGACGAACTGTAAAAAGTAAATGTCTTACCGTTCAGAAGTAAAGCAAATACTGTAAACAAGGTAAAAGTAAACTTTGTTTTCAGCATGTATTCTCCAAACAGAGCCGCCATTGTCCCTTTTCACAGTTTCACGATCTCAAGGAAGAGGAAGTCGTCATTTCTTTTGTCCTTGACAGAACTTTTTTTCTCTCTCAAGTTCTTTCACACAAATAGTAACTTATATATGCTACAGAAAGAGAAAACAAAGAGGTCCTCTGATGGTCAGCATCATCTCCTCTCAGGTGTTCTGGATCAGCTTGTGTAAAGCCCGTGGCAAAACATAGAAACAAAGTAGAGACATCATTAGCATAGCTGCTCATCCAACAAACTAAAATTAGTTTAACCCAAGCTAATGAATAAAAATGCACATTTGATCAGATGCAGCTACACTCACAATTTAAGGGATACATTATTATTTTTGTTTATTTTGGTGACGTATAAATAAAGTCTTCCCATCTGCCTGCACTTGAGTCTTCGCCTCTTGCGATCTGTGACACTACGTCCTTAATAACAATGGATGAAAAGTTTAGAGCCCTACTGATGATTAAGTCTAGAGTGTGTCCACCTTTGTGTGTGGGTCCATGTACATGCTGAATCGACAGGTAAAAAAAAATGTTCATTTATCACCAATTAACTGTTTGACAAACACTTCCTGCTTCGATGTCCAGATCTGAATTGAAAATAATCTCAAACATGCTCCAAAGTCCCGATCTGAATCAACCGAGTCGCGAACAGGCTCCGAAGTGCCGATCTGAATCAACCGAGTCGCGAACATGCTCCGAGGTGCCGATCTGAATCAACCGAGTCGCGAACAGGCTCCGAAGTGCCGATCTGAATCAACCGAGTCGCGAACAGGCTCCGAAGTGCCGATATGAATCAACCGAGTCGCGAACAGGCTCCGAAGTGCCGATCTGAATCAAGCGAGTCGCGAACAGGTTTCGAAGTGCCGATCTGAGTCAACCGAGTCGCGAACAGGCTCCGAAGTGCCGATCTGAATCAACCGAGTCGCGAACAGGCTCCGAAGTGCCGATCTGAGTCAACCGAGTCGCGAACAGGCTCCGAAGTCCCGATCTGAGTCAACCGAGTCGCGAACAGGCTCCGAAGTCCCGATCTGAGTCAACCGAGTCGCGAACAGGCTCCGAAGTGCCGATCTGAGTCAACCGAGTCGCGAACAGGCTCCGAAGTGCCGATCTGAATCAACCGAGTCGCGAACAGGCTCCGAAGTCCCGATCTGAATCAACAGAGTCGCGAACAGGCTCCGAATTGCGATCTGAAAACTTCTACCAAAGAATGTAAAAAATAACTCTATTTCTCTAACTCTAATAACTCTAAAACTCTATGAAAGACTCAGATCACGTATCTAAAAATAAATCGCTATAGTAAAAGAGAAATAATAAGAGGAGTGAAGTTTCCTTCCGTTCTTCTGTGTTTGGTCCTCACGCGCGTCTGACGCTCCACGGCGCATCTCCGCCCCTCACACGCGCGTTTACAGCGCTAAATTAATCATCTTTGCTAATTATTATACATTTACTTCATTGTCAGCTTCAGGTACTTCATTTATTATTGTTCAATGAACTGTTTGAAACAAAAAAAGGTTGTATTTCAGTAATAATTCTAAATTATCAAAATAAAATATATAAAATAATGGTTTCTATTTTAATATCCTTTAAAATATAATCTATTTCTGTGATGTGCAGCTGTATTTTCAGCATCATTCCTCCAGTCTTCAGTGTCACATGATCTTTAGAAATCATGAAAATATGATGATTTATTATTAGAACTATTAATAGTTATAATAGTTATAGTAATTATTTTGGAATCTGTGATACTTTTTTCAGGATTCTTTGATGAATAAAAAGTTAAAATTAAATAAATAATCTTGAGTAAAAGTACAGATACGTATAATTAAATATTACTCCAGTAAAAGTAAAAGTACTCCTTTTTCAATTTTACTCAAGTGAAAGTACAAAAGTTTTTATGTACTTAAGTAAAAAAGTACTGAAAGAAAGTTGTTTGCAATTTTATATAGGCTAATTAATTATTATGATTTTTTTTATAATCCTACTGCTCAAAATACCTGGTCAAGATATATTTTTGTTGTTGATATGGACTACGTTGACGAGAGTAATGTTCACTGTGAAGCTTACACTGTGATGTACCTGAGAGAAAGCAGAGATGACCATCTGATTTTCACCAGTAAGAACAAAGTATTTTAAAGTTTGTGGCTTTACAGAAACTTATATATGACAACTTATATATGAGTTATATATGACATGATAATAAGGCCTGAAGTTAGGATAATTACTGTATTTACCATGTTCTGAACATCACATCCTTTTTTTTGCTCCCCAGATGTAATCTATATATATATATATATATATATATATATATATATATATATATATATATATATATATATATATATATATATATAGGTGGTTGAATACAAATATTTGGACATTATTTATAAAAATTACCCCAAGCACCAGCAAGCTTGTTAGCTAGACATTTAGCATCAGATACAATATTTAGTTATTTTCAGTACGGTTATGAATAAACATTCATGTCTGTCTAACGTTACTCGTCTAGTTAATCCAAACAATATTACGTTACTGTTGATAAACAATATAAAAAGAGACGTCATGGTAGCATTTTAATAAAACTGTTAATATTACGGTAGCGGGGAATTTGGACATGCATGAGTTATTTTATTTAATCTGTGTTAGTTTAAGGTTATTTTATTTTATTTTTTAACCTAAAACACAGAGACGCTGATTGATGTGTCTGCATCGTTTGCACTGGAGCATTTCTGTGGGCTTAAACAGATCATTCTTTACAGCGGATTTAGTTCCCAAACAACTGACAATTTTGACCTATATATGATTTTCAGTTACAATAATTAATCCTAAATTTCGACATTAATAACTTACATCAGACGCACGCGCGCTCACAAGATCTCCCGGTTCTTACTGACTCGCACTAAACGGTTCATTTGAATCAGTGAGTGGTCGACTCCAGAACAGCTGCAATCGGATCATTCTAATTCGTAAACGAATCGTTTGGTGCGATTCGCGATCCGATTAAAGTTTATTTTGAAAAGACTCAGTTCGTTCATGATGAATCAGACACCGCTTCGTGTCGGAGCAAGTGATATATTATAGGGAGTAACGATATGTTTTATGAAATGTAGTGAAGTTAAAAGTACGATCTTATGCTTTGGAATGTAGTGAAGTAAAAGTAAAAGTTACTCAAAATAAAACTACTCCAGTAAAGTACAGATACTTGAAAAATGTACTTAAGTACAGTAACGAAGTAAAGCTACTCCGTTACTGTCCACCACTGATTTCAGGTGAACACCTCTTGAAGCTCATCAAGAGAATGCCAAGAGTGTGCAAAGCAGTAAAGAAAACTAAAGGTGACTACTTTGAAGAACCTAGAATATGACATATTTTCAGTTGTTTCTCACTTTTTTATGTATATAATTCCATATATAATTCCACATGTGTTAATTCATAGTTTTGATGCCTTCAGTGTGAATCTACAATTTTCATAGTCATGAAAATAAAGAAATGACCCCCAAAATAGTGAAAAAAAGTGGAGTGTGTGGAAAAGTGAAGTTCAAGCTTGACTTCGACTAGTTGCTAGTCCTATAGAAGTCGCAACAGGATACTAAACCTTTGAATGACTTCCACATTAAGCTCCATTTCCAAACAGTTAAAATGACAAATAAATATCCACGACACGTGTGATTATGTTACTGGATGCTCAAACTGAACAGCAACAAACAACCTACCCTTAGCATCTTTACCTAAAAACTTAAGGGTGTAAAGTTTAGTAGGGAGCGAGGGACATGTCTCTACCAATATCCAGCCACTACCAAATTGGCCCTAGTAATTTTGATCAAGCAAATTAAATGTCTGTTGTCTGCTGTTATGACCTAACCAATGCTAAAATAATATGCACTGAACGTCCTTGTGTTAAAATGAACAATCTTACTTATAACAATATATGTTCTTTTCAGACCAGTCTTTGTGTATCAGATCTGTTGTTAAGCAGTGTTTTCAGACTGAGAGGTTCATTACAGCAGAACAGGAAGCTCTGAAGACACATGCACTGAATGGTCACTCACACCTACAAGCTTCTCATCCAGCAGATCAAACACAGCTCTGAGGAAACAGACCGCAGCAGGTTTCACTTCGACTCAGATGAGCTTTGTTTGTGAGATCAGACACTGTTTGAACTTGCTGTTTTTGTTTGTTTTTCAATTCTCCACATTTTTGAGAATTACATTTTTTCAGCTATTTCAAACTATTAAAAATCTTAGGTAGATCTACATAACGTCCTGTATATTTAGCTTATATCCAGTAATGTCTTTCAAACATTATCAGTGTTAAATTATAAAATAGCCTGCATGTGTGTGTGTGTGTGTGTGTGTGTGTGTGAACTAGGAGGGTCCAACTTTGTCTGAAGGAGTTTCTTTTAAGCGGATGGTCTTATTAGAACAGACTTTCCCCGAACGGCTGATTAAAATGTTTGACATGGTTGTTTTGTTCTGTTTGTGGCATCCGATTGGTAAGTCATACATATATTTTTATGGTTTAATGTCATAGGATCATTTACTTTACAGCTCTTTACAGATAAATCAAATCTACTTCCGTTTCGATTCTTTGCTTGTTACATGTGTTTCTAGACTTGGAAAATATTCTAAAGCACTGTAGCGATTTTCAGCTTCTCACTTTATTTTATTTTTTTCAATTTAATTTATTTCAATCAGGGACAATGCACATTTATAATGCATAAATATGTAAAATGCACCAGATACTGGCTAAACATATTACATGAAACGCACATGGAAATCCTCTGCAGAACTTTGCAATAAATTGCAGTAAAAAGGACAACTACAAAAGTCATGGAAGGCTTTGTAAAGCAACAACAGTCTTGATCTGTGTCAAATCTGGCTCTGTTTGTTCATCAGGTGTGTTTGGTGAGTTAGTGTCAGTGATGGAGGGAGATTCTGTTCATCTACACACTTATGTTACTAAAATACATGAAAACGATGACATACTGTGGACATTTGGAGCTGATCAATCACTTTTAGCTGAAATCAATAAAGCTGCAGGAATCTTCTCCACGTCTGATGATCCTGATGAGAGATTCAGAGACAGACTGAAGCTGGACAGACAGACTGGATCTCTGATCATCACAAACATCACAACTCAACACGCTGGACTCTATAAAGTAGAGATTAGTGGAGTTAAACTGTCATCAAAGAAGTTCAGTGTTTCTGTCTACGGTGAGTAGAGATCATAATTTAATTGCATTACAAAAATATGATTAATCAAATAACATTGTTATTGTTTTCAGCTCGTCTGTCTGTTCCTATCATCACCAGAAACTCTTCTCAGTGTCGTCCATCACCATCTTCTTCATCACAGCAGAAATGTTCATTGTTGTGTTCAGTGGTGAATGTGAGTCATGTGACTCTCTCCTGGTACAAAGGAAACAGTTTATTGTCCAGCATCAGTGTGTCTGATCTCAGCATCAGTCTCTCTCTACCTCTGGAGGTGGAATATCAGGAGAAAAACAGCTACAGCTGTGTGATCAACAATCCCATCACAAACCAGACCACACATCTGGACATCACTCAACTCTGTCACACATGTGAAGGTACAGCAGAGCTGAGACGGTTATTTCTTCACACAAAACTAATTAAGTCACCCACATACTTTTTCAGTTTCACAAAAGAGGGCTCATTTTTCTAGCATTACAGTATGTTTTAAAGTTTGAGCTCCTCACAGGGACTAAAGTAAACCACAGATCTGTTTTTCCCCAGAAGTCCACATCTATTGCTGCGGTTTTACTGAAGCTGTGATCCGATTGGTCGTCTCTGCTCTGGTGGGCGTGGCTACTGTGGCTGTTCTGGTTTATGACATCAGATCCGGAAGAGGAGGAGACAAGAAGCAGATAACATAGGTTCTATGAAGATTAAGATAAAAAAAAGATTACATTTCATTTTTTGGATAGTTCGGGCCAGTTTCACAGGAAGTTATGATTTTGTTCTCATGGATGGAAATGGTGCTTTTTCCACATACTTTATAGTTGTATTTAGATCTGAGTAGATTAAATATTATAGAGCAATGTGGTATGATGCTGTTAGAGCTTCATGAGGAAAAGCTATGCAAGAACCAAAAAGAAAGTCTAATAACCTGACAAAAAGAGAAATATCTAAGATCAAAATACAGACAGACAGTGATATTATGGACACAGTATGTTATGATTTTTAGAATATCTCAGGTAAGTAGAATATATATATTTGCATTCATTTAATGCAGAAATTAAATAGGCCTAAGTTGATGTTTTGTATTTCGCATGACTATTAAGGAGATCAGAGACCCGTGATCCTGTGAATATGTGGTTTATTTAGGGAAACTAACTTAAAATCCCAGAGCAACTCCGATAGTACGGCTAGTGTGGAGGTGTTGAAGGGGTTTACTGAAATAAAACAAGAAGCTTATTTTATCAGTTATTGCCAAGGTCAAATTTGTGTTGTAAGTACTAAAACTTAAAATGTATAAAACTATAGATATTTAAATAAATTCAAAAATCTAAATGACTAGATGTATTCAAATTAAAATATGAAAACTATTCAAAACTAATAAAAATTTGAATGGCAATGGTACTAATGTTTTAACAAACACTTTTTTTGGGGTGAACTAACCCTTTAAATGTTCATTTATAACCCCCTTCCTCAAATCTTACCCTGGAGGTCCAATGCACTGCAGCAGGGCCGTGCACAGGGGGGTCACTGCCCCTCTGCCCTCATCGACTGAGGTGCCCCTCTTCCCCACCGCTCCGCTCAAAGCATTCCGTTGATTCCGCGAATCCGCTCCAGGTTTTCCCGCTCGCTCCGCACTCCGCAGCATCACTCACAGTATGTGTCTGCGGCGCTTGTGAACACGACAGTTCACGAAAGCTGTCGCATTAACAGGTAGGCTATGCAAGACAGTGGTTGAATCTGCGAAATTAGTAAATTTTTTTTGTATTTATGTCGGTAATGTTTTGTGCTCTTGGTCTTCTACTAGTGCTAACAACTTGTACAACATATCCACGTTCTAAGAAGCTGCTTGTCTAATCAAATTATAATTGTGCTCTCGATCAGATCAGATCAGATCTAATACAAATAACTACATTTTCTGTTGTTGGCACACTTTGTAGACAAGACAACCATAAAAAAAAACAAAAAAAACAATGCCTTCACAAAAAAGAAGACAGAGACAGAGAGTGAAAGAGAGAAGGGAGGCTGCTAAAGGCAGTTCAACATTGCAAACATGGATTCAAAGCTCCAGCAAGCCAGCAGGTAAATCATCATATAGAACAGTTAGCAGACAGTTTGTCTGTTTAATTATTGTAAGTATATCTCCCATTATAATCACTTGTCTTAGTTGAGACTAACACATCATATAGGCTCTAAATGAGTTGTATATATAGATTTAGGCTGTATGCCAATATGAAATTAAATGTCTATTACTTATTACTCCATTGAAGATGAGGCAGAGGCAGGCTCAGAGAGTGAGGGAGAGCCCATTCAGCATCAGCCAAATCAGACACTTACAGGTAAGTGTTGTTAAACTGGCTGACAATAAAGGATTCTGAATATGCTAGAGTTTTATAACAAGATAGATAGACATTGAATTATTCGAATGGAAGAGTAATTATATTACAGCAGCCACTGTTGAACGCTCATTCTCGAAGTTGAAGCTGGTGAAAACGAAACTTCGTAATGCGTGTGGACAAGAACGACTCTCTGATCTTCTGCTTCTGGCCATTGAAAAAGACATCCCAATCATAAAAGATGAGGTTATTAAGATCTTTCAGGACATGGTACCAAATAGAAAGGTTTTGCTGTAAAAGGAAAAGGTAAATACCAAAATGTAAAATGGACGGTAAATAGTTTAATCATCACCAATGTGTAATTATGAATCATAAAACATTTAGTTAACAAGATCTTTCAGGACATAGTACCAAAAAAAGTGTTGCTGTAAATGGAACAAGTAAATATAAAAAAGTATCAGTAATGTGTAAATGTGATGTTCTATCAAAACTTCTACAATAAAGTCTGAAATGTATTTGAGCGTGTACGGTCTTGTTTTTTAATTGTACATTTTGTAATAACTGGATAATTTGTGTTAACAAGCAACCACCCCCTTAGTGCCCCCTTTTTTTGGTTTAGGCCACTGCCCCTCAAAATGTCTGTGCACTGCCCTGCACTGCAGAGTTTAGCTCTAACCCTGATTAAAGTCACCCGTCTGCCATTTTCGAATGATCCCAAAGACATTGATTGACACTGATTAGCATGCTCAGGTGTGTTTGATTAGGGTTAGCGCTAAACTCTGCAGGAAAGTGGATCTCGAGGTCCAGATTTGAGGATCCCTGATTTATAACCTTCAAAATGTTTCTTTAAAACATTTTAACATTCTGTTATTAAGAGCAACAGTAAAAATTATATACTTACAACACAAACATGCAAGTTGAGGAAGAACATTTGCATGTAGTCTACAGATCAGCGAATAAAGAGAAAACAGTTGCAAAACATGCAGTTTATTGAAAACAGAGTCAAAGATTATGCCTGCATTTTTTATTATCGGTTTCAATTACATTTTTATTCAAATTATATTACACATTCATTTTAATTGGCACAGAGGTAAATTCCATACATGCTAAATGTAAACCTATTCCAGATGAATAAACTGTGTCTACCAGATGTTCTCCATAACTAGTAACAAGTGCGTGCTTTATGATTGAATGTGGCCTAAAAAATTCAAGTTAAAGCTCAACAACAGAAGCTAAAGTGCAGAGACACAATCCAGTTCTGATCCTGTTAGGTCTGGTGATGGTTACCTGCCTGCAAGGAAACAAGGATTCACAGATTACAGAGAGAGGAATAAACAGTGGTTACAATTATAGTGTTTCAAAGTTCATTTATGTTTGAGGTCAACGTCATTCAGTGGA
Source organism: Carassius auratus (assembly GCF_003368295.1). Taxonomy (NCBI): domain Eukaryota; kingdom Metazoa; phylum Chordata; class Actinopteri; order Cypriniformes; family Cyprinidae; genus Carassius; species Carassius auratus. Next base: position 3,217,677 of record NC_039264.1, on the reverse strand, counting down.
AAGATTAGCGGATGTATAATAATGTTCCCCTTTGTTTTTCATCAGAAGAGCAGAAATGATAAGAGTTTCTGATTTAACGATGATTCTTTGCATGATATCTGAATAAATGACATGAAGCCACATAACACACACACACACACACACAGTGAAATCAAACACAATCTCATTACACTAGCAGGTGCAGTACTTTACCTCATCCTAGGACTTTCAACTTTTAATCTCGTCTCCTTTGAAAAGTAAAAAAAAACAAAAAAACAATTAAGCACTAATTTTGCAAAATACTGTAATTTCCTCCACTATAATAGACGTTTGTAATACTTGCCCTTTATAAAGCTTCTTCCCGAAACCACGTGTGCTGACTAAGCCAGGTGTTACTGAAGGCGGACCTGAATCTTTAGAGTCAATCCCCTTTGGATTGGGAAGTTGCACTGCACTCCCTAGAGAACAGTAGAGCATTACTATTGATTCCAGGACAAAATACTTCAAGAAGTGTGCTCCTATGCAGAATGACTTGGGGTGCCTGCGACCAATCACAACAGACTGGGCCATCTGACCAATCAGAGAAGAGCAGGCTCACAGAAAGGAGGGGTTCAGAGAGACTGAATCTTTGAAAATGGCTGGAAATCATTTTGGAGACATATTTTGAGAAAACAAGCGTATTTGACCTTGCATGGAGGTAAACCTATTGTAGGAGACTCAAAGCAATATTAAGGAACCTTAAAAATGGCATAATGACGATACCATCTCCACAACCACCACTGCAATGGCTTCTTAACATAGGAGGACAATGAACACAGTAACATAAAATAAATAAAGATGATCCCTGCTTTGGGAGGCAAACAGTGGTTGTCGGGAGATAATAAAAGTTTTCTAATTAGCAGAGGGGTGCTACTATCCATAACCGAAGCTGGAAATATACTTCTTCCCAAGGGACAGTGGTCTGGGTGGTAAGACTTGCTCCCTCACCAATGATTTATTATTACACACTTGCTTACCAACTTGTTACTTTGATAATGTTGTGAAGGAGATTCCTCAGAGGAAATCAAGAAAGACATCCCTCAGCTAAATGCTTTGGTGTTATGATTATGTTCCGAAATTGAAATAGGATTAAATCCAGCAGTGGACAGTAACGGAGTAGGGGAGAGCAGGGGCGAAAGTACCATTTTTCAGAAAAACTTCATTTTAAAAGAAAATTTTGTAGACTGAGATATATTTCTGCTGTTGTCAGTAACTCAGAAGTGTGGTCTAACAATACCAGGTGGTATTTTGTAGAAATGTAGAAAGACTTCAGTATAATTTCACTTTGAACATAAGTTGAACATTGTTACTTTCGACCCCATCGGTTGGGACGAAAGTAACACACAGGTGGGTCAAAAGTAACAACAATATAAGCTAGATTTTTGTTTTTTTCTGTTAGTCTTATTATTTTTATTATTATTATTTTTTTTTAAGTATACCTGATTGTGACCTTGCTAATAAGTAACTGCAAACATATTTTGTCCTTTATCTTTGCAAAAAAATTATTAAATTACATTTTCATGTTTTCATTTTAAATTTAAGTTTAAGCTTCATCAGATGTATTTACAGTCAGAACCTGACTGTATTTTTTTTTGTAAATTTCAATGTATTTTTATATAATGTATGTAAAATGTAAATGTAAAAATGTAATCACATTAACATAATAAAAAACAACTCTAAACATAATGTAACAGAAGGCCTATTTATGTTTCCATCCAGTTGTTTTTATGCATGAATTGAAAACGTGCATCAAAACATCTGGAAACACAGCAAATTCACAGGTGGAGGTGTAAAGGCTAAGATATGGCTAAAACCTAAATATAAATGTGACGTAGCAGCTGCCCAGAGAGAGATGTTCCTCTATGTCCAGAAACACCCTCTCAAAAACATCTGGATAAAACCAGACCTCTGTCTGTCTTTCTGACCCTCACTCAGACATGTTATTTTTGTATAATATGACATTAACATTTGTAAGAAATGATGCAAGACACAGAAATTCACAATATAGCTTGCACTGGAACAAAATAAATACTTTTTGTGACTGTAGCGGGACAAAAGTAACAACTGTTACTTTCGTCCCGACAGGAACTCCTGACATTTAAACTCGATTTAATTTTATATTAAAAAAAATTTAAAATGCAAACTTTAGGATGTGTTAAAGCACTAAATAACCTGTAGATTGATCATTAGTGTGACACATGAAACAAGAAAAACAACACTACTAATAAAACCAAATTACCGCTTCAATAATTTATTTTTTCTACTCGAAAACAGTTTTACGGACCTAACTTCCGGAAACGATGAGGAAATCACATGATATTTCTCAGCTCCGTCAAGGATTGCATACTGAATATGCTGTCATAGCTGGGAATGCAAATGCAGAAAGAGGCTCGGAGAAAATCGATTTGTTACTTTCATCCACCTTCGACCCTGCTCTCCCCTAGCTTTACTTCGTTACTGTACTTAAGAACATTTTTCAAGTATCTGTACTTTACTGGAGTAGTTTTATTTTGAGTAACTTTTATTTCACTACATTCCAAAGCATAAGATCGTACTTTTAACTTCACTATAACTATCGTACTATCGTACTTTTTAACTTCACGTTACTCCCTATAATACATCACGTGCTCCGACACGCAGCGGTGTGTGATTCATCTCATCACGAACGAACTGAGTGTTTTCAAAATAAACTTTAATCGGATCGCGAATCGCACCAAACGATTCTTTTACGAATTAGAATGATCCGATTGCAGCTGTTCTGGAGTCGACCACTCACTGATTCAAATAAGAACCGGGAGATCTTGTGAGCGCGCGTGCGTCTGATGTTGCTAAAAGCAAGTTATTAATGTCGAAATTTAGGATTAATTATTGTAACTGAAAATCATATTAAGGTCAAAATTGTCAGTTGTTTAGGAACTAAATCCGCTGTAAAGAGTGATCTGTTTAAGCTCACTGAAATGCTCCAGTGCAAACGTTGCAGACACATCCTTCAGCGTCTCTGTGTTTTAGGTTAAAAACATAATATAAAATAACCTTAAACTAACACAGATTAAATAAAATAACTTCTGCATGTCCAAATTCCCCGCTACCGTAATATTATCCGTTTTATTAAAACGCTACCATGACATCTGTTTTTATATTGTTTATCAACAGTAACGTTATATTGTTTGGATTAACTAGACGAGTAACGTTAGACAGACATGAATGTTTATTCATAACCGTACTGAAAATAAGTAAATATTGTATCTGATGCTAAATGTCTAGCTAACAAGCTTGCTGGTGCTAACTTGAGGTAATTTTTACAAATAATGTCCAAATATTTTTATTCAACCACATATACACATATATATATATATATATATATCTGGGGAGAAAAAAAAGGATGTGATGTTCAGAACATGGTAACTACAGTAATTATCAAAGAGGGGAAGAGATGCACCCCGTTTGGCCAGGGGTGTTTTTACACCACAGACAAGGTTGAGAAGGAAAAAATCATTATGAAAATATTATTATATTTTCCGTAAAATGTTCTTCCTAACTTCAGGCCTTATCATCATGTCATATATAACTGTGATGTTCTGTAAAGCCACAAACTTTAAAATAATTTGTTCTTACTGGTGAAGATCAGATGGTCATCTCTGTTTTCTCTCAGGTACATCACAGTGTAAGCTTCACAGTGAACATTACTCTCGTCAACGTAGTCCATATCAACAACAAAAATATATCTTGACTCCATATAGTGGTTATTTAAAAAAGAAAAGAAAAAGAAAAATCCCAGGTATTTTGAGCAGTAGGATTATAAAAAAAAAGGGCCAATATAAAATTTTATTAGCCTATATAAAATTGCAAACATCTATCTTTCAGTACTTTTTTAACCTAAGTACATAAAATTGAGTACTTTTGTACTTTCACTTGACTAAAATTGAAAATACTTTTACTGGAGTAATATTTTACTATACGTATCTGTACTTTTACTCAAGTTTATTTAATTGTAACTTTTTATTCAAAGAATCCTGAAAAAAGTGTCACAGATTCCAAAATAATATTTGGTAGCACAACCATTAACAGTTCTAATAATAAATCAACATATTTTCATGATTTCTAAAGATCATGTGACACTGAAGACTGGAGGAATGATGCTGAAAATACAGCTGCACATCACAGAAATAGATTCTATTTTAAAGGATATTAAAATAGAAACCATTATTTTATATATTTAATTTTGATAATTTAGAATTATTACTGAAATACAACATTTTTTTGTTTCAAACAGTTCATTGAACAATAATAAATGAAGTACCTGAAGCTGACAATGAAGTAAACGTATAATAATTAGCAAAGATGGTTTATTTAGCGCTGTAAACGCGCGCGTGAGGGGCGGAGACGCGCCACGGAGTGTCAGACGCGCGTGAGGACCAAACACAGGAGAACGGTAGGAAACTTCACTCCTCTTATTATTTCTCTTTTACTATAGCGATTTATTTTTAGATACGTGATCTGAGTCTTTCATAGAGTTGTAGAGTTATTAGATAAATAGAGTTATTTTTTTACATTCTTTGGTCGAAGTTTTCAGATCGGCAATTCTGAACATGTTCGCGACTCCGTTGATTCAGATCGGCACTTCGGAGCCTGTTCGCGACTCGGTTGATTCAGATCGGCACTTCGGAGCCTGTTCGCGAATCGGTTGATTCAGATCGGCACTTCGGAGCCTGTTCGCGACTCGGTTGATTCAGATCGGCACTTCGGAGCCTGTTCGCGAATCGGTTGATTCAGATCGGCACTTCGGAGCCTGTTCGCGACTCGGTTGATTCAGATCGGCACTTCGGAGCCTGTTCGCGACTCGGTTGATTCAGATCGGGACTTCGGAGCATGTTTGAGATTTTTTTAAATTCAGATCGGGACATCTATAAAATATAGATATAAAATCGCAAACATCTATCTTTCAGTACTTTTTACTTGAGTACATAAAAAATTGAGTACTTTTGTACTTTCACTATAGTGAAATTGAAAAAGGAGTACTTTTACTGGAGTAATATTTTATTACACGTATCTGTAGCCTACTTTTACTCAAGTACTTGATTTGTGTACTTCGTCCACCACTGACTAAATCAATACTCACCAGTGACCGTGAGACCGAAGCTCCTGAATCTGCTGCTGTTGATCTGTAAATGATAAAGTCCAGAGTCTGTGTTCGTGGTGTTCCTGATGGTCAGAGATCCGGTCTGATTCACCTCCAGTCGGTCTCTGAATCTCTCAGTGCCATTATTACACTGAACATCAGTACAGGAATAACTGAGATCTCCATTGATTGCAGCGATGAGAGCCTCATTAAAATACCAATTCATCTTTTCTTGTTCGTTTCTTTTAACCTCAGTGTTTAAAGTGACTGAATCTCCCTCCATCACTGACACTGAGACTCTGTCTGAACCAGACGCACCTAGAAAATAAATTAACACATAATGCTGGGAAAGTGCGACAACAATATATAATAAAAACAGGAACGTGCTCTGAAAATGATTTTCTCCAGTTCAAAAAGCATTAAAGCAATATTCATTTACGCCTTCACTTATCAGACAAACAGTTTGTCTTTTTTTTATTTTTTTTATAATTGTACTCATCCGGTTCTCTTCGTGTATAAAAAAAAGTAGTCTTGTTGCTTCATAACGTATCGGTTGCATCACTGATGGCAGATGAACTATTCTGAAGATGTCTTTTATACTCTCCTGGACCTTGACACTGTCATTTATTTGGCAATCAATGGGACAGTCTCAAGCCTCCCAAATTATCAAATATCTTAAATTGTGTTCCAAAGACAAAGAGCTTCTAGGGGTTTCAAAAGAGGAGGTGGTAAGTGATTAAAAACAACATTTTTATGTTGGGGTGAAGTATCCCTTTAAGATAAAAGTTCTGCACAATTATCTGCAATATCATTATGTAGTTATTAAATGTCCTAGCTATGTAACAATCCTTAGTCGCCACAAATTAATTTGATTACATGTTTATGTTTAGAGATTATTAATGGCTACTTTTTGGTTTTATCAGTTTTTGGTTCAATTTCTTTTGTGGATGCTTTTTGAAGCGTCCATTTAAACTTAAGTAATCAGAATGCAGCAACTTATTCGTTTGTTACTCATTGATTCGTTATCTTACTCTTTAAATTACAAAAGCACTGATAAAGTGCTTTAATCTAATGGTGCTGATGAGCAACTGACAGCGCTCTGACCGAGTGTCATACAGGAATCGTCACATTGACTGTACTCTAGCCCAGTGATGTTGGGGCAACTGTTGGGGGCAGAATCATATTTTAGGGTGACCGTGCCACTCTTTACTTTAGTGCCCCCTTCCTCAAATCTTACTCTGGAGGTCCAATGCACTGCAGAGTTTAGCTCCAACCCTGATTAAAGTCACCCGTCTGCCATTTTCGAATGTTCCCAAAGACATTGATTGACACTGATTAGCATGCTCAGGTGTGTTTGATTAGGGTTAGCGCTAAACTCTGCAGGAAAGTGGATCTCGAGGTCCAGATTTGAGGATCCCTGCTTTAGTGCATGTGCTCATTGGAGCCCAATCCTGCTGGTGGCACCCTAAGCATCTGCCTATCTTGCCTGTGCCAAGAGTGCAAAAGGTTCAAACTAAAAACAGATATTCTGCCGACTGTAACATTTTCTCGGTTCTCTCATTATCATTTGACATGTAAATATAGCTGAAAGCAAAACACACCCATGTCTTTGACTTGTGTAAGATGACTTTCTCAGATGAGGTCTTGATTATAAATCTGCAGACAACCTCACTTGGTTTCACTTTATCACAGAAACAGGGAAGGAACACATTAAAAGAGTAGTTCACTCTCAGTCGGTCATATTTCCTCACCCTCATGCTGCTCCAAACCTGTACTAGTTTCTTATGTTGAACGAAGATATTTTGAAGAATGCTGGTAATCAAACAGTTGATGGTCTCCACTGACATGGTTTCTCTTATATAGAAGTCAATGGGGGATAGACATAGCACCCATCTGGTGGACTGATTCATTCAAGAATGGTTTTATGAAAAATAAAAACAGCAATTGCGATTTTTAAAGATCATACCCAACCCCTTCACCACACTGAAATGCTTTCCAGGACAAATCCCTCGGACCAAAAAGCAAAATGTCCCAGTGGCAGTGATTTTAAATCTTTTTATTTTTTAAGTAAATACAGGAGAATTGTTGTTATTACAGTTTCTAGGTAATGGTTTCATTTTTCTTTGCGTGTGTGTTAATGTGTAATGCTTTTAAACATTAATGTGGATGTATTCCAACGACGAAAACATAAAACTGATGTGCATCTTTTTTTTTTTTTTTTTTTGATGTGAAAAAAAGTTTTAGTTCTCTTGTTTTTCTTTGTTCATTAAAAGTAAACATTAAAATTGTTTGAATTAGCATATAATATACTGCCTGATTCTTGGACTGGCAGATCTTTGTCTGGATCTGGGTCTTCATTAAACCATAAAACCTTCATTAAGCTTTGAAACTACTACTCGTTCTTTTTATCGTTGACCCGAAGACAATTAAATAAAAAAATGTCATACCGTGCCAAAAAAATGCAGAAACTGCAAACAATCCAACGAAAAGCATCGCTGTCCCCATGTTTCCTCTAAACGTGTTTGATCAGGTAGGCTGCTTTCAATTAATGAAGCAGCACTGACGTGTCTGGAGATGAATCAAGACGAGAAGCACCCGGCTGCAGCCTGCAGATCGAGGCGAGGCTACACCTGGGGCGGGGTTTCATGTGCAGCCCCGCCCCACACCTAATCTGATTGGTTCAATCGTCCAATTCTCCGTCCTACACCAACTTCGCACACATATCCTATCATGTAAGTCTATGAAAGACGATTGAACCAATCAGAGTAGGTGTGGGGTGGGGCTGCACATGAAACCCCGCCCCAGGTGCAGCCCCGCCTCGATCTGCACGCTGCAGCCGGGGGTACTTGGATGACCACGCCCACTATCACGGAAAAGATTAAGGTAGGTGAATACATTCTAAAAGCTGAGTAAATGGGTAATAAAGTATATACAATTGCTAAGGTGTATAATTCAGTTACATGACTAATCACTTAACAGTATTGATATTACTTTTCTGTCATTTTAGAGTGGTTTTAAAAAATTCTCTCTCGGTTAATAAATGTCCAGCACTGTTAAAGAGCTGAATAACTTATAAGATATCGTTTAACAGCCACTGTTTATATAACTCCTTTCACAGTTCCTCTATCTCAGGAAGTGGAAGTCGTCATTGTTTAGAACTTCCGAGAACTTCTTTTCTCCAAAGTTCTAGAGGTGGAAATTTTGATTCTTTCACGAGATTCGTTCTTTTTCAGTTCGTTCACCAAAATGATTAATTCACTGATTCGTTCACTGATTCATTCATTGACCATTTCTGCATATTACTACACAAATACGCCAGCAATACATACATAAAGGGTTGCATTCGTCATTAAATTATGCACATATCCAAAAAGGAATTTATGATATCTTAAGTAACAATTTTTACTAGTCAAAATTAGTTTCTAATTAAAATAAATTTTAACGTATGAATTAAGTTACAGGTATCAAGGAGTATGTGTATTACTAGTTGTAATTTCATTTTTTATATGATAAACATTTCTGCAAGTGATGTCATTTTTGATCAAGAATTCGTGTTGTTACTAGTAGAAATCAAATTCCTGATATCAAGAATAAATATTTTAACTATTGAAAATTGAATTGATATCCAGAATTCATATCCTGAGAATTAATAAAAGTCAACATGTCTATTAACTTTTTTCTGTGAAGTTCTCAAGTTCTTTCACACAAGCTGTTTGAGCTTCATGAGGAAAAGCTATACGAGAACCAGAAAGTCAGTCTAATAACATGACAAAAAGAGAAATAATGCATTTCAAACATCTGAGATCAAACTACAGACAGACAGTGATATAATGAAGCGTGTTAAGACTGAAAAAACCTTAAGTAGAATAACTTTAAATTTACCATAATTTCTTGCAGAAATTAAATGGGCCTAGTTGATGTTTTGCATGTCACATGACTAAAAGGACATCTGAGACCCGTGATCAAGGTGTGGGTGATTAAGTGAAACTAATTTAATCTCAGAGCAACTTTAAAATATTTACAAATGTTAATAAAACTGAAAAAAAAGGAAAATAAATTATGGACAAGTAATAACAATTGCAAAATCAAAGTGACTAGATGAATTAAAATTAAAATTTGATTGACAAAAGGTAGGCTACTAATATTGCAACAACTAAAACACATTTTGCCTAAATGGTCATTTATAATATTCAAAACAAAAAAATTAAAAACAGCAGACGGCCACATTTTTCACATTCTGTTATTAAAACTAATATTTACGATACAAACATGCAAATTAAGTGCACCGTAAATGCAAACATGCTATTTAATTAAAAATATTAATTTGACTTTAATCAGTTTTTATCAACCTGCTATTTACACTTACTTTTAGTAAGTTACTTGTACTTTGAGGTTGAAAAATCTTACCAGCTCAGTTTACTTGAGTTAGATTAATTTAGAAAAAGTAAGTTTATGGACTGTGGTCATGCGCAGATCAGTCCTCTCTACGCTAGACGGCGATATTTGTTCACCACTATGGCCCCGCCCTTCAATAGCTGCTATTGGCCAGACGTCCATGCTTACGCAAGTCAACGTAACCTGATTTGTACAGGTCATATCCCCTGACCAACCTTAACCAATCCAGGTGAGATGCTTAACCCCAACCAATCAAACTGCTGCGTAGGGCGGGTCTTGGCGTGGCGGGATTCGTAATTTTGCAGACATGTCACATCGTACCTGCAACTGACCAGGTGGAGCTGGACCTAAACATCGCTTCAACTGCGCTTTTGTTTATCTTCATCATAACAGCGATTATTGTGCTCGGCACACTCATTTGGTGAGTACATATTTTAACCTTGTGCAGACCGTTTTGTTTATGTACGTTAAATCAGCGCCAGTGTGTGCTTTCTAGTAATGATGTGTGTGTAGTAATGTCGGTTAAAGCTAGCTAACTAACATGGACATAACGTGGCTATATTTTGATGAAACTTAGTCAATACTTAATTATTTCTTCAATCCAAAACTTCCTCGGTGTCGAAAATAGGTAACTTTAAAAACTAGTCACGTTCAAATTGAGGATAAACTTTAGTGTAACGGTCGCGGGCGTGCTCGTCATGCGAACGTGCCCGCGCCCATCTGCCATGCCAGTAACTTTTGTCGAGTAACGTAACGTTACTGACTAGCATGATGACAAACTGATCCCGGCGGTTTGTGAGTTTACTGAGGTTTATAACTGTTGTTTATAAACTCAGGCAGAACATCAGAACAAGTCTGGATGTATCATTTTATTTTAAGATAGGCTGTAAAGTTAATAACACTCTTGTCTTTATCAAAGACAGGATTACCACTGTGTTTCGACATATGATTGGGGATATCACCTCAGTCAACTACGTTAACTTAATGTTATTTTATTTAACACTCCGTTCTTAACACCAGTCGATATTCGTAGCTGTGCCGTTTCCATAGTTACCATGTGTAGTACCTAGATCAGACTCGGTACAGAAGAGTAGAGTGTCTCCCTGTCTGAAAATATCTTTACACTCCGTTTATCATAGCCTGTTATGAATGTATTTGCTGGCATACTCAGTGGCTTACATTATTCTTTATCTTGTACATATGTACATTTTAATACTGAGAACTGTCTTTGTGGGTTATAGGCTTATGTTATAGTTTTCACATGTACTTGTATGTGAGTTGTGGTGAGCTATGGTTGTGTTAAAATGTTTTTTTTTTTTATTGTCCCCTTCCAGGCTCAAGCAGATGGTGATCACTCCACACATAGGTAGTCCCAGAGGTAAAAGGTATTTTAAAATAATAACTGTATTATTATTGCTTGCTAAAGTAAAATGTATGCTTACATCAGAGCAGTTGGATTACAACAAAAGAAAATCAAATTAAATCTTTCTCGTGTGTTAAATTAATTCATCATTATAGTATATTTCATCATACAGAATATTTTGTGCATATTTGAATTTCAAATATTTGATGTAATTAGTATTTCTGGACTGTCTCTATAGATACTGTGGGTTCGACTTATAGCCCATCAAAATGATGACTTCAGCAGTGTTGCACAAGCACTGATCAGAAAATACCCCTGCCTCGCTGATCCTGGACCACACAAATGGTATGGCTGGAAAAACAGCCTTAAATTTAAGATGGCCAATTATCGCACAAAGCTTCGAAAAGCTGGATGTGAGGATGTAGCAATCCTGGTTGAAAATGGTTGAACGATGGCTAGCACTCTTCACAGAGAGACAGGTAAGCTATTTTGATTCTCAACCAATAAAATAATGCAAATCAAAAATAAATTCAAGGTGTGTGGCTAGAAATCCAAACACTTGTTGGAATGTTAATACCTCTGCCACCTCTCCATCCCTACCCACCCCTCGGTCTACTTCAGGGGCTTGTGGAGTTTAATAGAAATCGCCAGTAAGTATCTTGAGGGAGACTTTTTTTGAGGCTCTGGACCAGTACGCGGCACGTTTCATCGAATTCTTCAAGACAAAGAAGGGAACTGTTAGCCAGAAACTCAGGGAGCTGATGCAGCACATGAGCTGGATGGTAAGTAGGTTCATTTTGCTTTTGATCTGTATGATAGTTCATCAAATGAGCCGATCCAGACCAACCTATTTTATTTCCTGTCTGCTTGTGTCTTGCAAATTACTCTGTTAACTGGTCTATTCTCTCTCTGTGTATCATTAGACTCCAGACGTGACAGTACTTCGCTCTGTTGTCCTCAAAGGAATTCCCATTTTACTCCGTGATGAATCCATTGAATTCTACAAAACCTGCTCTGTAAGTACTTGCACCTAAGAAAAAGTTTGTCTGCATGAATATAAAACTATACCTGTGTTGACATAGAATATGTAATTCTATCTGCTCGATATACAATACTCATTTTGTACTGTGACTGATGTATTCTGTATAGCAATACCTCTACAACTAATCTGAGAGATATGTAAACAGCCAGTAAATAAAAATACAATTTTCCACATAAACGTTATACACATTCATTCATTTCAAATCTAAGGAGTAGGAGTCTAGGTTGAAAAGTCAGTGTCACTGTTCAAGAATGTATAGACCTTGTTGTATCTCCACAGCTTTAGTTTAATCATACCAAATATATTTTGTTTGCTTTATTGTAACAATCCAGTGTGAAAACATATATTTAAAGCCATATTCTCTGATAACATTACAACACTAAAAATAAATGTTTTAGAATAGCATAAATTGCAATGCTGAAAAACGTGTTTCTTTGCAGGATACAACGAGAGACGAGGCCCTAGAATGCATCACTGTTTGTGTGCTGACAGTTGTCAGTGAAGATAGTCCTCATGAGGGTCAAAGCTCAGTGGACCTCCAGCCCATCTCCACTACCATCATTCTGGAGGGAGGTATTGTCATGGATCATATTAAAAACTTGCCTCAGGCAGTTTGTCTGTTGTTTGGGCTTACAAATGCATTGCATTTGGATTACCCAAAATGCATGGCAAATACACTCAACTTCATTCAGACTGTGATGCTTGGACTGGGAAAGAAAAAAGTCCCATCAAAACTGTTTACTCTGAAGAACAGTCTTCTGGGTTAGAACAGTAAAGAGCCGTCAGCTGTCAGATAGCACTTTGTAAGCTTTGCAACCATTAATGTTCTCATGTTATCAGAGAAAGTTTGATGATTTCATGCAACTGTTCACGCTAATTTACGATCTCATTTTAAAAAAGAAAAGAAAAATTCCATTGAAGTCTGTACCATGTTATGCAGGTATGCTAATGGTGGAAATAGAGCTGTTTGCAAAGTGTTGTTAGTTGTTATTAGATGATAATGTCAGAAAATAATCTAGCAAGGTTGTCCTGTTTACATTTTGTTTTTTGGGAAAACTTTTAATAGTTTTAATGTAGTACAAATACAAACCCCAAGGAGTGATGTTTTTGATCTTTGGACTGTTCAATTTGGGAAACAAAAGCATTTGTTGTACTTACAGCTTTGATCAGAAATGCACTGATTTTTCCATGCACTGAAGTCCTGTAGTTATCAGGTTTTTACCTGTTTAATATTGGGAGACTCTTAATAGCTCACAGAAATGTGGTTTTATTTTTAATTTTTTCCTTTATTTTCTACAGTTAAATCAAACAACAACTTTGTTGTTTAGCTGCTGTTTGTACTTGAATGTGCATTGAATAAATGTTGTAATGGAGCTGAATCAACCCAGTGAGTGTTCTTTTAAAGTATATGTTTGTGGTGTGTTTGCCTTTATCAGATAGTAACAGCAAAAATAGATAAGAAATGGGGGAGAGAAAAAAGGCCAAAGGTTGGACCCAAACCTGGGCAGCTGCAACAAGGACACATTCAAGGAAATTGGTTTATTTAATTTAAGTGAACTTGGAAAATGAGTGCACAGAACTAAAAATGTTAAGTTGTAGGCATTTAGTAATTCTAAGTGGGGTTAAATTCATATCAAGCAATCCACACAAATTGAAAAAATTAAGTTAACACAAATCATGTCTATTAAGTTACATGAACATAAAAAAACGTATTAGTGGTACTACTTGATTTAGTACTGCACACTTAAAATAAACAAGCTTTTCTAACTCGCTAATCTTAAGCTTACTTTGCTTAATTTTTTTGAGGCAACGAGTTTGCATACTTTTTTTAAGTAAGGTCAACTAATTACATTTTACAGTGTGCTAGTGTCAACCGGATTCATACTATGCAAGTTATTTTTCCAATTAATTTCCTCCATAAGCATTTTTAATTCTGAGTATTAGTGAACCACACAAACCAGCTCTGCACTGGATCAGTCATACAGAGCTTAAGAAGCAAAAACATGAATTATACACTTTGCACTTTTAGGAGTATGGAAATACAGTATTGGTGCAGTGTGCGCATGACAAAAAAATAAAATAAAAAACACACATCTTCACATAGAATCTGTAAATGAAAATGCTGACTGTCTTGAATTCATGGTGTGTTTTAAAGCCTTACACTTATATCAGTGTAAATTCATGGTTAAATGCCGAATTGAGCGTTTCCATCTTATAGTATTGATTTATCAAGATAAACGAATACTAAAAAAGGTTACCGTCGAAATTAAGATTTTGTATTTACGTTTAAAATGTAACATTAAAAAAAAAAAAAAAAAAGTCAAAAACTAAGTTGGCTTGAGAAAGCATCACCTGAAAGTTTGAAAAGCAAGTGGCTAGCATGTCGCTTACAAGTATAAACTTAGTATGTTTGTAACCTCATTAGCAGATAGAAATAGAGTTTGAATGAGTTTAAATTTATTAGAAATAGTTCAGAGAAGCAAAGCATGATTGAGTCTAATGTGATTTAGAGCTTGGTTCATCTGAACATCCGGTCAATGAAAGTCTACGGGATTTTTAATATTCATTTTTATGAAAACCATAAGTCCAATCAGTTAGAAGAGATTTAGCACACCCGGCGGGTGTAGTCTGGAGAGCTGGGCTGAGTTTGAAGAGTAAGAGTCAGAAATGTTAGTTTCACAAAAATAATGTTAATAATGATTTCAGTAAGTTGGCTTTCTTAAGCGCCACCTACTGGTCAACTTTAGAAGCACAAGTGAAAACTCTGGAAGCGCATTTGTAAGTACAGATCAGCGAATGAAAGGAGAAAACGCTTGAAAAACAGTCAAAGATTATGCCTGCATTTTTTTTCCAGTTTCAATTGCCTTTTATTCAATTTATATTTTCATACATCACTTGAAAAACACTTAATTGGCTCAGAGGTAAATTCCATACATGCTAAATGTAAACCTATTCCAGATGAATAAACTGTGTCTACCAGATGTTCTCCATAACTAGTAACAAGTGCGTGCTTTATGATTGAGTGTGGCCTAAAAAATTCAAGTTAAAGCTCAACAACAGAAGCTAAAGTGCAGAGACACAATCCAGTTCTGATCCTGTTAGGTCTGGTGATGGTTACCTGCCTGCAAGGAAACAAGGATTCACAGATTACAGAGAGAGGAATAAACAGTGGTTACAATTATAGTGTTTGAAAGTTCATTTCTTATGTTTGATGTCAACGCCATTCAGTGGAAAGATTAGCGGATGGAAAAAAAAAAAAAAAAAAAAAAAAAAAAAAAAAGGCAAATTATTCTGAAGAGCAGAAATGCTATAGTATTTCTGATTTAATGGTGATTTTGTATGATATATGAATAAATGACATGAAGCCACATCTCACAAACAGTGAAAACACAATGCCATACTAGCAGGCTGCAGTACTCTACCTCATCCATGGACTTTCAAACGAGGATGGGGTGTCTTCTTCTACCTTGTGTCCTTTGAAAAGTAAAAAAAAAAAAAAAAAAAAGACAATTTAGCATTAATTTTGCAAAATACAGACAGTCATTTCCTCTCACTATAATGCTTGTAATACTTGCCCTAAAAGCCTCTTCCTCAAATTATGCCTCTTGAAGAAGCCAGGAAGTTGCACTGCACTCCCTAGAGAACAGTAGAGCATTACTATTGATTCCAGGACAAAATACTTCAAGAAGTGTGCTCCCATGCAGAATAACTTATGCACCCTACGACCAATCACAACAGACTGGGCCATCTGACCAATCAGAGAAGAGCAGGCACAAAGAAAGGAGGGGTTCAGAGAGACTCAATATTTGAACAGCTTCAACCGAATCATTTGAGAACTGCTGGAAATCATTTCGGATGCATAGATTGAGAAAACGTATGTATTTGACCTTGCATGCAAGTAAACCTATTGTAGGAGATTCACAGAGGAATATTAAAGGAACCTTAAAAATAGCATAATAGGGCCTTTTTAAATTCTTTCTCAGTCTTCAGTCACAGACTCAAGTGAGCTGCCTGATCAGGATGTGTTATCTCTAGAATAAACTAGATCTTATATAATAATTGTAATAGGACTAAGTCAATACTCACCAGTGACCGTGAGACCGAAGCTCCTGATGACGCTGAATCTGCTGCTGTTGATCTGTAGATGATACACTCCAGAGTCTGTGTTCGTGGTGTTCCTGATGGTCAGAGATCCGGTCTGATTCACCTCCAGTCGGTCTCTGAATCTCTCATTACTACTATGACCCTGTTCATCGGTCCAGATCTTACACTGGTCAGCAGTGATTTCAACGATGAGAGTGTCATTGTAATACCACTTCATCGGATCAATTGGTTTTTTTATAACACCGGGACCCAACGTAACATTTTCTCCTTCCTTCACACTTATTTCACCTCGTTCAGCTGCAGAAACACCTGAAACAAAGCAACAGCTGCTGGAGGATCTTCAGGGGGCGAAAAATAACTGAAAACAATTACAATTTCCTGAAGATTCAGTAGAAACCATATTAACTGCAAAATATCAAGTTAATTGTGGAAATGTCTTTATTCATACAGATTTAGTTCAATGATGTGCCGAGTTTAATAAACACTATGTGATTTAACCCTGCTTTTAAAAATCATGACTCACCTTGAAGAGTTACATTGAAGATGGTTTCATTATCACTGTTGTTGCTGCCGAAGATGATTAATTTGTAAAGTCCCGAGTCTGTGATTGTGGTGTTCATGATGGTCAGAGATCCGGTCTGATTGTTCAGATTCAGTCTGTCTCTGAATCTCTCAGTGCCATTATTACACTGAACATCAGTACAGGAATAACTGAGATCTCCACTGAGTCGAGCGATGAGAACATCATTAAAATACCAGTTAATCTTTTCTTCTTGGTTTATTTTAACATCGGTGTTTAAAGTGACTGAATCTCCCTCCATCACTGACACTGAGACTCCATCTGAACCAGACGCACCTAGAAAGGAAATGAACACAAATAATACTTAGTTGATTGTTCCACTGACATCGTCTCTTTAATATGAAGTCAATGGGGGATAGAAACAGCACCCATCTGGTTTATTGACTCATTCAAGTAATGGTTTTATGAAAAAATTAAAATGGCAATTGTGATTTTTAAAGATCATACCCACCCCCTTCACTACATTTTTTAAATGATTTCAACAGGACAAATCCCTCGGACCAAAAAGGAACAAGGATAAGTAAAAATTTCCCAGTTATTAAAAATTAATAAATAAATAAAGTAAGTAAATGCAGGAGAATGGTTGGTATTAAAGTTTCTAATTAATTGTTTCAATTTTTTTTTTGGTTTTGTGTGTATTAGCTTACATTTGTTGAATTCTTTGTTTTCGTTGTTAATGTGTAATGCTTTTTAAACATTCATTTAGATGTATTCCAGTGTCAAAAATACATTTGCAAAGACAAAAAGATGTGAAAAAAAGTTTAAGTCGTCTTGGATTTCTTTGTTCATTAAGTAGGTACACAAAATTAAAATTGGTTAAATGTATTGCATATAACATACTGCATGATTCTTGGACTGGGAGATCTTTGTCTGGATCTGGGTCTTCAATAAACTTCTGCTTTGAGCAGGGAACTATAAACTACTACTCGTTCTTTTTAATCGTTGAACCGATGATAATAAAATAAATAAATGTCCTACCGTGCCAAAGAAATGCAGAAACTGCAAACAATCCAACAAAAAGCATCGCTGTCCCCATGTTTCCTCTCAAACGTGTTTGATCAGGTAGGCTGCTTTCAATTAATGGAGCAGAACTGCTGGACAGAGCTGTGACGTGCCTGGAGATGAATCAAGACTGCCAGCTACACACCTGATTCAGATCAGCAGCTCGTTAGAAACTGTGTTCACATTGACATGCTCCCTACACAGTGTTCACTGCTCCATACTCCCTGAGCAGGGGCAATCTGACGAGGTTTACTTCACTTCGGAACATGCATTCATGGATTTGCGCTGCGCAACGTCTTCATATCTCTCTCTAAATAAATACAATTTACATTCACGTTTCGCACACTTCATTGCACTTTGAATGGAACATATACTACGTTCACTTCGAACTGGAATCATGGCGGAACATCCTGTGATGCCCACTTCGCAGGGCACTTACGTTCGAATAGAACAAACGTCTGAAGCCATAAGAGAAACATAAAAAAGTCAGTGGTGGACAGTAACGGAGTAGCTTTACTTCGTTACTGTACTTAAGTACATTTTTCAAGTATCTGTACTTTACTGGAGTAGTTTTATTTTGAGTAACTTTTACTTTTACTTCACTACATTCCAAAGCATAAGATCGTACTTTTAACTTCACTACATTTCAGGGCCGTGCACAGACCTTTTGAGTGGCATGTGCTGAAACTGAAAAAGGGCTCCCCCTCCCTTTTTTTATATCAATTATATATAGTTTTATAAGCTAATTTGTAGTATTTGGTTAACATGATTACGAATGACATTGAGAAGAGGGGAAGGTGAGCAATGAGTCAAGTATTTTTGACAAACTTTTTTGAAATATAATTTAAGTAATTATGTCCAACTCAATTCCAGATCATAAGAAACTATAGCCATACCGTTACTATAACATATCCAACATGTATCCGCCTACCTGGCAAAAATTTGATACTGTGGTGGACCAGGGATGTTGGTCTCTTGAAGATCTCTTATTCACTACACTTTCCCTAAAATAAGCCAGCAATGAATAAATAAATAAAAATAGTGTGAAAAGTACAGTTGCAGTGAAAAGCATTTCTGAAGAATCACGTGACAATGAAGAGTACTGAACTGGAGTAATGATGCTGAAAATTCAGCTTTGATCACAAAAATAAATTAAATTTTAAAATATATTCAAATAGAAAACAGTTATTTAAAATTGTACAGATATTACACAATATTACTGTTTTTGCTGTATTTTGGATCAAATAAATGAAGCCTTGGAATGAATAATGAATTACATTCTGCATGATAAAATATAAAGATTTCACAGTGATCTTCTGTAATTTTTTTTTTTTTAGTTACTACTACATTACTGTAGTAAAACCATGTTTTACTGCATTTTATACATGTGAGGACGAGCGGAGAGTATACCATAACATGATTAGCCTAAATGTTAATAAATTAAGTGTATCAGCAATCATAAATCAAAGAAGAAATTTCTTAGAAATATATGTTGTCTAGGTGACGAGGATCACTCGTCGCTTTGTGTAAGTTCCAGTACGAAACAGCGGGGGCGCACCTGTTATGATTTCCCGATGGTAAAAACAAATTATATGTTGTTGTATTGCTTATCAATATATAGTTTTTGACCAGCGAATGTGTGCAAATGTGAATTTTTTTTTGTCCGTCATTAAAACGGCGACGGCGCCTGCCGCTGTCAGGACACCTGTTATCACATTACATTTTCAGCTATATAGACAGAGCGCTCAGTTTTTCCTGTGGTAAAATGCATTTGGCCAAAATCGCATTTTATAAAAGATGAAATGCTACTATATGCACAGGCTATTTAAGTGTTGGCTATGTATTGGCTATGACTAGATGGCAAATGCAGGCGACGTCCCACATGTCTCAGTCAGTGAGTCAGTCAGACATCAAATAAATAAAATATGAGCCTTTATAGACATAGTGTTTAGTAGTACTTATTCAAACAACAAGATATTTATTTACCCTTCGCAAAACTTTGTTCAGCTCAGCTGTTGTCTACTGTGCGGCTGCTGAGGAACTTCAGTTGATTTAATTAATATAGAGGGGGCGGAGTTAACAGCTGACTGACAGCTTGAGGACCGAATAAGATTTACACAAGCTCGTTTTAAGAACTTTCATTTGCTAAATATTTGTAAAACAGACAGATAGACGTAAAGGCTGACCAATAGCATTGATAAAAAATAAAATAAAATAAAAAAAACACAACCAAAAAAAGGGCACTTCGGAGTGTAAGGGCAAAAAGGGCATGTGCTCTGCACAGGTTGAGCCCTACCTGTGCACGTGCCTGCTACATTTCATAAAACATATCGTTACTCCCTATAATATATCACGTGCTCCGACACGCAGAAGCGGTGTCTGATTCATCATGAACGAACTGAGTGTTTTCAAAATAATCTTTAATCGGATCGCGAATTGCATGAAACGATTCGTTTACGAATTAGAATGATCCGATTGCAGCTGTTCTGGAGTCGACCACTCACTGATTCAAATGAACCGTTTAGTGCGAGTCAGTAAGAACCGGGAGATCTTGTGAGCGCGCGTGCGTCTGATGTTGCTAAAAGTAAGTTATTAATGTCGAAATTTAGGATTAATTATTGTAACTGAAAATCATATTTAGGTCAAAATTGTCAGTTGTTTGGGAACTAAATCCGCTGTAAAGAGTGATCTGTTTAAGCCCACTGAAATGGGTAAGCTCACTGAAATAGATGGGGAGAAAAGAAAGGATGTGATGTTCAGAACATGGTAAATACAGTAATTATCAAAGAGGGGAAGAGATGCACCCCGTTTGGCCAGGGGTGTTTTTACACCCCAGACAAGGTTTGAGAAGGAAAAAAAATCATTATCAAAATATTATATTTTCCTTAAAATGTTCTTCCTAACTTCAGGCCTTATTATCATGTCATATATAACTGTGATGTTCTGTAAAACCACAAACTTTAAAATACTTTGTTCTTACTGGTGAAAATCAGATGGTCATCTCTGTTTTCTCTCAGGTATATCACAGTGTAAGCTTCACAGTGAACATTACTCTCATCAACGTAGTCCATATACACAACAAAAATATATCTTGACTCCATATAGTGGTTATTTTGGAAAAAAATCCCAGGTATTTTGAGCAGTAGGATTATAAAAAAAAGTGCTAATATAAAATTAAATTAGCCTATATAAAATTGCAAACATCTATCTTTCAGTACTTTTTTACTTAAGTACATAAAAAATTTAGTACTTTTGTACTTAGTAAAATTGAAAAAGGAGTACTTTTACTTTTACTGGAGTAATATTTTATTATACGTATCAGTACTTTTACTCAAGTTTATTTATTTAATTTAAACTTTTTATTCATCAAAGAATCCTGAAAAAAGTATCACAGATTCCAAAATAAAATTAAGCAGCAAAACTGTTGATAATTCTAATAATAAAAATTAAATTAAATTATACATCGAAGAATCCTGAAAAAAAGTATAGCAGATTCCAAAATAATATTTGGTAGCACAACTATTAATAGTTCTAATAATAAATCATCATATTTTCATGATTTCTAAAGATCATGTGACACTGAAGACTGGAGGAATTATGCTGAAAATACAGCTGCACATCACAGAAATAAATTATATTTTAAAGGATATTAAAATAGAAACCATTATTTTATATATTTTATTTTGATATTTTAGAATTATTACTGAAATACAACCTTTTTTTGTTTCAAACAGTTCATTGAACAATAATAAATTAAGTACCTGAAGCTGACAATTAAGTAAATGTATAATAATTAGCAAAGATGATTAATTTAGCGCTGTAAACGCGCGTGTGAGGGGCGGAGACGCGCCGCGGAGCATCAGACGCGCGTGAGGACCAAACACAGAAGAACGGTAGGAAACTTCACTCCTCTTATTATTTCTCTTTTACTATAGCTATTTATTTTTAGATACGTGATCTGAGTCTATTATAGAGTTGTAGAGTTATTAGAGTTATTAGAGAAATAGAGTTATTTTTTACATTCTTTGGTCGAAGTTTTCAGATCGGCAATTCGGAGCATGTTCGCGACTCTGTTGATTCAGATCGGGACTTCGGAGCATGTTCGCGACTCTGTTGATTCAGATCGGGACTTCGGAGCCTGTTCGCGACTCTGTTGATTCAGATCGGGACTTCGGAGCATGTTCGCGACTCGGTTGATTCAGATCGGCACTTCGGAGCCTGTTCGCGACTCGGTTGATTCAGATCGGGACTTTGGAGCCTGTTCGCGACTCGGTTGATTCAGATCGGCACTTCGGAGCCTGTTCGCGACTCGGTTGATTCAGATCGGGACTTCGGAGCCTGTTCGCGACTCGGTTGATTCAGATCGGGACTTCGGAGTCTGTTCGCGACTCGGTTGATTCAGATCGGCACTTCGGAGCCTGTTCGCGACTCGGTTGATTCAGATCGGGACTTTGGAGCATGTTTGAGATTTTTTTAAATTCATATCTGGACATCGAAGCAGGAAGTGTTTGTCAAACAGTTAATTGGTGATAAATGAATATTTGGACTTGAGGCTTTTTTTTTTACCTGTCGATTCAGCATGTACATGGACCCACACACAAAGGTGGACACACTGTAGACTTAATCATCAGTAGGGCTCTAAACTTTTCATCCATTGTTATTAAGGACCAGTGGTGGACGAAGTACACAAATCAAGTACTTGAGTAAAAGTACAGATACGTATAGTAAAATATTACTCCAGTAAAAGTAAAAGTACTCCTTTTTCAATTTTACTCAAGTGAAAGTACAAAAGTACTAATTTTTTTTATGTACTTAAGTAAAAAAGTACTGAAAGATAAGTGTTTGCAATTTTATATAGGCTACTTAATTTAATTTTATATTAGCACATATTTTTTATAATCCTACTGCTCAAAATACCTGGGATTTTTTTCCCAAATTAACCACTATATGGAGTCAAGATATATTTTTGTTGTGTATATGGACTACGTTGATGAGAGTAATGTTCACTGTGAAGATTATACTGTGATGTACCTGAGAGAAAACAGAGATGACCATCTGATTTTCACCAGTAAGAACAAAGTATTTTAAAGTTTGTTGTTTTACAGAACATCACAGTTATATATGACATGATAATAAGGCCTGAAGTTAGGAAGAACATTTTAAGGAAAATATAATTATATAATGATTTTTTCCTTCTCAAATCTTGTCTGTGGTGTAAAAACACCCCTGGCCAAACGGGGTGCATCTCTTCCCCTCTTTGATAATTACTGTATTTACCATGTTCTGAACATCACATCCTTACTTTTGTCCCTAGATGTACAGTGGGGCTCGAAAGTTTGGGCACCCCTTGCAGAATCTGTGAAAATATGAGTAATTTTCAAAAAATAAGAGAGATCATACTAAATGCATGTAATTTTTTATTTATTACTGTCCTGAGTAAGATATTGTACATAAAAGATATTAACATTTAGTCCACAAGACAAAAATTTTTTTTTTTTTGTTTTGTGATGGTTGTGCATGAGTCCCTTGTTTCAGGGACTCATGCACAACCATCACAAAACAGAAAGACAGTCGAGGATCATCAGGTGACCACACACAGTATTAAGAACCAAGGGTTCCCAAACTTTTGAGGGGGTTATTTTAATAATTTCAGCAATTTTTTTGTCTTGTGGACTAAATGTTAACATCTTTTATGTACAATATCTTACTCAGGACAGTACTAAATAAAATATAACATGCATTTAGTATGATCTCTCTTATTTTTTGAAAATTACTCGCATTTTCACAGATTCTGCAAGGGGTGCCCAAACTTTCGAGCCCCACTGTATATATATATATATATATATATATATATATATATATATATATATATATATATATATATATATATATATATATATACACATAGGTGGTTGAAGAAAAATATTTGGACATTATTTATAAAAATTAATTCAAGTTAGCACCAGCAAGCTTATTAGCTAGACAGTTAGCATCAGCTAACAATATTTACTTATTTTCAGTACGGTTATGAATAGACATTCATGTCTGTCTACTAGTCTAGTTAATCCAAACAATATAACGTTACTGTTGATAAACAATATAAAACAGAGGTCACATAGGACATGGTAGCATTTTAATAAAACTGTTAATTTTATATTATAATATTATTGTATATAATCTGTGTTAGTTTAAGTTTTTTTTTTTACCTAAAACACAGAGACGCTGATTGCTGTATCTGCATCGTCTGCACTCGAGCATATCAGTGGGCTTAAACAGATCACTCTTTACAGCGGATTTAGTTCCCAAACAACTGACAATTTTGACCTAAATATGATTTTCAGTTACAATAATTAATCCTAAATTTCGACATTAATAACTTACTTTAGCAACATCAGACGCACGCGCGCTCACAAGATCTCCCGGTTCTTACTGACTCGCACTAAACGGTTCATTTGAATCAGTGAGTGGTCGACTCCAGAACAGCTGCAATCGGATCATTCTAATTCGTAAACGAATCGTTTGGTACGATTTGCCATCCGATTTAAAGATTTATTTTTAAAAGACTCAGTTCGTTCATGATGAATCAGACACCACTTCTGCGTGACGGAGCACGTGATATTATAGGGAGTAACGATATGTTTTATGAAATGTAGTGAAGTTGCAAGTACGATTTTTTGCTTTGGAATGTAGGCTAGTTGTGCTACCAAATATTATTTTGGAATCTGCGATACTTTTTTCAGGATTCTTCGATGTATAACTTAATTAAATTTGTATTATTAGAATTATCAACAGTTTTGCTGCTAAATACTATTTTGGAATCTGTGATACTTTTTTCAGGATTCTTTGATGAATAAAAAAGTTAAAATTAAATAAATAAACTTGAGTAAAAGTACAGATACATATAATAAAATATTACTCCAGTAAAAGTAAAAGTACTCCTTTTTCAATTTTACTCAAGTGAAAGTACAAAAGTACTCACACTGTGATGTACCTGAGAGAAAACAGAGATGACCATCTGATTTTCACCAGTAAGAACAAAGTATTTTAAAGTTTGTGGTTTTACAGAACTTCACAGTTATATATGACATGATAATAAGGCCTGAAGTTAGGAAGAACATTTAAAGGAAAATATAATAATATTTTATAATTATGTTTCCTTCTCAAATCTTGTCTGTGGTGTAAAAACACCCCTGGACAAACGGGGTGCATCACTTCCCCTCTTTGATAATTACTGTATTTACCATGTTCTGAACATCACATCCTTTCTTTTCTCCCCAGATGTAATCTATGTATATATATATATATATATATATATATGGTTGATAATATTAATACAAATATTTGGACATTATTTATAAAAATTACCTCAAGTTAGCTAGTTAGCTAGACATTTAGCATCAGATACAATATTTACTTATTTTCAGTACGGTTATGAATAAACATTCATGTCTGTCTACTCGTCTAGTTAATCCAAACAATAACGTTACTGTTGATAAACAATATAAAAACAGACGTCACGAGCATTTTAATACAACTGTTAATATTACGGTAGCGGGGAATTTGGACATGCATGAGTTATTTTATTTAATCTGTGTTAGTTTAAGGTTATTTTATTTAATTTTTTTAACCTAAAACACAGAGACGCTGATTGATGTGTCTGCATCGTCTGCACTGGAGCATTTCAGTGGGCTTAAACAGATCATTCTTTACAGCGGATTTAGTTCCCAAACAACTGACAATTTTGACCTAAATACACTGTAAACCCTAATGTTGCCTTGACTTAAAAAATCAAGTAATATTGACTAAACATTACTTAAAATTTTGCATTTTGGCCCTGTCACTTAGAAATATGAGTTAATTTAACTAATTTACCTTAAAAATGCATAAACTTAAGATTTCAAGTGTTGTGAGCTCAAAATCATGAGTAATACTTTTCGAAAAACTCAACGTCACTCTGTTCTTCCTTTAATGTGATTGGCCATGGTAGAAATTCTGCCTAGCAACAAGAGAACAAAAGCACTGATTGGTGGGTTACAAAATTCGTCCCTTTGGTCTGTTTGGTTGCTGAACTACAATTCAAGAGGAAGTTTTTCTTTGTGTACTATGTTCGGTGACTAAAATTATGTAGATATAAAGTTGTTTTGCATGATTTCTACTGGTGAAATATGTTAATTTAAATCCTTGTGGTACGTGATTTTGAGATGATTATTGAAACGACAACTTAAGTATTTGATTAAGTGGCCCAATCGTTTTCCTTTGAGCGAAAGAACATGGCAGCTAAAGTTACTGCTTAACTCGTTAGATCGAAAACCCTAAAAGTTGAATGAACTAAATTGATTGAGTAAACGCATTGCCTCAATTTAATTGAGTAATGGAGTCCCTCAAAACTTACATATTTAAGTTTATTTAACTTGACGGATTTGTAGACTGTACACTGAAAACCCTAATAAGTTGAATGAACTAAATTGATTGAGTAAACTCGTTGCCTCAATTTAATTGAGTAATGGAGTCTCCCAAAACTTACATATTTAAGTTTATTTAACATGACGGTTTTGTAGATTGTACTTAAATCACTCAGTTCACCAAACTTGATGCTTATTTAATGTACTTAAACAATTATGTTCACTTAACTTGGTACTAATTTCAAGTGTACTTATATATTTAAGTTAACTCAACATGTAAATTTAACTGAAAATAATGTTCTTATTTTTGACAGCACACTGAAGTAAAACAAATAACAGCATATTTAAACTTTGACCTTTTGACAAACTGTCACAATATTTATGAAAATACAGTAAACCCTATACTGCACTGTAAAAAAAAAAAGAAAAGTATTTTTATGTCTTTGCAGACATTGAAAAGACATCCACTGAGGAGAGAATGTTTTTATGACGTCTTTTTTAAATGTTTTTTATGTCTTCTGTACATCCGATATAGACGTTCACATATCCTCCTTACAAGGTTCTGTGACTTTATTTCTGTCAGACATCTAGAGAAGCTCTTATTGAGAATTAACAGAGGTTTAAATGTGCATACTTGATTCATTTGAAGTCACCATTGTGGTGGAAAATGTTTGGTTTAGTTGGGATCTTGGTCCAGATACTTCTTATGTTCGCTTGTCTCTTGCTGCTATAACAGTATATTTTAAAATACTGTTTTTGTGGCGAAGAAAGATGAAGTTTAAAAGAGCTCAGGTGTTATCAGCTCTTTGTTGGTGTAAGCTTGTCTCTTGCTGCTGTAACTTGTGTGTTGTAAAACACTGTTACTGAGGCAAAGAGAGTTGAGATGTAACATACACATATCTCGCTTGTAATGGTGACTAATTATAGTAAAATAAAATGTATTGCTGCAACTATGGATATACTTTTATGGATATAAACTTTGTAGATAAAACAATGTACTTACTTTTAGAAAACCGATCATGTCGTCACAAACAGACATCAAGATTTTGGATATGCATCACATCAATGGTGACAATCAAACAAAAAAGGCTGGAAAATAAGGAAGAGTTTGTGCTATGGAGCTCTTTTGTTTTGTCACCATTATTGTGATGCATATGCTACATCTAGAAGTCTGTGTGTGTGAGTACTTGATTGATTCTTTTACTCAAATTATTTCAAACACATTCATTTCGTCCATCTTTAAAATAAGTATTTTACTCCTGGTGCCTGTTAAAAATATCAAACAAAACCTATTTTATGATCTCAATTACGTATTATGTGATGACTTTCTCATCAAAAAAATAACATCAAATAACACCTGAGCTCATTTAAATTAGTCTTTTTTCACCACAAAAACAGCGTTTCAAAATACACCAATACAGCAGCAAGAGACAAATTAACACAAGAAGTAACTGGACCAAGATCCCAACTAAACCAAACACTTTCCACCACAATGGTGACTTCAAATGAATCATGTATCAACATTTAAACCTCTGAGGGATTTAGGTAGTCTACAAAACCGTCAAGTTAAATGAACTTAAATATGTAAGTTTTGGGAGACTCCATTACTCAATTAAATTGAGGCAAAAAGTTTACTCAATAAATTTAGTTCATTCAACTTATTAGGGTTTTCAGTGTATGATTTTCAGTTACAATAATTAATACTAAATTTCTACATTAATAACTTACTTTTAGCAACATCAGACGCACGCGCGCTCACAAGATCTCCCGGTTCTTACTGACACGCACTAAACGGTTCATTTGAATCAGTGAGTGGTCGACTCCAGAACAGCTGCAATCGGATCATTCTAATTCGTAAACGAATCGTTTGGTGCGATTCGCGATCCGGTTAAAGTTTATTTTGAAAAGACTCAGTTCATTCATGATGAATCAGACACCGCTTCTGCGTGTCGGAGCACGTGATATATTATAGGGAGTAACGATATGTTTTATGAAATATAGTGAAGTTAAAAGTACGATCTTATGCTTTGGAATGTAGTGAAGTAAAAGTTACTCAAAATAAAACTACTCCAGTAAAGTACAGATACTTGAAAAATGTACTTAAGTACTGTAATGAAGTAAAGCTACTCCGTTACTGTCCACCACTGATCCTCAATGACACCTGTCAGGATAGTAGTACACAGTGACAATAAACAGAGATAACAATGTGCCGAACGATGATCAAGTGTAGGATTGCATATACAAAACAAAACAAAAATCTCCAAAATGAAGCAAAGTTGTGATACTCGAGCCATATAAACACAAACAAGTGGTTAGATGATCTTACAGCATCTTTTTGACCCAGGAAAGGATGGATGCGATCTACCTGTCCCGTTCCAGCATTACAACACCCTCACACACATGATAACAGAGACTCAAGCAGCTGCAATTGATGCTCAGACAAGACTGCAACATCAATCATCTGTCTGGTACACCTCAAGAGCAGGAGGAATAACAGCTTCCAATATGCATGCCGTTGTGTCTGCTAGTGTTGAGAAACCAGCTACATCTACCCCCCGAAAAACAGCAATCCTCAGCTGTGCTGTGGATCAGGCCTTACCGAATACAGACTACTGGACAAGACATCTAAAGAAAACACAGGAGTTCTTCCACAAAGCTTTACTACCTGAGCTTATGTCTTGTTATTATACTCGACAAGTCTCCACAAAAAAGGCAGGAACACGGGCACATAAAAAGAACATAAAAAGACTCTGATGCATCTGCATATGGCTGAAGATCTGGATGACATAGTGACTTGTGACATGGCTTTGTACTGTACCTCTTGTACTCACTGACACATTGAAGCAAAAATGTCTATCTCTTTAATACTTGCAATATATATATATATATATATATATATATATATATATTGCATTGTTATCTAAAGGTACATACACTGTTATATTCTACACCTGCTGTTTCTGCACAACAGTTGCACTGCACTTTTAACTTAACTGTTTTTCTATTTAACGTTTTACTTGTTGCATTACTATATCTTTTCTTGGTTACACTGTTGTAGTATTTGCACTACAGCTGTGATGGACTTTTATCTTCAGTATAGGGTTTTCTTTTTTTTGTCTTTTATTTAACTTATTGCCTTGCCCGTGGTCTTGATACTTGTTTACTGCATTAACTTTTTATGGGTTAAAGCTACACTGTCCCTTTATCTATTTTATATGTGTTACTGTACACACTGACAAATGCACAAATAAAGAGATAAAAATCTGATAATTTTAGTCATTTATTATTGTAATAGATTGTATGTAATATGAATAACCCTTATTAGGCAGGATATGCTGTTCATGGATAGGTAACAGTAAGATTATATCATGATCTCTATCAGATATTTTTGTGAGTTCTGCAATCCCTCCTCCCTTCTCACTCCTTCTGTCTCATGATATTTAACAGTAACAGCTTTAATGTAAGGCTTTCAAATTGATTAACCACATCCAAAATAAAAACTATTATTATAAAATTGTTATATATAATTATACATGCATGTATAAAGAAGAAATATTTACACATTTATATATACACATGTACATATTTCTTATATATACCAGTTTCTTTGACAGCCCTAATTTTTGGTTTAATCAACGCTGGGACACATATTAGTCAAGGCAAAGCATATGGAGTTATGTATAGAAATGATAGTTGCTTATATAAGTGTAATCTAAGCCTCAAACGTCATGCCCATGGACTTTTGGCTAAACGTCTGATGCATATGGGACACAAAAGTGGAAACACTTTTGGCCAGTGAAAGATGCTCTAGATTCCAGACCTTTAGCCATCAGTCTGAAGGTCTGGCAATGTGAGACTAACATAAGTCCTTTCATTATCACAGTTGGGATTATCAATATGTGTTATTTTGTGCTAATGTACAAGCTGTTCTGTTCTTGGTTGGTTAGTTTGGCTTGCGTCAGACTGGCTGGCGCTAGGAGCTAGTAAACCTCACTAGCCTGATCTCAAGAGACACACTAGCGACTGATGCTAGTGGAGCAGTCTTTAGTCTCCTTGTTAGTGCGTCTGCCTCCCATGCTGGAGACCTGTGTTTGAAACCCACTCAGAACAAGAATGAATTGTGAGGACCCAGGAGACAGGGGTTATATTGGTGCCATGACCCGGATAGGAGTGAGGTTTAGGGGGGGTGATTGAAATAGAGGCCAGGACGTAGGGGCTGTTGCAGGTAAACCTCACCGACCTGATCTCTAGCTGTGATTTCCACTTTCAATCACTAAACATTTAATATCGCTCTGGATTTGATTTAAATGTCCTCCTTTCCCCTCTCTATCCCAGAAAATTACATCAGCTCTATCCTTGTACTTAGAACATAACTTACGTGGCAGCGCTTCCTGAACATTATAGATAAACAATTTCATAAAAAGGGAAAAAAACAAAACCATAAATATAAAATATAAAATGTATTTCAAAATAAAAGTGTACATTAGTACCACAGGTTAATAGTCTAATTTCAATAATCTACTGTAACAACATTATACTTGCCACATAGGTATCCCTTATTTTCCAAATACTTGCAGTATAAATGACTGGTAATTTTACAGGTTGTTTTATTCACTTAGAATATTATTCCCCTATAACTACACAAAAGGATTGAATAGGTACAATATAAGTACAACAAAGTTACACTGTCAATTCTGTTTACTTATGCTGCGTGTGGTCTTGGAAGGCTGTAATCTAAAGCCTGGCATAGTAATAGATACCGGTTTTAAAATAATTAAATTTAGAAAAAATTGAATATCTGGTGGCTATTACTGAAACACATTGTTCCCTGATACCTACACGTACATTCCTAGGTACACTATAATTACAGAAATGTAAACCGTAAATTCAGTGTACTTACGTAGTTCTTTGCAGGTTATAAAGCATAGCAAAAAAAGATTTGATTGCTGTAATGGCTGTGTGAGGCTGTAGATTAAAGGTAATAATGCTGTAAATAATGTTCAGTTTGTTTCACTTCATAAGACCCCAGTGTATCATCAAGAGCCCATTATTACTTTTGTTTTGCCTGTATATGTTTTTTTTGACTGCATTATATGAATCACCAAGAACCACAGTTTTAAATAAAAATCTCTTTAATGTTCTGCTGAAGAAAAAGTCACCTACACCTTGGATGGCCTGAGGTTTGAAAATGCACAGCAATTGTATTTTTAGGTGAATGTCCCATTGATCATTATTATACTGACTTGAGCTACTCACCACTGACAGAACCAGCAATATGTCAATATTAAATATTCCTTCTCATTATGAATGTGTCTGATCTATAACTTACATTATTAACATCAACACTATAACCTGAGTGAAGATCTCATACTGTAATGATAAAGACAGATGGTCATTACGAATGTGTCTGATCTATAACTAACATTATAAACATTGGCGCTATAATCTGAGTGAAGATCTCATACTGTAATGAATGATAAAGACAGACAGTCATCATGAATGTGTCTGATCTATAACACAAACCATTGTAGTGTTGTTATCTGAAAGATACAGTATGACATCAATGTTATTTTAAAGTAGGGTTTGATTCCTCACAATGATCCTTAACCTCCCAGACATCTGATAAACAGTCATCACTTCAAAAGTATTGAGTTACTCACCACTGACAGTAAAAGAGAATCTCTGTGGCATATATATATGGGCGATGGATGATCATAGAGCACAGAAAGCCCAGACAGACTGCAAAGATGCTGAGGATCCTGCTGCTGAGTGTGCTGGCCGCTTTGGGTAAGAGACCTTTCTCTTTCTGTAGAGATGTCCACTGAATAACTTTTTTTGCCAAGAGATTTTGCCAAGTTAACAAATGCTTATGTACTCCGATGTTTAAAAATGGAATCTAAATGGGTTCAAACTAAAATCCTAGCATGTCTAAGTGTGCTTTTGTGTCCAGCCTTGGCTGAGCCCAAATATCTGGAGGATCTGGCCCTCGAGGAGAGGGTTATTGGTGGAGATGTGGTAAAGCCCAACTCCTGGCCCTGGCAGGTACAATATCTTTAACAAACTCGGCTGAAATCCTCTTAAATCTCACTAACAAACCTCTTTTGGTGATTTTCAACTACTAAATGGACATTGTTAAAGCAGGTTAAGGTGGTTAAGCTATATTTATTCATATGGTAGAATGTTTGTTGCTGTCCCACTAACCCAGCTAACAGAGAATGTTCTGTTCTGATGAGGTTATGAACCGGAACTTTCTTTCAAGAAACATTAATAGAACGTAGTTCAAAGTTATCCGGTCTGTAATGTTTGGAAATTGTTAGCACAAAATATGTATTGTATCAATATGTATCATTCATGTAACTATTTTTTTACATATTACTACATTTTAGAATGTTCAGAGAATATTCAAAAGTAGCATTCCCATAATGTTTGCAAAGTGATAAAATGGAAACGTTCCATTAATGGTTGTATGACCAAGAGAACATGTTTTTAATTCAATTCAAGTTTATTTGTATAACGCTTTTTACAATACAAATCATTGCAAAGCAACTTTAGAGAAAATTTAGTTTCTACAATATTTAGTAGTCGCTTATCAGTGGTAACTCTCAGTTTATGTGCATATGGCAGAAATGTTTGGATAAATCAATTAAAGACAAACAGAGATTAACACTATTAACAGCAATTATTATATGTTTTTAACAATTGGAGGTTTTGAACATTGAGAAAACACTCAGAAATACAACAGTTGAACCATTTAGTTTAGGATTAAATTAAAGCACTCTCTTCCACTTTTGGAATGAACAGCCCATTTTGAACATTTGAACATGCAACAGAACATTTTGGAACAAAATAGGGAAGTTCTACTGCTTTTCCTCTCACATTTTCAAATTCTAACTAAAATCACTGTGTTTTTCTCAGATCTCTCTCCAGTATACGAATGGTGGCTCCTACTATCTTTACTGTGGTGGGTCTCTGATCAAACCAGGATGGGTGATGACGGCCGCCCACTGCGTTGAAACGTAATGAATCTGTGGTGTTCTGTATCTAGATGGTTTAGAAATAAGTGAAGTGACTGCCAATCATGGTAACTCATGCTCACAATGTGTCGTCTGCATTTAACCAATCCAAGTTAGCGGACACACATTAGGAGCAGTGAGTAGAGAATAACACAAAACACCTACCGGCACTGGGATTCGAACCTGCAGCCTTTGGGTTACAAGTCCAACTCGGTAACCATAAGGCCACATCTCCCAAAATGTATAATCTAAACTTGGCAAAAACTGAGACAGATAAAATGAGTGTGAATCGGAAGTGACTGTACAGTAGGGTGTAACATTTTAAGACTTCTTCAGTCCTCATTCATAAAATGAAAAGGCGTCAAGGCTCAGACTAAAAGGCTCCAGTCATTGGACAAAATGGCATTGCCACTTTCATTTTATGAGATCTGAGGATGTCCTAAAATGGACAGCATATGACTGTTTACTTTCACACCACTGTCACAATTCGCCCTCTGGCGGCGGTTGTGATTCACTTTCAATGTGTTTGCAATACTTTCTAAAACTTCTAATTTGCCTGATTTTATCAATTTTTTGCCATTAACTGGGACTAGTCCCTGGAAATTTTGTGCCTTTAGACAAGAGCTAATGGTGCGTAGCCTAATAGATCAAAAACTATACTCCTGTTTCCTGACTGTACCTGTGTTTATCTGAACGCGTTTCCTGTGCAGCTCAAGAAATTGGCGTGTTGTCCTGGGCGAACACAACATCACCATCCACGAGGGTCCCGAGCAGTACCTGAACGTCAGCGATGTCTACATCCACCCCAACTGGGACAGCAACAGTTTGTCTTCTGGGTGTGTAAACATTACATACACAACATACATGACTGTGGTGACAATTAAAAACAAAATACACTGCTATATGGACAATTACACAGTTAACTTTAACGCAACACAAAGAATAGTTCTGACAATGACACATCCTACTTGAACGTACAACCAATTAAAAGTTGCTTTAATGTGAAATATATGACTGAATATTTCAACAATTTAATGCAACATACTTGACTGTACATGTAGAAAAATCTGCTACCTCCCTGTGATTTCATTGGCTGACCAAATATTATTGAGAACACCTATAACTTCTTGCTAATTAAGCCCTAGTCTCAGTGTGCACACAAACGGATTCACCAACTACACGACAACACTGAAACCAGTGTTTCTGAAAACCTTCACCTTGGCAGGCCTTTACAAAAAGGTTCAGTTTCAGTGACCTGGTACCTTGCATCAAAAATGACATTGCAGACCGTGGCGTCTTTTCTTTGTTTTTCAGATATGATATTGCTCTTCTTCGTCTGTCCACTGATGCCACTCTGAACTCATATGTGCAGCTGGCCACCCTGCCACCCTCTGGACAGGTTCTGCCCCACAATGTTACATGTTACATCACTGGCTGGGGGCGCACATCGAGTCAGTTTGACTTTAAATACCACAAATCAGTCTTGATGTTGCCTGAAGTCATTGGTATTCAGTAATCCTGAAATCTCCCTTGTTTTCACGGATGTGATCTTCATGCAGATGGTGGGTCGAGCTCTGATGTGCTGAGACAGGCCCCTCTGCCTGTGGTCGACTACAATACCTGCTCTCGTAGCGACTGGTGGGGAAGCTACGTGAAGGATAACATGATTTGTGCTGGTAACAGCACCCAAGCTGGATGTCATGTGAGAAAGACTGACCCTCAAACAGATCATAAACTGTTTCCTGTGAGAAGTTACTTGGCGCCACAGTAAAATGTCTCAATTTGGCTCCTGTTGTGTTGTTTTAGGGTGACTCTGGTGGTCCTCTGAACTGTCTGGTCAGCGGTCAGTATGTTGTCCATGGTGTGACCAGCTTTGGGTCAGGAGCAGGTTGTAGTACCTACAAGAAGCCAACAGTCTTCACTCGAGTGTCTGCCTACATCGACTGGATTAATGGCGTAAGTGCATTTAATTTGCTCATATTGTCTTTATTATAAACTAATTATGAGTTTACTTTAGGATCATCTTGTCTTATTTCATTTCAGATCGTTGGATAAACAGAAAAAACATCTTCCATTTACATCTACAATGTGCAAAAGTACAACAGACTCTGCATCTGTTCTCTGACCACTTTTGAATCATTTAATCTAGTTTGATCAAAATAAATAAATAAATAAATAAATTACCTAATGTTGTGACAAAATTCTCCCATACTCATCATTAAAATATTGTGTAACTATGTGACTATTTTGTGTGAAATATTTGTGTAGACCCTTGAATGAATGACTAATGAATGGCGTGGATCAGACATTACTTCCTTACTGTTCACAAGACAACTAGTCGTTTCATAACAAACAGCTTTGAAACATGCCACACAGCTTCTCCTGCTCAACACATGGTCCCAGAAAGAGGAAGGCCAAAAAGTTGGATCTCCCTCTTTATAGTACTTGGACTCAATGTAGTCCAACACATTTGTAGTACTAAACAAGTCTATTACACAGGTGCTGGTCATATAATTAGAATATCATCAAAAAGTTTATTTATTTCACTAATTCCATTCAAAGAGTGGAACTTGTATATCATATTCATTCATTATACACAGACTGATACATTTCAAATGTTTATTTCTTTTAATTTTGATGATTATAACTGACAACTAAGGAAAATCCCAAATTCAGTATCTCAGAAAATTATAATATTGTGAAAAGGTTCAATATTGAAGACACCTGGTGCCACACTCTAATCAGATAATTAACTCAAAACACCTGCAAAGCCTTTAAATGGTCTCTCAGTCTAGTTCTGTAGGCTACACAATCATGGGGAAGACTGCTGACTTGACAGTTGTCCAAAAGACGACTATTAACACCTTTCACAAGGAGGGCAAGACACAAAAGGTCATTGCAAAAGAGGCTGGCTGTTCACAGAGCTCTGTATCCAAGCACATTAATAGAGAGGCGAAGGGAAGGAAAAGATGTGGTAGAAAAAAGTGTACAAGCAATAGAGATAACCGGATCCTGGAGAGGATTGTGAAACAAAACCCATTCAAAAATGTGGGGGAGTCACAAAAAGTGGACTGCTGCTGGAGTCAGTGCTTCAAGAACCACTACACACAGACGTATGCAAGACATGGGTTTCAGCTTCGCATTCCTTGTGTCAAGCCACTCTTGAACAACAGACAGCGTCAGAAACATCTCGCTTCAAAAAGGACTGGACTGCTGCTGAGTGGTCCAAAGTTATTTCTCTGATGAAAGTAAATTTAGCATTTCCTTTGGATATCAGGGTCCCAGAGTCTGGAGGAAAAGAGGAAAGGCACACAATCCATGTTGCTTGAGGTCCACTGTAAAGTTTCCACAGTCAGTGATGGTTTGGGGTGCCATGTCATCTCCTGGTGTTGGTCCACTGTGTTTTCTGAGGTCCATGGTCAACGCAGCCGTATACCAGGAAGTTTTAGAGCACTTCATGCTTCCATGCTGACCAACTTTATGGAGATGCAGATTTCATTTTCCAACAGGACTTGGCACCTGCACACATTGCCAAATCTACCAGTATCTGGTTTAAGGACCATGGTATCCCTGTTCTTAATTGGCCAGCAAACTCGCCTGACCTTAACCCCATAGAAAATCTATGGGATATTGTGAAGAGGAAGATGTGATATGCCAGAACCAAGAATACAGAGCTGAAGGCCACTATCAGAGCAACCTGGGCTCTCATAACACCTGAGCAGTGCCACAGACTGATCGACTCAGTGATCGATGAATGAATATAATATACAAGTTTCACATTTTGAATGGAATAAGTGAAATAACTCTAACTTTTTGATGATATTCTAATTATATGACCAGCACCTGTAGAGCCACTACCAATACTACCTCCACCCCATTACAATTATAATAGGTGGTCTCAATATGGCAACATCAAAACTAATCCTGAGTAATAAAATTGAAATAATCAAAACAGTAGTAAATATGATTGCGTTACTGTAATGTAATATACACTATGTTCCTCATTTTACACTTATTAAATGTAAAAACGTACACCAGTTTGATAAGCTGTGACTATCCAATCCTTACATGGAGTCTCTGGTGATAAATGAGCAAATATTTAATAAACTGTTCTCTTAAAACATAATAATAATGATCATTTATAATATTCAAATCGTTTATTTAAAACAGCAGACTGATACATTTTTTTCACACTCTGTCATTAAAAACAACAGCAAATATGATAAACTTAAAATGCAAACGTGCAAATAAAATGCAAAGGGAATAATAAGATTCATATACTATGGGAGTATTTTTCAAGTTAAATTTCCAATTCTAATGAGTTCTAATGAACCAAACTCTCCAGCTGATACACACTTTGTTTTGAAGCAAAACAAGGTGGAGGAATTATTTGACATTTTGCACAGTGTAGTATGCAAATACAGTACATTAATACAGCAGGCATAAAAACTGACAGTATAGCACAGATCTTCTTCACACTGAATCTGTCCATCTAATACAGGAAAAAGCAACGTTGACTGTCCTGAGAACTCATGGTAGTTTTGTTTTATGTCTGTGTAAATTCATGGTTAAATGCTGAATTGATTGTTTCCATCTTATTGTCACAAAGCATTTATCAAGACAACTAAATGCTCAAATAGGTTATTGTTAAACTGAATACAAATAATGTATAGTATAAGTGGCACCTAGTGGTTTAATCGCCACGAGTTTCTTTCAGAAGCTTCACTCCAGAAGCACTTCACACTAGCCCATAACCATAAAGCAAGACACTTATTATAACAAGCATGCTAAATTATAAATGTAACATTATTCCAGCTGCAGGTAATGTTAGTAACGTTCTGATCTAAACGTCCTAAATTATATGTGCTTCTAGTAGCAGGTAGGTTATTGTCTTCACAACATGTAAAAAGTGTTTTACGATTAGTAAGTGTTTTAGGTTACAGCTCAACAGCTAAAGCTGAAGTATGGACATAGTGTTGCAGATCCATGAACCACTTGGGATCCTCTCAAATCTTGTGACCTTTTTCCATCTGTAGGGAAAGAGTAGAGAGAGAGAAATGAACCTGTTACAGCTACAGGAAGACCTGCCATCAGCCAGTGATCACCCGTCTGAATGATTTCTGATGGAAACTCCATTCAGTCAGTGAAACGACTAGCGGATGAATACAAAGCTTTGTCCCCCTATTGTTTTTTTTTTTTCATCATAAGAGCAGAAATAGCGTTATATTTTCTGATTTAATGGTGATTCATTGTTTGATATCTGAATAAATGGCATGAATCAAGCCGCATCACACACATACAAACACACATCAGCAGTGATATCTCATAATGCTAGTAAGCTACAGTGTTTTACCTCCTCCTTGGAATTTTGACAGATGGCAGAGCTTATTTTTCATCTTCTCTCCTTTTAAAAATAATCACACACAGACAATTAAACGCTAACTTTGCATAATAAAGACAGTATTTTCCTCTCACTATAACAGATGTTTTTTAATACTTGCCCTTTGCGAAGCGCCTTCATCAAATCACAACTGTCGATAATGCCCCGGAAAACAGTCACGCGTATCCCTGAAGCCAGACCTGAAACTGAAACCTTTCGAATGGGAGCTTGCACCGCGGCCCCTAGAGGACAGTAAAGGATTCATATGAACTCCTAGACAAAATGCTTCAAGATGTGAGCTCCTCCATGTCAGAGATATCTGACACATAACTGCCACTCACTGTTCATGTGTGTTTGGAGGAGGCGTGGCTTTGGAGAGGGATTTGCAGCGAGGGAGCGATCTTATGCTTTCACAGCTAATATTTGCTGTGCAACCACCATTATGGGTTCTCTGTCTCTCTATGCTATTTCTATCAATTATTTAGCTATTTCTATAGATGCGTGATTCAGACAAAGAAGAGGATGATGTGTTATACAGGGCGTAATGCTCTTTATACACCCTGTCGCACCTGTAGTGATGTCACAGACTGTTTCTGGTCAAAGTCAACATCACTGTGGCATGTGGATACGCACTTCAGACACCGGTCAAAAAATCAATAAAGCCATTAAAATTACTGTCAGTTTAAAAATGATGTGTTCTCAGATTCTAATGAGTAATTGATACTCACCAGTGACCGTGAGACCGAAGCTCCTGATGACGCTGAATCTGCTGCTGTTGATCTGTAGATGATAAACTCCAGAGTCTGTGTTTGTGGTGTTCCTGATGGTCAGAGATCCGGTCTGATTCACCTCCAGTCGGTCTCTGAATCTCTCATTACTACTATGACCCTGTTCATTGGTCCAGATCTTACACTGGTCTTCAGTGATTTCAACGATGAGAGTGTCATTGTAATACCACCTCATCGGATCAATTGGTTTTTTTATAATACCGGGACCCAACGTAACATTTTCTCCCTCCTTCACACTTATTTCACCTCGTTCAGCTACAGAAACACATGAAAACACAAACAAACAGCTGATGGAGGATCTTCAGGGGGTGTAAAATAACTACAAAAAATCATGCATATTCTTTTCCTGAGAAATTCAGGAGAAACTAAATTGACAGGTTAACCGAATAGTATAATAAATACAATTATGTGACTTAAACATTCGGTATATAACCTGCTTTTAAACATAATAACTCACCAACAACAGTAACATTGAAGATCTTTTCAGTATCACTGCCGTTGATGATCACTAGTTTATATTCTCCAGAGTCTGTGATTGTGATGTTCCTGATGCTCAGAGATCCGGTCTGATTGTTCAGATTCAGTCTGTCTCTGAATCTCTCAGTGCCTTCATTACACTGAACATCAGTACAGATATGACTGAGATCTCCACTGATTTGAGCGATGCGAGTGTCATCAAAATACCAGTTAATCTTTTCTGTTTGGTTTGTTTTAACGTCAGTGTTTAAAGTGACTGAATCTCCCTCCATCACTGACACAGAGACTCCATCTGAACCAGAAACACCTAGAAAATAAATGAACACATAGTTATAAATGTCTGGGGAAAGCTGGACAAAAATATACAAAAATACAACGGGAAAGTGCTGTAAAAATTGTAATTCTACAGATTAAAAACACAGCATAAAAACAATTCACACATTCACTCAACAGACAAACGTACATGTTATAATGGAGGTTATATGGTATTTATCATACATCATGATAAACATCACACAACACACATCTCTTGACTCATATATTGCATTCATTCAATCAAAGGAGTGATCATTGCATATTCTTTCACACACATATGAAGAGTATACATGTAAATTAGCACATTAAAATAACAATACACATGATTCATTATTATATTTTAATTTATTTTCACATGAGCAGTAGTGGGATGGCAGTTGGAAGAGTCGGGAGTAGGAATAATCATCTAATAATATAAAAAAAAATAATAGTACTGTAGTCCCATTTTACTTTAAAAAAAACTTCCCAGATCATACTTACATTAAGTAATGTTTATACTTGATTATATTTACTGAAGTAAAACTTTCAATGCAGGTATTTCACTTCATCAGGGTATTTTTACAGTGCTTTAAACATTATTAAGTTAAGGGTCTTAATACTTCGTCCACAACAATATTTAATGAGGTCAATGTTACCCTCCTTGTGGTTAGTCAGCAAAAGATCAACAAGCTTGTTTTCTTTGAAGCCACTTTAAATACAAGATAAGCATTAGATCTATGTCAGAGCGCCCACAAATCTTTCTATAGCGTTGTGAGCAGGGAGGTCAGACCCTTCCTGTGTCAGATATTTCTTAGACTCTTTGTCTTCAACGATTAGACGGTGACTAATGGGGCAGTCTATTTTCATCCCCTTTCAAGTGCTCTCTCTTCTTTCCAGTGTCATAAGTCATCCTCTTGTTTTGTTTTCTTTGATAGCAGAACTTTTCTTGCAGCCTCACAGACATTTAGAGTTTGGGGATTTTATCACCAAATTAAGAGACTTAATCGTTGTTCCAACTCTTATCAATGTTTTGAGTTACTTTGGCAATATCTGATGTTTTTTAGGCTGACATTTTGGTAGAGCAGAGCATGGACGTGACAGGATATAGCTAGTCTTATTGGATCATTTGGCAACACTGCAGATAACCTCATGGTTTTACATCTTTCTCTTGCAGCCAAAGAACTCTGAACTGTTTCTATCACTGGGAAGAACACATTAACACTACAATAACACAGTGACAACTAGAGGTCACTTCCAGCAAGTACTATTCTCCATTACAATAGCTTTTATTTCAAGAAACCTCAGTAATGCAACAGGTGCATCTCAATAAATTAGAATGTGGTAGAAAAGTTCATTTATTTCAGTATTTCAACTCAAATTGTGAAACTCGTTTATTAAATAAATTCAATAAATTAAAAAAGGGAATTTTTGGCCTTATGGAAAGTATGTTCATTTACTGTACATGTACTTGTTAGGGGCTCCTATTGTTTTAATTACTGCCTCAATTCGGCGTGGCATGGAGGTGGTCAGTTTGTGGCACTGCTGAGGTGGTATGGAGGCCCAGGTTTCTTTGACAGTGGCCTTCAGCTCATCTGGATTGTTTGGTCTGTTGTTTCTCATCTTCCTCTTGACAATAGCCCATAGATTCTCTCTGGGGTTCAGGTCTGGTGAGTTTGCTGGCCAGTCAAGCACACCAACACCTGGGAGGAGTGTGGCCCAGATCAGTCAGGTGATATGTGGCCCAAATCAGGCTAAGATCTGGCAGCATATTATGTGACCCATGATAAACAAGATAAATACAATATTGCATGATAATGGTTATATGATCACATACATTTTAAAGAAGTGTAGTATTGTTCAAATGTAGTCTTTGAAATGGCAAGTCTACAAAACAGAATTAAACATATCATTTAAAAATTAAGCAAATCAGTCAAGTGCATTAAACTGCACTTAATTATAATTGTATTAAATTGTATATTATTATTCTTGGTACAAATAAGAGAGAGAGTATTAAACCGTTATCATGTAACATTCATCTGGTTTACAATGGGACACACACTGATCTATAATAGAGAGTGGGGGCACATCATTTTTATTAGTATGCTGTCATGCACGAGCATTAAATAAAATGATCATGAAAGTATTTTATTTTTATTTAAATCCTGTTTCCATGTGATACTTGCTGTGAGGAACAGATCCAAATTCAAACCGCATTCATTGGCGATATGTATCTCCTTCCTCTGTAGCTATAGTAACTATTTAAAAATGTGCTGTTAAGAAGTTTTACAACAAGTTTTACGGCAGCGATATCAAACGCTCATTGGCTCTCGCCGGTTTCTTCAGAGATTGCGACATGTCGTGTTTCCGCTGATGCGTGTTTTGAATGAGAAACGCGCACCTTGAGGGAGTGGATCGGGATAGTATTTTCAGCTTTTAACAACTTAAATTATGCCTTGCTACTCACAATACTATTATATTCTGGCAGAGTGGACTGCATCTGAAATGCATCGTCATTTGGATTACTGTGGTACTGCTCTTTGTCACATCTGTAATACATTATTATGATTAAGTTGTGTCTTTCTGTTACGTTTCTCTTATAGACTGTATACTTTATACACTCACTCTTTATTGGTTGATTTGTTCTTTATAAAAATAAATAGAAAAACTAAAGCAATACGTTTATTTTATTGCAAAGTTACATGATTTGTGGCCTCTGGCTTGCTCAGTTGGGGTCACTTCATCTACAGCGATATCGTTGACTTGATTGCAAATAAATGCACAGACACTATTTAACTGAACAGAGATGACATAACTGAATTCAATGATGAACTGCCTTTAACTGTCATTTTGCATTATTGAGACACTGTTTTCCAAATGAATGTTGTTCAGTTGCTTTGACGCAATGTATTTTGTTTAAAGCGCTATATAAATAAAGGTGACTTTGACAATATTAATAATTGCGATCATAGTAATATACAAGGTAATAATATGAAATATTAAAATTCCCAGACAGCAATATAGTGTTGTATAGTAGTCCATTCGGGCCGGATCTGGGCCGACACTGCTTGCTGTCTGGGTTGGGTCTGGGCTATATAAGGCTCAGGTGTGGCTCAGATTTGGGGATTCTGGTTTACTTAAGGCTGAGAATTGGCACCAATAATAAAACCTTTTTTGGGCCCAGATCAGGGCCAGCTAAGGCTGATTAACTGGCTGAGATCCAGGCCGGTTATGGCCCATGTGTGGCCCGAGTCTTTAATCCAGTTCTGGGCCACTTCCGGGCCGTCATTTTTTGCAGTACTTGGGCCGAGAGAACAGTCATTGTGTGGCCTGGATCTGGGTAAGAAGACCTTTGCTATGTGGGCAGTCAATCATCCTCGACAAAAAGCCATTACAGAAGCAATAAACTCTGATCTGAGCATTAATTGCAACATGCCCCGGTCTATTACTGACAACAAACACTTCATTCACTTCCTACCCATTATGGACACAAACTATACTGTCTCTGTTAAAATCAAACAAAAGATTGCATTCACCACATTTTGCCAGTTCATCTAAACCAGATTAGACCCTGTGAAAGAATTTGAGGTTGGGCCACCTACTGCACCAAACATACACTATTATTACCAAAAGTAGTGGAAGAACTAGACTGGTCTGCAGAAAATCAAGTCCTAATCCCAGCTGAACAGTTCTGGTGTGACTTTAAATGCAGACCTTGAGCCAAAAACTCATCACCAAACACCAATATCACAGAAATTACTAAAGTAGTCCTCTTCGTTAGAAGGGGATGTCCCAATACTTTTGGCAATATACTGTAATGTACAAGCCATGAGTTTGACTACTTAATCAGTTATATTAAAAGAAATGCTTCAATGGGGAAAACTCCTAAAATAACAAATAGGATAAAAGTGTTTAAAA
Source organism: Carassius auratus (assembly GCF_003368295.1). Taxonomy (NCBI): domain Eukaryota; kingdom Metazoa; phylum Chordata; class Actinopteri; order Cypriniformes; family Cyprinidae; genus Carassius; species Carassius auratus. Next base: position 3,173,785 of record NC_039264.1, on the reverse strand, counting down.
GTGAGACTTTTTACCATCTGATCTCACTCAGTGAAATCATGCAGTGAATGGGGGATAATTTTGCCAGAAATGCAGAAAAAAAGACTTCATTGTGACAAAATTAAATTGGAATTTGACTTTCCCATGGCTCTTTTGACTTTTGGTCCCTGGCCAGCATTCTGAAGCCTTTTGCTGATGCCACTGATCTCACAAAGGGAGAGGAAGTGTTGTGATCAGGCATAAAATACAACATCTGCCTGTGGATTAAAGACTTCTTAACACAGCGGCCACAATCTGTACGGATGGGCTCACATCAGTCCTCAACTCTGACACTCAGGACAGGAGTGCCACAAGGCTGTGTGCTGAGTCCATTTCTCTACTTACTGTATACTGATGATTGTACACCATGTCATCATACTAACATCATTATCAAATTCGCTGATGATACGACTGTGGTGGGATTGATCAACAGAGGCACTGAGTATGCCTACAGAGAGGAGTTACAGAAGCTAATGATGTGGTGTACAGAGTATAATCAAGAAAACAAAATAACTCATCACTGACTTCAGAAAGAGACAAGATGTTCATACACCATTGTACATTAATGGAGAGAAGGTGGAAAGAGTGTCTAGCTTTAAATTCCTGGGAACACACATCTCTGAGGACCTCTAATCGACAATAAACATCATGGCTCTAGTCAAGAGGGCACAAAAGCGAGGGCATTTTTTTCCAGGGCATTTTTTAAGAATTCCCAGGACGATGAACCTATCACAGTAGCTTCTTGTGTTATTCTATAGATGTTCTACGGAGAGTGTACTCACACATGGCATGCTGGTGTGGTATGGAAGTAGCTCTGCAGATGACAAAAATGCTCTGTAAAGAGTCACAAAGGCTGCAGAGAACATCACAAACCAACAGTTACCTGCTCTGGAAGATATATTCATTACACGTTGCCTGAAGAAAGCACACAACATTCTACAGGATTCACATCATCCCGCCCATCATCTGTTTGAACTGCTACCTTCTGGAAAACACTATAGGTCACAACTTTATCATTATATTTCTGCATGTTTCATCCACCAGAATGCAGTATTCGAGAGCGAGCATTTGGGTGTTTTGAGAAGAGTTGCGTGAAATCCATTCGGGCTGGATCTGGGCCGACACTGCTTGCTGTCCGGGTTGGGTCTGGGCTATATAAGGCTCAGGTGTGGCTCAGATTTGGGGATTCTGGTTTACTTAAGGCTGAGAATTGGGACCGATAATAAAAGCTGTTTTGGCCCAGATCAGGGCCAGCTAAGGCTGATTAACTGGCTGAGATTCGGGCCGGTTATGGCCCATGTGTGGCCCGAGTCTTTAATCCAGTATGGGCCATCATTTTTTTGCGGTACTTGGGCTGAGAGATAAGTTATTCTGTGGCCTGGATCTGGGCCAGAAGACGTTTGCTATGTGGGCAGTCAACCATCCTCGACAAAAAGCCATTACAGAAGCAATAATCTCTGATCTGATCATTAATTGCAACATGCCCCGGTCTATTACTGACAACAAACACTTCATTCACTTCCTACCCATTATGGACACAAACTATACGTATATATTTTCCCAGTTCATCTCAACCAGATCAGACCCTGTAAAAGAATTTGAGGTTGGGCCACCTACCGCACCAAACATACACTATTATTACCAAAAGTAGTGGAATAACTTGACTGGTCTGCAGAAAATTAAGTCCTAATCCCAAATGCAGACCTTGAGCCAAAAACTCATCACCAACCACCAATATCACAGAAATTACTATACTACTTTTGTGCCCTCTTGAATTCCCAGGACGATGAACCTATCACAGTAGCTTCTTGTGTTATTCTATAGATGTTCTACGGAGAGTGTACTCACACATGGCATGCTGGTGTGGTATGGAAGTAGCTCCGCAGATGACAAAAATGCTCTGTAAAGAGTCACAAAGGCTGCAGAAAACATCACAAACCAACAGTTATTCATTATATGTTACCTGAAGAAAGCACACAACATTCTAAAGGATTCAATCATCCCGCCCATCATCTGTTTGAACTGCTACCTTCTGGAAAACACTATAGGTCCATTAAAACACGCACCACAAGATTCATGAACAGTTTTTATCCAGAAGCTGTTACCCTGTTGAACTCTGAGATTTAAAAAACAAACAAACAAAAAAAAAAAAACCCTACAACACCTTCTTGATATTCAAGAGCATGCATTAATGACAATAACATATATGCACTCTATATTTATCACGTATTTCTATTTTCCATTTGCTGTATATGTTGGAAATTCTATAATTTCGTTGTATGTCTCTTTACAATGAAAATAAAAAGATGAATTGATTAATTGGAAGAAAGGTAAGAGAGAATAGAAAGGAAGTTGATTCATAAAGTTAGAGTGATGTGCAGTCTGTGGGATGAAGAAAGGATTAAACAAAAATATATAGGCAGATATAGAGAATAAGTTCAGCATTTAAAATGTTCCGCTTATTAATTTATTTTTAGCCTATTCGCTGTTGCTTTTGTAATAGTCAGATCTTTAACATATTGTAGAGTTAATTTTTTTTAATCAATATTCTGATTTCTGAATATTCTGATATAAAGATTTCATCAAATTTAATGTCAACACAACATGTTCTTTCAGTTATTTAGAGTTTAACACATGAATTGAGATGTGAATTTACTCATGATTTATTTTACTTGTAACCAGTATGGGTTATATATAGCCTATGTTATCAATAAATCATATATCATATATCATAAATCATATATAGCCTATATTATCAATTAATCACGAGAAATAAAACAAACAAATGTCCTACCTCGCAAAAGAAATGCAGAAACTGCAAACCAACCAACGGAAAGCATTTTTGTCCCAATGTTTCTTCTCAAACGTGCTTCAGTAGGCTACTTTCAATGAATGGAGCAGCATTATTTATGTAATTCAGAGTTGTGACGTAGGCTATCTGGAGGTGTGTGTATCGCTGTCAGAAACCACGGCGTCTGACTCACGGCCACTGAACGTTGGCTGAAGTTCTGATGACGCATATAATTAAAAAAACACAAGGGGAAACACTCTGGCAGTTTCTCAAACTGCTGCATTCGCCGGAGGTCGCATTTGTAGGCTGCATATGCCATAAAGGATATATATATTTTTAGAATATTAACAGTTACTTTTGCCTATTATTTTTAGTTAAAAATGTCTACAGACGTGTTTTAGAATCTGTATTTCTTTTAGAATGATGTAGGCTATTATACACGAGAATTATGCGCGAGAAGCTAATGATCTGAGACGTGAGCACAGCATTCAAGACGTCCAGTAGCGCATTTACATTGAAATACAATGGAAAAGTAAAGTAGTGGAATAATAATAATAACAATAATAATAATAATAATAATAATAATAAATAGCGTTCTGGGTGAATTAACCTATTAAATGCTATTTAGCAAATACAGATTTCGCATAAGTAAAAAAATCTGACATCCAGGAAATACAAATGTGAGCAGTTTTAGACGGCATTTTTACTACATATGATACAACCACAACCACCATAAATACTAAATTTTGTCTACTTTACAATGAAACAAGCTCATTACCACCGATTCCCTGACATAACACATTCATTGCGACCCATTTAACAGATGCATCATTTGAAGTTAGAAGAACAACTTGAACAGAAACAAACAGTAACAATGCAGCGACATAATTAACAAACTACGGTCATCTAAAGTACAAATTTCACTAATCTAGTAAAACATATGCAAAAATGAAAAATTAAATGCATAAAATAATTTTTCTTTTTTTATTCTGGCATTTGTGTCGGCTGTTGACTTCCAGCCCTTTTCACATTTTTATCATTATATTTCTGCATGTCTCATCCACCAGAATGCAATATTGGAGAGCAAGCATTTGGTTGTTTTGAGAAGTTGGATGAGCAATAAAGCTATAGTGAGCACCATTTATTAAAATACCTGGAGGTGAGGAATATAGAAAAAATGGTCATATTCACTCAGTATTGTTTGATCTAATTCACAAATCTCTCAGTTACAGTTAAGTAGAAATGCATTGTACTGTTTTAGGCTCAAAATCAGTTCAGTACATTATAGTCAAACACATTTTTATATTGAAATAATGAAGATTTCTGTGCCACCCCAGACTTCTGGGCATTCCCTGGCCACCGCTATGAGAACCATCCTGACTCCACCACTGTGTGAGAGCCATATATCTTCCCAGTCATACAAACAGACAACAGACTCTCTTGTGCCACCCCCACATCACTCACCAGAAAGTGAGTCACTATGGCAGGGAGGAGAACTGTTTATTGTAGTAATCAGATAAGGTCTACATTAAGACTCTGGGCTTAATGTTCTACATTTTTTCCCTTCAGTTTAAACATTTGATATGTTTTATCTGATCTATTCTGAATGAAATATGGGTGTATGAGATCAGTGAACCACTGACTGCACACTGACCTTGTCCCGTCTGAAACCGGTTCAGCATTGACCAGTGACGTCGAGGAAGGTCGAAGACAGGAGGACAGAATCATCGCTCCATCCCGGATTGGCTGTCATATCCTCTGACTTTGTTTTTTGAATCTGTCCACTGAAATAACTATTTTAGATTTGCTCACTGATAAATTTCAACATAACACCAGTCTGTGAGTGTTCATAGTGTTTTATTAACAAATTACAATAAGCAATGAGGCCTTATTATAAAAAATATGCATAAAATTGGGTTCTGTACTCAAAGCTTTTTTAAAACTTCTACTGTCATTTGGAGTTCGTTAAGATGAAGTGCATCTATGAAGCCTTTTCTTGGCCTGAGCAAATGTACTTTTCTAAAATTGTCACGAACATGCAATATTCCAGTTGAAACCATTATTGCAGTATGTCTAACACAACTAAAGAATAATTGTAGTTTTAAGTTGTTGTTTTTTTAACTGTATCTAGAGGACAGAAAGAATTCTTTATTTTTTATTTTTTAAGATCAAAGGCTAATTTAAGTGCTTCGGCATGAAAACACATTCAGATAGAATTCACTTACACATTCACATCCAGTTCACTTCTGATTCACTTCAGAACATATCTTTGGATAACATTTAAGTTCACTTAATACAGTAGACAAAAGGTACAACATTCACAATTTAAAAGTAAAATAAGTAGTTGATTAGTTTCAACAACACGTGTCAGATGCATTGATGGTCAAAGATGTTTCTGAATCATCTCACTCAGTCTGATGAATTTCTACACATGACGAGAAGGTCAGGTGTTCTGACCCCAAAACTAAACATGAATATTAACCTGGTGTTAATTATTACATAAGAGAGCACATATAATGGTTAGAGAAATACTGCTGTGGTAAAATATATATATATATATATTTAAAAGCCATATATGATCTTGTTTCGGCCCAGATCCGGCCCACATCTGGCCTGTGTGAAATCCATGTGGGCCAGATGTGGGCTGGATCTGGGCTGAAACTGCTTGTTGTCTGGGATGGGTTTTATCAGTACATTTCCCAGTTCATGTAAAACCAAAGGACACGGATCAACTCTTACTTTCTCTGGACGAATTCCAGAGGCTCAAAAAGGCCAGAAATATGTTGCATTATTGTTGCTGGAGCTCAAATATTGATGATGTTAGTTTTGCTCATTCACTAGATCCAGATTATCTTCATTAAGCAGCGACTTCACTACAGTCACAGATTCACTCACTCCATTTCCTGTTGAATCAGTCAGAAAATACAGAGACAATGACTAATTAATAGAGAAGATGAACTGATCTGATCTGCATATACTCATACTGTATATGAGATGTCAAAACTAAGATTCAACACACTGTACAAAATCATCCAACACACTACCAGTAGCACATTTGACTCATTTGATAGGTTAGATTTATGCAAACTCTTCATTTACATGCATCAACACTGTGTTTGTAATATGAATGAATCAACAGAATGAAGCCACATCGCACTCATCAGATCATGATATTGTTTCAAAGTTAAAGATATTCGGCACAAACAACAGATTCTTACCGTTCATCTCCTCATCCTCTGATACCATCGCCACTTCGTTTGGTCACAGCAGCACACAGAAACAGAGAAACACGAAGAACATGTTGCCATTAGATCAAGTCTTTCTCGATAACATATCACAAAATAGTTATTTTTGTTGTTCAAAAAAAGAACAAAGAAGCAGATTACATACACACACAAAAAATACAATAGAACAACATTAGGCTATAAATTATATGTTCAGAAAATAAATGTTCAGTTTAACGTGAGTAAATTGACAATATATTAAGCTACTGTTGTAGCCTACAGTAGATTTAGCTTTGTCTCTATGTAGTAATAACAATACGTCTCTATTAATAATAATAATTATGCCTAGACGGTTGCTTGTTTTTTACTTGTTTTGTTGTAAAGAGATTAGCTGATTAATATATAATTGTTTTATATTCCTAGACTTATTTGTTGCAGTTTTTTATACAGTTATATTGTAAAACTATAATACCTTTTTTTAGTTCGCTGTGTTAGATTTTTGGCTGAATTTGAAGTTCTTTTTCGCTTAAGAAAATAAATAATATTACTGTCAAATTCATGTCAGATAATACAAATACTGTAATAAATACAGTAGTTCACCATGTATTTGTTCATGTTTTATTAAGGGATACGTCTGAAGCACACCAAAAAATATTTCTAGCAATTTACACAGTGCTAGTAGTATATGCAGCTGTATATACAGATACATACCCATGTATCGGATCAGTACTCGGTATCGGCCGATACCCTGAGACCAGGTATCGGAATCGGTTTCGGGAAGAGAAAAACGGTATCGGAACATCTCTAATGTTAATTAATTACGCAAAGCAATGGTGACCTCAGCAAAGAAATATAATTTAGTTTACATTGCTAAAAATATAGTTATCTTAAAACGCCCTGCTCTTTATTTTCTTATTCAAGCATGTTTTCTTATAACTGTAACCTGTCAATAACTTTAAGTAGTACCATGCTATATATGGATATATGTGATTAAAATGAAATATCAAAATCTCCAATGCTAGACATTTTATTTTATTGCCACGGTATATACGGTCAGATATGTATGAGGCAGAACTGTGATCATTAATACACAGACTGTAGGGACTCACCTCTGGCAAAAACATCAAAACTCTTGTTCTTGGACTTTCCGGCGCTTCTGCTGATCTTCATTTTATAGAGTCCAGTGTGATCTGTTCTGAAGTTTGTGATGGTCAGAGATCCGGTCTGCTCGTCCAGCTTCAGTCTGCCTCTGAATCTCCCCTCCAGAACATCATCATATGTAGCCATCTCTCCGAACCCTTCTTTGATTTCAGCTAGGAGATTCTTGTCTCCAAACATCCACCGTATCTGATCGCTTCTCTGGATTTTAGAGTCAGTGTGTAGCGTAACATCATCTCCCTTCCTCACTGGCACATACTCCGCTGTATATCAGAGCAGCACATAGAAACAGAGAAATGAGGAGATTATAACAAAGCGTCGTAAAGCTTGCAACTGTTATAAGGTAGGGGGCGCTATTATGCATCTTCTGAAATAGTACAGCATCTCAGGATAAAAAAACAAGCGAAGAAGCAGAAACTAGTAGTAGAAGGATTTTTTTTATGCACGTAAGCTAAAGCAATCATCAAATAGCATTATTAAATCTGCCTAACATTACCAAATCTAATGTCAAATCCACAAAGTAGTATATAAATATGCATAATTTAGGAGTATTGATGGACTCAATCTACTTAATCTATGTTTTGATCATGGTTCTGAAATGCAATTTTCACACCTTACTTTTCTGTCATTGAAAATTACCCGCATTTAAGTGCTGAAAAGACAATATTGCTTGAAGCGAGAATACAACGATTTCTTGCTGTTGTTTAGAAGCAGAGGCTCTGTTCTTTCTTTATATGTAGGCTAATGTATATTCAGATATTCATACTACAAAATATTCTAGATAATTTTCTGAAAGTGTTCAAAAATGCTCCTGCTTATTGCCAACTTTAAGAAGAAATAGGAATATCAAATTACAGTAACGCACTATTATATGCACATTTACATTTAAATCTCAGTTTAGTGTAAATCTTTAGTAAATCTGTGTTCACGCTAATGTGCGTTTTAAAAGACAGTTACTTACCGAGCATAGCAACCTTGAATTTCTTGTATGAGGTTGTTCCATGGCTGATGATCTGAGCTTTATAGGCTCCAGTGTGTTCAGTTGTGATGTTACTGATGGTCAGAGATGGTCCAGTCTCTTCCAGCTTCAGTCGGTCTCTGAATCTCTCATCAGCAACATCATGCGTCTCTCTGTTCTCTCCTTTGATTTGAGCTATGAGAGTCTCTTCAGCTCCAAACATCCACAGAATCTGATCATCCGTCTGTATTTCAGAATCAATCTCTAGAGAGACATTTTTTCCCTCCTCCACTGAGATCGTCCTCTCTTCATTTATTACAACACAACACAGAAACACAGAAAAACAGTGTTGTCGTTAGATCAAGTGTGTGCATGCGAGCAGCATAGCTCGTTGTTACCTCATAAAGATAATTTAGATTATCACAAGAAACTTCATATTACTTTCTCAACTTTAGTTTGATGACTCAGAGACAAAACCATAAATCCAAGTGAGCTTTATAAAGAGACAGAGTGATGATCTAAATTAAAGCTGACGGGAAAACTCTTGAAAGTGAATAAGCAACGGAATAGTCTTTATATAGTTCAATGGGAGTTTTTCAGACTTGAATCACAGACTTCTAAAGAAATTATCTAAAGAACAAACTCTGAAAGGGAGGGTTCACCCAAAAATTACATTTTGCAATTAATTTACTAATTTACCCTCAGGTCATCCAAGATGCAGGTGATGTTTTTCCTCAGTAGCACATTTTTAGCAGAAACTATGGTCCTTGGTGATTCAAGTCAATGCATGCAAACATATAAAGGCAAAACTAAATTAATTCCCTGATCACACATTGAGGTCTTATGAAGTGAAACAACAGGTCTATGCAAGAAACTTGAAACCTGTCCACAATAATATTTAAAGGCCCCAAGATTTTTAAAGTTGTTTGTAATTTGAATACCGTTTACTCGATTTTTACCTGATAATGCAAGTATGATTGAAAATTCGATGTTGATTAGAGGTAATAATGTGTTTTTTTGACTCTCAAGAGAAATAGTAGATGTTGTCATGCATTATATGAATCAACAAGGACCATGGTTTTAGCAAAAATTAAAAAAATATATATCTTTAATGTTCTGCTGAGGAAAAGTCACCTACATTGATGGCCTGAGGGGGAAAAAATAGACAGCAAATTTTCATTTTTGGGTGAACTATCCAATTGATAATTAAAATACTACTACTCACCACTGACAGAAACCATAAATATCATGTGGCTAGACCCTCCGCCCTTTTTGTTGATCTGGCATTCGTAGAATCCAAAGTGTTCAGGACCAGTGTTCCTGATGGTCAGAGATCCAGTCAGAGGATCCAGCTTCAGTCTGTTCCTGAATCTCCCATCAGCCTTACCCTCATATGTAAAGACCTCTCCGGTCTCTCCATTGATTTCAGCTATGTGAGCCTTTATAGAGCTGATACCTCCAAACAGCCACTTTACCTGCTTATCTTTGTTTAATTCAGTATCAGAATTTAGAGTGAGATCATCTCCCTCCATCACTGATATAATCCTGTCTTCATTTGTGCCAACAGAATATAGAAAGAGACAAATACAAAAGCAAAGTTAGATCAAGTGCATGCGGGCATCAGTGAACAACTACCTGACTTTCACACTTTCACATGTTTCTGATATGATTAGTCAATTAATGTTAGCTGGTCATTTTGTGTCAGGATCAAAAACTGTGAAATTTTTTTTAATGTGAAAAGTTCATTTTTTGGCTAATTAAGCTTTAAGCAACTGTTTGAAATGCATCGATAACTCTACACAATAATCTAGAAACAATGCTATTGAACACAACAACAGCTGAAGCAGCAGACTTTGCAAAACACAAAATTTGTCATTGCCAAAATTTTTGGCCGCGACTGTATCCCCTGGTTTCACAGATGATGCTTAAGCCTAGATCTAGACTAAAGTATAAATCTGAGCTGTTTCAACTGAAGAAACCTGCACTGACTGATCTTGAAATATATCATTGCCTTTGTTTTGTCTCAATATGCGCACGAGTAATGTTTTTTCTAAGGCATGTTAATAAAAAGTTCCTTAAATGTCTTCATTGAACTATGGCTTAATACTGGTTTAGTCTAAGCCCTTTCTGTGAAACCGGGCCTATGTGTTGGTTTATAAAAGCCACCAACAGACACAATGAAGACTGATATTATCTAAAGAAACTCTGAATGGAGCCTGAACATTTAGCCTTTCAAGAAGAAAAAAACAACAACAATATATATATGATGAAGAAGCGTGATCAATACAACACTAAAAGACAGGAGATGCTCACCATTGACTATAACAGAGAATCTTTTGTAAAAGGGCCATCTTCTTCCGTAGTTGCGCTCGAACTGTAGTATATAGACTCCAGCGTGTCCTCTTTCAATGTTTCTGATGGTCAGGGATCCAGTCTCATCCAGCATCAGTCTGTCTCTGAATCTCCCATCAGCAGCATCAAACGTTTCTCTGGTCCCGTCTCTGATTTCAGCGATACGAGCATCTAGACCTTCACACGTCCACAGGATCTGACTTATATCCTCCATATCAACATCAGTGTAAAGTGTGACATCATCTCCCTTCTTCACTATCACAGTCTTCTCATCTGTCAACACACACAAATCATCAATGACTTCAGAAGACTTTGATATAATAAATGAGTCATATATTCCAATCCATTTTTTATGACAGATGACACTTATTAAAAATGCGTAGGTAAGATGATTTTAAAATTTGAACAGCCTTCTGTCTCTGCCATCTTGACTTATTTGCTTGATTTCATCACTTTCGCTTTTATCCTTGAGCACGCTCCCATTGAATAAACTGAACAGCCAATCAGAAGGTCTTCTCTCACCGATAGCCTAACCCAGAATCAACACGCTGTCACTTTCAACCATCAGTTTGATGTGTCACGGCCCTAAGAGGTCATAGTACTACAAAAACTAAATCGTTAGTCCAAAAACAGCTTTTATTGAAAGCAAGCCGATGAAATGAGTCGTTTGGGATTTTGTCTCAGTATGATGTAATAGTGTGACAAAAGACCGCCTCTACAGAAGATAATCAACACCTACTTCTACTTCATTGCCTCTTTAGTCCCGCCCACATGCACGCATTTATTGCGCTAAATCAATCACAGACATAACTTGTAAAACAGTAGAACTACTGACAGTGAACAATTTACACTCTGGTAACCACAATAAACGATTTTTCTCATGCTGTATCAATTGTAATACTTACCTCTTCTTTTTTTAAGTTCAGAGGTCTTGCGGCGATAGTAAAAAACAACTATTACCATCACCAGCAGGAAAACAACAAATATTCCTGCTACAGCTCCTGGAGACACACCTGAACCTGTAATGATGAAGACAGATGGTCATTATGAATGCATCTGATCTATAACTAACATTATAAACACCAGTGCTATATAACCTGAGTGAAGATCTCATACTGTAATGATAAAGACAGATGGTCATTATGAATGTGTCTGATCTATAACAATAACTATTGTAAGTTTTGTCCTCTGAGAGTTACAGTTTGACGCCATTGTTCACTGAAGTTTGTTATTTAACAAACAGGATGGTTTGATTCCTCATTATGATCCCTAACCTCACAGACTCAGTGAGTCATCTCTTCAGAAGTACTGAGTTACTCACCACTGACCGTAACGATGTATCTCTTGTTAATCATCGGTTTGCTGCCGCTGATCGTCACTCTATAGAGTCCAGAGTCTGTGTTTTTCATATTCGTGATGGTCAGAGATCCAGTCTGATCATTCAGCTGTAGTCTGTCTCTGAATCTCTCATCATTGGCATATGAGATCTCATTCCCATCGGTTCTGGCAATGGTGGAGCCATCACCTCCAAACCTCCACTGTATCAGATTAAACCCCTGTGTTTCGTTGAGATCAGGGTTTAGAGTGACAGAATCTCCCTCCTTCACCGATAACATCTTTCCTTCATCATCTTCAGTACCAAACACACCTGAGAAACAAACAGAACATTTCTTAGAGATTAACTGATATAACACTGCTTGTAATGTCTAGTAAACACAGTTTGACATACTGAGGTGTAAATTAAAAAAATAAGGAGGTTAGTATCTTTATTAGTATCTATGGAGAACATGCATTCATGAAGCAGACACTTTTTACAAAAGTGACCTATAAGAGAAGTAAAACGTACTTCTAAAAGAGACAATAACATGAGACATGATGCAATATTATGGAATAAACAGAAATCGCAAACTTACCGCACATTATCAAAAAAGACAGAAAGTATCCTGAAAGTCATATTGTTTGTAGATTCCAACAAAATCTGATTTCCATGGATATTACCATGGATATTAATACTCATTCGTGAGCCACACCCAACCGCGACTGACAGAGACGACTGTTAACAAAATCCACAAAAGAACAACAGAGACATTTGAACCGCTGAAATGACTAAATAACTGACACGATGGTTTATATGCTGTTAAAGACGAAGAGGTCCGTTTACGTTTAACGTTTCCAAAATCTGAAATAGCAAAGCGAGAACGACTTCAGTGACGGAGACTTTAGGTGCGTCCCATTCGACAGTATAAGTGCCCTTCGAAGTGGACTTCACAGGGTACTCCGCTATAAGAGAGATTACAATCCGAGGGGAGCGAGCGCGTTCAGGGCTCTACGAACAGAGAGAGAATGAGGGAATTTACGTCACATCAGACCCGCAAGTGATCGCACATCAACAACAGTTTATAAGAAAATAGCATATTACTTCTAAATTACGATGATTGTAGATGATTGTTGATTCCTAAATTGTTGCTCTGAGAGTATTTCACAAAGCTTTTCAGAGCTAAAACTAGCTCCTACATCTGTATGTTCTGAAATCCCAATGTACTGGAAGGACTTTTATTATGAATGTCTGCCGCTAGTTTCCGCTATTCCGCTTTACTTTCACTTTCAACCAACCGCTTCATCATTTCTTCAGCTGTAAATATGCGTGATTACATGTTAAGTTAACTATTCCTGATTTCACTAAGACCAAGCCACAAACTTTACTCACTGCTGAATTAACAATACAAACCTGCTACAATGCTACAAATACCATTACAATCATTACAAACCAAATAACTTCTAACCATTAAAAAGGGTATGTTTTGGGACATGTTCCATTAGCATTTATTGATTTTAACAAGTTACCAATTGAAGGCGACCAATTACCAGTAAATACCAACAGACATAATTACAGTTACCATTAAAACAATTCCCATTATAACCGATAAAACCACTAAATTTCTGTGATGTTTCTACTGTTTTTTTTATTTGTTTATTTTTTTTTTTCAGCAGGGCTAAAATAGCTGTTACCAGCAATCTGCCTCGGAGCATAAACCTTTTAGAAACACTCATTGCACACAAATGTATTCCCACACATCTTTTTTTTCCATATTGTTTTTGGAGTTTATGTCAACTCTAAATGTTACTTTTTTGATTATATACTTTTTTTTCTTTAACCATTTGGGCAAGAAGATGTTTTTGCATCCAGTTTGGTTTTCTTTTACTTTTTTCATGTTTTACTAGGATAATTTCACTCTGTTGATTAAAAGACTGTTTATATTCATATCTGAAGTTTACTAGAAGCACACATGTAGGTACGGAAGTTCTAAGCGGCCATGCATTATAATATTTTTTCTTCTTGTTTTCTCGTTATAACGACTTAATTTTCTCGTTATCTCGACATAACGAAGTTCGTTTTCTCGTTATAACGACTTCATTTTCTCGTTTTCTCGACATAACGAAGTTCGTTTTCTTGACATAACGAAGTTCGTTTTCTCGTTATAACGACTTCATTTTCTCTAAGAAGTTACAAAACTGCGCCAGCAGGTGGCACTATAGACCTGAATATAACTGATGGGGTGTTGCACTATCCACTTTACTGTACGCGGACCTTCCTCGTGATCGCTATAATTTGTGCAGTCTTCATTACTGACATTAATTAATTCATAAATGTTAAATGCTTGAATCAATATGAATATTTTGTGTATTAAGTTCCTGCTAGATGCATGAGTTTCACCAACGAGTTCTGTGTCATAAAATAACTGCTTATCAAAACCAAGGTTGACATCACTGTATTCTGTTTATCTACAGTAGGACGGGATTTAACGATGTAGGCTGATGTGCTTCTTTTCCTTATTACTAATCTTTCTTGTTAACCATATTGATGAGAAATGTGATGTATATGTAAAATCCATAGGCTAATTTAATTCAGTTTTGTTCTATAATGTTGTAATCGTTTTTTCACACACACACACACACACACTACACGTAGTCCTACACATGGACGCTCTTTTCAAACAGAAGCTTGTAACACACATGATATCTGCCACATCATATAATGAGTACTACAAATTACAAATTATATATAATTTTATTTCAAATAAAGGGAAAATGAAAAGTGAGTTTAATCCAAGCAGCTCTAATGGCGCGGTGTTGCCATTTAAACATGTTAATTACAAAAACAAAACGTTCGTTGTACTGTCTCTGGAAAAATCAACAGTGATTGATCAGCCTTTATTTATGTACAGTATTGTAGACGTTATTACCTAGGCGAAGCTAAATTTGCTGAAATATAGGCTACAGTAAGAGCGCCTGCATGGTTGTCCATCAGATGCCTGTCAAAGTTGAGTTCGTTACTATAGCAACAGTAAAACTGTCATGTCGTTATAACGAAAAAACAAACTTTCGTTATGTCGAGATAACGAGAAAAATAAGTCGTTATAACGAGAAAACAACTTTCGTTATGTCGAGATAACGAGAAAATTAAGTCGTTATAACGAGAAAACAAAAAGGAAAAAAAATTATAATGCATGGCCGCTTAGAACTTCCGTATGTAGGAGGCTGACAATGAACATAATTTGTGACACTTAGCCTGCATTTTAAAATCTTTATTTGCATTACAATATGCTCATTCTCAGTCCTGTTATCAAAAGTCATGTCTTTTAAAAATCATATGGGAAAGGAATGCCAGTTAGTTCCTTGTGATTATTTTAAAGTAATGGTGGTTACATTCAAAGAATCACTAGGGAGGCACACAAGGAGTATTTTACTTTATGTTTTTAAAAAAAAAATTTTTTTATGGAAAACCAAACATCAAGTGTAGGCTATTATTTTTATGATGTAATGTTTGAAACAATTAGATAAATGATAAACCAAACAAAAAAGAGAAAAACTGTGGTTTAACAGTTTAACTGTGGTTAAAAAAAGTGAACACGTTTTGTGTTTGGGTCCACTTTGACCAAAAGTGAACTGTGATTTTATTTATGAAATTATACTGTGAATGTGTTTTTTCCAATTAGTCATATTTATCTCTTAAACTAGCTACTTTTTCTTCTTCCCTCTGGGGCTGCATTTTGTTTAACATAATTAGCTTATACACATAATTCTGAAATTAAAGTAAAATAACAAACTATTAAAATCTTTTTTTTTTTTATAAAAAACTTAAAATAAAAAAACTTTTTTAAATTTTGCAGCAACTGCTTCATGGATAATTTGCTTAATTGTTTCAATTTTCAGATTTCAATTTTCATACATTTTTATACATATAAATGTCTTGAGGATAGAAACGGCACCCATTTGGTGAATTGACTCATTTCAGTGCATTTCCTTTCTTTTAAATGTACTCTTGTATTTCATTATTTTTGTCTGTTTGTTTTAAAAACTTGGAACAAAATGATGTGGAAAAAAAGTTTGTTGGTTGTCTTTTGTTCTCTTTTTCATTAAAGTAAAAGAAATGACAAGTTGTTGAATATTACACTGAATATTGCATTGAATTACTTCAGGGTTTATTAAATAATATCTGGATGCATTCATATGGTAAAAGGTCTCCCGAATGTTTATTTGTAGCACTGTGAGAATTTAAATCAATCAAAACGGACAAACTGGAGTGCTCGTCTGATTATTTTTTATTGGAAAAGACATGTGGAGAACAATGGAAGTGTACACCCAAAAAAAATAAAAAATAAAATCAACTGAGTGATGGACAAGACCAGTTTTAAAACAAGTTTAACTGGCATTAACATGTACTTAAGGTATTGATAAGTACATTACGCTATGTGTATATTGAGTGTTCTCTGCACACCTTATGTCACTTTTACATGTGCACCAACTTTATTTTTAGTTACTTGGGTATAAGGCATTTACCAAAGATGCAGGAACTTAATTATACAATTCTTAGACAAAATTGCGGATGACAACCGTTTCTAAGCTAGGACTGGTTAATACAATTTTTAAGGTGTGGCTTAACAAATGTGTTTTTGCATGCACAATTGAAATACCTATAAAGGAATTTTGATGTCACATTGTTAATTCCACCTAGTCTCAAAGCTAAATCCCGAAAAAGATCAAGAGATTGTCCTTTAAAAAAATAAAAAAATAAAATCCCATTTAGATATACATAATTAAATTGCAGATATCTTTAAATGAGTTTTGAATAGGAGGAATTTGCTTAGTCAAAAATAAAATCCAAGATAGTAACTCTTGTAGGCTAATTTGACTAGTAATACATTACTTTCAGATTTTTTACATTTAAAAACAATTATGAATTAAAGATATCTTAAATTTGATTATGACTAGTCAAACACCAATTAGAGATATCTCAAATGACATTTTCTCCTAGTGGTAATTCAGTTAGATAAATTTCTCATTTATTATCACTAGTAAAATAGTAATTTGAGATATCTATAATTAGAATTATACCTGGTATAAAATCAGTTTTACATATTTTACAATTTCTATTAGTCAAAACTCATTAGTTGATATCAGAAAATGTTTATCAATAGAAGTAAAATGTACCAAAATGTACTTTGTGGTAAACAAACATTTATGTAAAAATATAAATAATAATAATAATAATAATAATAATAATAATAAAAAAAAAAATATATATAATTACCACTATAACCAGTAGATGGAAGCAGAGGAGCATTATTGGCTTATTAATAATTGGTTTCCGCTCTTTTGCTTGCTTGAAATTATAAATGTCACTATTATATCAAATCAAAAAATCAAATTTTGCACTTTTTTGTGTATGAAGTAAGAAAAGTCACAAAGTGCCTTGAAAAACAAACTTTTCATTTTGTGAATGAATCACACATTAAGTGTTGTAATTAAGTTATTGGTCAGTTACACATAATACTATAGAACAGGGGTCACCAAACTCGGTCCTGAAGGGCCGGTGTCCTGCAGAGTTTAGCTCCAACTTGCCTCAACATACCTGCATGAAAGATTAAAGTTTAAGAGCTTGATTAGCTGGTTTAGGTATTTGATTGGGGTTGGAGCTAACCGGCCCTCAAGGTCCAAGTTAAGTGACTCCTGCTATAGTATATAGTATATATTGCTAATTTTGTATGCTTCTCAACTGAAGCGTAATGCGTTACTGTCAAACGTGCTTTACCAAGAAATACACATTAATAGTAATGGCACATATTAATGCAAAACATTAGTAATGGCACCCCATCGGTAGACCTTAATGGCGCTGGTGCCACTGATCTCAAATGCTAGTCTGTAGCCCTGCTGGTTGTTGTCTTACCACCAGCACAGCAACAGTTTGCACCAACCACAAATCATAGAAATAGCTGCAAGCACCACTAAAATAATAACAACAGCAGCACATATTCCTATTATCCAGTTGCGAGACAGACCTGTATCTGGAAAAGATGAAGACAGACAATCATTAGTGTAAGTGAATCTGTCAGTCTGATCTATAACACTCAACACTTGGACAAATTGCACTTGGCTAAAACATAGTGAATATAAATCAGATTCAGAGCAAGAGAGCATATCTGTTGTAATTTCAGTAATTATGATGTTCTCATTGACAGTGTTTATGTGTTTGATGTTTAATGATACAGACTTAATAGACATGAGTTACTCACCATTTGTGATCGGCCTAGCTGTGACATTATTCAGTATGTCTCTAAATTTTCCATCAGGACCACCATATGCAGAAAAACGTCCTTCAGAGATGTTAGCTATGTCTCCAAACACTCTTTCTTCATCCACTTTCTCAGTGTCGGTGTGTAGAGTGACAGAATCTCCCTCTATAACTAATACTGTCTTTATTTCACCTGTATCAACACATGAAAAACTATAACGAACAGCTACTCAGACATTCTTCAAAAGCACACGGAAAGGCACATTTCAGGTCTGACGGAACATTTGTAATGTGATATTATTTTTGCAATATTATTGTAACATTATCTTCCTCCGCCATCCATTTCTCCAACCGCTCCTGAGTACTCCTGATGTAGTTTGGGCATCATGTTGCAAAGTATTGCCATAAGACTTTTTTTAGTTGCTTTAATACTTAGTACAATTCTCTAGAGTTTGAGGAACACTGTTACTAAACTAACAGCCCCAAAAATGTATTGTTTATTTGCCTTAAACATGTAAATCAGTGCAATAGTGTTCATTTTCATCTAAACTACTCACACATTGCTGTTGATTTAAGTAAATGTATTCTTACATTGAGTTACTCACCGCTGACAGTCACAGTGAAGGTCTTGTGTATGGTGTGTTTGCTGCTGCTGATCTCTAGTTGATAAAGTCCAGAGTCTGTGGTTCTAGTGTTTGTGATGGTCAGAGATCCAGTCTGATGATTCAGCTTCAGTCGGTCTCTGAATCTCCCACCAAGAACATCGTCATATGTGTTGAAGATTTCAGCTGTTTTATTGATTTCAGCTAAAGGAGATTCCTGCTGTTCAAATCTCCATCCTATCACATCATCTCTCTGTATCTCAGGAACACCAGAGAGCAGAGTGACTGAATCTCCCTCCAGCACTGACAGTGACTTCACTCCTGAATCTCTCAAACCTGAAAAACAAACATTTTCTCCGCCATTCATTACTTTTATAACAGTTACTAAACAGTTTTAACTGAGATAATTTATTCTTGTCTAGTATAGATATACAAATAAAAGTTATTAAATGAAAAACTGAAACACTCACATATGACACTGAATGTCTTCTCTGAGGTCCTTCTGGGGCTGGAGATCACAAACTTATAAAGTCCCGAGTCTGTGGTGCTGATGTTTGTGATCTTGAGATCTCCAGTCTGATTGTCCAGCTGCAGTCTGTCTTTGAACTGCACATTATCATACGTGACATTGTTCTCAATCACTCGAGCTATGCGAGTGTCATTAAACCTCCACTCAATCTCTTCATCTTGCAGTATTTCAGTGACATCAGTTACAGAATCTCCCTTCATCAGTGACACTGACTCAACAAAAACACCTGATGAAAAAACAGAAACAGTCAGTCAGAGATTAAACTTATACAATAGTTATTTAACTTTGTCTTTAGTCTCAAACAAACACTATAAAACAACAGAATTGAGTTAACTCAAATAAACAAGCAGCAAACTGTATGACTATCCATATTCAACTGTTTTGTTTCAATAATCTGGTGAATTGTTAATAGGTGAGGGGTGTAAAAGGGACATCTCAGTGTTTGTCAGGAAAGCTGGATCATGGCTCATTACTTTGTGCCCAATTTAATGACAGAATTGCACTTCTCAATGAATTAGGTCTATCATCATCGACCATGCATAATGTTGTGAAAAGGTGTAACCATGCAACTTTCTGGGAACCTTATTTTATGATAAAAAAAGAAGAAAACCTATAAAGAATGTTCGTCTAACGTTAGTATTCAGTATTCGTTTCTCTCAGTTTATTGGACGCTTACCTTCATTTATTTTGGGAAAAATGGATGAATTAAGTAAAGTTAATCGGACAGGTCATGACAGTGTCCAACAACTAACACGGTCATTAAGTTTGTTTAAACAACTAAATAAAATAAGAATAGACTGTAACATATTAATTAATGATATAATGTATTTTTGGGGGGAAAAACAGGAAAAGCTAGCTAAATAAAAGTGATACATCTGTCATACAGCGCTATTGTGCCTGCATCACACTTCACTATGGAAATAATAAGATGCTATAAATTTATTATTATTATTATTATTATTAATAATAATAATAATAATAATAATAATTTTGTGCTTTTGTATAGACTGATTACCATTGTCCATTAACATAACATATCACAAAAAAAAATCAGGCTGTCATTTCATGTACTTTCAAAAGTCCATATAACCCAAACTTGTTCATGTGTCCTTACATAAATATAGTTGCTTTGTTTAAACCAAGTAAAATAAAAAATGTAAATCTGTGTGGTTTTATAGATAGTCTATAATCACTCAAAATTACAGAACAATTAAAATCGTCACATTTTTTAATCATTCCAGACCTATTGACCCAGAAAAGTAATTATTATCACATTCATTATCTTTAGAAAAACACTTACTGATTGCAAACAAGGGGAACAGAAACAGTATAAGAGCTCTCTTCATGTTGATGTAGAGTGGAGTGAATAGAGATGATTCTTGATGAAGTCCTCTGTTCTCTGAGTGTTCGTCAGTGATCCGTGACATGAGATATATGACACGAGCTGTGCATTAATATAGGATTTCTGGTTCAGGGTGAGGCTCAGAAAAACGGATCACTGATGAAAAAATCCTGCCGCACCCTTAACCGGAAATATAGGCCTATGACATGAGAGTGTCATAATTTAATATGAGATTGCCTAAAGATTTCTGGTTCAGGGTGATCTGATGACCCAGAAATGTTATTCTCCCATTTAGAAATCTTATGTTATGACACAAGTCATTTAATGTGAGGTTATAATAAGAACATAAGAGCTCTTTTCAGTCATTTTGGAAATGTTAAAATTGGAAAAAAAAAGTGTACTATTGTCTGCTTATTTTAATAAATAAAAGTATTAACTTTTGTTAAGTTAATATACTGTAATTAAAATATGTTAGGTCTAGGCTATATAGATATAAAAATATTTAAATAAAACTAATTTTACAGAAACAAAATCATTTAAAAAATAAATATTCTGATAGCATTGAATGAGATTTACAGCAGTAACAATAAATGATATTTTATTATATGATATACGATTAATATTGTGTTTTTAAATGATGGTTTTATTCTAAACATGGGGATTATCTCTATATTTATCTGAATCTAACCATGTCATGTCAACAAATGGAAAAGTCAGTCATCTATTAATTATCATGTTAATTATTGTGCCTTTAGACACATTTACCATAAAATACCGTATTTCTTGCTTAAATTAGCTTGTTGAATCCTTTTACCTCAGCGATTCTCAGTTAATATAGTTATACCTTGAACATTGTAAAAAGCATCAAATATTAAATCAAGTTACATAAGCACAAAATCATCACAGCCAAATAATATCATTGTACCCTAATATTTGATTACTTATTAAAAATTCCTATGTTTATCATTCTCAAATATTTAAACCAGGCAGGGTTAATAATAATATGTATATATCTTATATATAATATTTTAGTAAAAATAGACACTGAAGTGGCCTAAATAGATTTTTACTTATTATTTTATAAAAAGTGTAACATGTAAACTGAAAATTGTACTTAATCTTTTATGCACATGTGCCAAGACATGTCAGTTTGTCTAAATTAATAAGAAATGTAAGTATACCGTGAACTAATTCTTCAGAAGTCTGAACTTTCTGTTTAAAAAAAATAAATTAATAAAATGTTTTGAGAATTGATCCAAATTATAGCCTAATTAGAAATGTGCTAAAGAAACAGACATCATTTACTTTTGTCAACTGCTTTCCACAAGTAAAAACAATAAACATGTAAACAATAATGAATAACCTACATAATTTGAATGATATGATATCAATTCTTTTTTTCACAGTAGCTACATAATTCGACCCATGTTTGGTGTTTTGATGTCTTTAACAGCAGCGGTTATTGCTTAAACGTAGAAGGAAGTTAGTTTTGTTATGCAAAACGATTACAAGAATTTAGAGGTTTCTGTTGTTTTTGGTAAATTAAGTCAGTCCCATAATCATCCTGTACGTAGAAGACACCAATAATTACCCAATACAAAGAATAATTATCCTATAACTATCTTACACCTATAATTATCCTATATCCACCTTATTCGTCCTGTAAGAGTGGGCGCAGCCGTCTGTAAATTGTATGGGTCTTGCTTCCGGTCTCATGGCATCCAGATGTTTTTGCTGTACAATTTTTTTTAATGATATATGATATGTAATATGATTTAATATGTAATATGATTTTGCTGCTTCATATTACAAATTGGTTTGTCTTACCACATTATTTTAACGTGTAATGTTAATTATGAACACACTGGTTTGTAGTGCATGTTTCTTCACGTTATTTCCCTGTAGTGACTAATGATTCAGAAGTCTGGCTTAAAGGTTTACTTCCGTGTTGAAGAATAAGGTGAATAGAAAGAATTATTATCCAAAGCTCAAGCCCATACACACCCCAGATATCATCTTTTCCTGTAAATCAGAGCTGTTCCGCACTGTTTTTTCTCTTTCATGCAAGGTGCCATGAAGATCTACATTAGTGAAAATGTTTGTAAAATTGTGATTCTGTGATTTTTCGAATTTTATTGTTTGATTGTTATTAATGCCAACACTTAACTCAAGACAAGAGACGAGACTCATGATTTTTACATATAAAAATAATTATCAATTATCAAATGCATGACTGGAAAAAAAAGTAACTAATCATCAGTTCTACTTTCTGAGTATGAATTATCATATGCAGTAAAAACTACAGCAGTCAAACACAGTGACAGGTTTTGTACAGCTGACTGGATTCTCTCCTGTTGAGTCTCTTCTGACCTCAGAACTGTACATTAATCAAAGATTGATTTCCTAACTCAACTCCTTTTCACAAACTGAACATAGAAATAAAAGCAGTAATAAATAACAAAAAATAAACAACAGTCTTAGTTAACTCTATTAGCTGTATTAAGTGCGAACAAAATGTTCTCTCGCTAGGCTATATTAAAAGTGCAAATAAAGGCCAGTTATTGTTTTTTAAGCAAGATGCAGAGCTATAGAGAACTACACCATACATTATACCCTGCATACTAATAACAGTTTAGATATTTAGGCTAATATGCGCCCATCATGGAGTCGCTCTAAAAACACCGGGTTTTTTTAAATCGCGCGCGTTTTACTTTCGGCTTCGATTTAACGATCGCGCAAACTCTTGGCGGTGCTAAGCATTTATTCTTAAATACAACACATTCATTTTGTCAGACGATCTGCAACGAATGCTGATTTGATGTTTTTATGTCTTTTTTGTTCGCGCTGAATTAAATTTAAAATAATAAAGAAAAATAGTCCGGTGTTCTGTCGATTTGTCCTACGCTGTCAGATTTTCCTACCTCCCACTAAAACAGTTGGTAGTACAAATAGACAACGCAAAATTCCACTGTAAAGTTATGGTTTATTAACATCTACACCTACCACAACCCTAATCCTACCCTTACAGTACTGCAAATATAGTAATTATGTGTTATATTCGTGGTTGTAGCTAGAAGGTATACAGCTGCAGGAAACCAGTAATAAATATTTTCTACCAATTAGATTGCGTTTTTATTAAAGATTACACCTACCCCAACCCTAAACCTACCCTTACAGTAATGCAGATACATAAAATATTGTTGTTTAGAGTGAGAAAAAGGACGCGACATTGATGTGAGCATGCGCAGTAAACCCGTGTAGGAAAATCTGATGGGTAGGATGAAATATCAGGACACCGGCCAAAAATAAGTTTATTACATCACACTGCGATCTTTAGCACTTATTTACATAATTGCCACTTTTAGCATTTTATAGAGGAACACAGAATAAAATATTTCTCTAAAACTCATGAAAACATGGGATGTGTAAACTTTTCATCAGTGACTTAAATAAAAAAAAGAAAGAAAGAAAAAGTTTTAACTCAGTATAAATCAGCGTGAAATCTCAGTCTCATGCACCGAATTCTGATTCACAAGTGATTCACAATCACACAAAACAATTAATCACACAACATTTTATTTTCCTAATACTAATAATGTCTGATGTGTTTCCTGTTATAACAGTAGTTTAGAAACAAACAAAAGCTTAGCGAAAAGGATTGATGTGTTTAAACAGTAAGATCATCTGTAAGTCTTGTATGAACACAGAGTAGATTTCAAGAAATCTTTTAAAATATTTAAGCATGAATACTTCAATTAAGCATAACTATGTGTGATGCAACAGAGTAAGAGCATCAAATAAAGACAAAGACACAAGGATAAAAGCACATAAATCAGTCAAACTGACTCTTAGTACAAAAAAAAAAGAAAAAAAGAAACACATAACATCTACTGAAGGACATCTACTTTCGCATCCGCGAGGAAACAGAAATAAAACACAGAATAAGAGACTTACCTGACCACTATAATGGTGACACACAAATTGTGATTTTGGTGAGTCTGCTTGTTAACATCAGGTGTCTTCAATAATGCTCAATCATAACTCAATTAACTTCTTAATTATCTCATTAACTTCAACTCTGCTTCAGTGTTACTTTTAACACTGCTTCAGTGTTTATATGAGTCCACACTCAGAGTGTTAAATTAACACTGGAGATTTTGCTGTGCAAATTAAATAAAATATTATATATATATATATATATATATATATATATATATACATATATATATATACATATATATATATATATATATATATATATATATATATATATATATATATATATTTACAAACAGCTGGAAGAGAAAACAAATGAGCATGTCCAGATTTTACAAAGTGAAACAAAGTTTTTAAAGAAATAAATCTTACCTTCAGTGAACATCTTTTTTTTCATCTTGTTTTTGGAGTTTATCTCAACTCTAAATGTTACTTTTTTGATTATATCCTTTTTTTTTCTTTAACCATTTGGGCAAGAAGGTGTTTTTGCATCAAGTTTGGTTTTCTTTTACTTTTTCCATGTTTTACTAGGATTATTTCACTCTGTTGATTAAAAGACAGTTTATATTCATATCTGATGTTTACTAGAAGCACACATGTACACTGTAAAAAATGATTCACTTTATTTACTCAATAAAATTGTTTAAAATGTTACATTCAATATTATTAATTACATTTAACACTTTATAATTAATTATAAATAATCAAATTAGATGGTTACAAGCAACCATTCAAAATGAGTAGAATAACATGAAAAAATTAAGTAAAATATTCACAAAAATATTGATTTTATTGAAAACAAACAAACAAAAAACACTATGCTAAAGAATACTATGTTATACATGCCAGGCCAGTAGTTGGCGCTCATGAAACACTATACATGTTCACATTTTTGTTGCTTACATAGATAAGATACAGGCATCATGTTCAGAAGTGTGTGTCTTCAGTCCCCCAAAACAAAGTTATTTAACAACACACAAAGTTCACAAACAGAATCACTGAAGGAAAAAAAGGGTACATTTATAGGGTTACCATTATAGTGGTCAGTGTTTGCTTTAGTTGGGCTCTTGACCCTTGACTTTTTACTGTTACATTTTGTATGGCTGTTGTAACTGAATTATAACAGCTACTTGCTAAGAGTATTGTGGTGGTCCTGGTTATAATTTAGCATAATCTTTGTTTGGCCTGAGTGTTATAAATTGAGCCTGTTCTCGGAGACAAATTGACATTCATTAAAGCAACACCTGTAATTCTACAATAGAAGACCTGGATTTTTATGTGAAATCCAGAGTTTAAGAATTCTGATTAAGAAAAAAAATTGTGACGGAGAAGGGAAACTTTCTCTTTGGCACTAAGTGACATCAAGAACCAGCATATGATTCTCAAGAATGGTGACAGACAGCATGATGGGATCCATAAATGAGTTTTGATTGGTGGCACCCAGAATGCAGTGCAACAAGTTTTTGATGGTCACCATTGTTGAGATTCTCAGGCTGATTCTTGATGTCTGTTTGCCTAAATAATATATATATATATATATATATTCTTTTAAATGTCCAGACCTTATGCTGTTCAAACATAGGACAACTGTTGCCTGTAAGACAAAACCAACTCAGAAATCCAGACCAAATGCTGTCAAAACAAACAACACCACCTGATCTTACTCTTTGTTGGCTTATCTAGCAGCAATCTCACAATCACAGCAACCAAAAAAAGTTTTGTTTAAAAGGTTAAGGGTCAAGATCCCAACTACAGCAAACACTGACCACCGTAGTGGTAACCAAAATGTAGATTATTCTCCTGCAGTGATTCTGTTTGCTAACATCAGGTGTCTTCAGTAACTCTGTTTTGGTAGCTTGACAACATGAGCTTTTGAACACGATGCCTGTATCATCTCCATGTAATCAACTAAAACATAAATTTGTGGATTACATTTTTGCGCTGTGTTTCTTAGTCGCCAACTACTGGCCTGGTATGCATAACATAGTGTTCATTAGCATAGTGTTTTGTTTTTCTTTCTCAAAGAAATGTTTTTTTTTTTTTTGGTTTGTATTTGTTTAAACTTAGCTTATTTTTGTGCTATTTAACTCATTTTGAATGGTTAATTTCTAAGTATCTCATTTGATTAATTCTAATGAATTCTTATGTGTTAAATTTAAGTAATAATATTGCTTGTAATCTGTTGCCACGATTTTATTAATTAAATATAATGTATTATTTTTAACAGTGTATACCAACTACACACACATTTCCTATCATGTATGCCTATGAAAGATGGTCAAACCAATCACAGTAGG
Source organism: Carassius auratus (assembly GCF_003368295.1). Taxonomy (NCBI): domain Eukaryota; kingdom Metazoa; phylum Chordata; class Actinopteri; order Cypriniformes; family Cyprinidae; genus Carassius; species Carassius auratus. Next base: position 3,146,945 of record NC_039264.1, on the reverse strand, counting down.
TATGGGGCGGGTTAACATGTGCAACCCCGCCTCTATATGCAGGCTGCAGCTGGGTGCTTCTCGTTTTATCCAACAAAACCGATATTTTTGAATACATTTTAATTATTTTTTTCATGTTATTTTACTCATTTTGAATAATTGCTTTTAAGCATCTCATTTGATTAATTCTAATTAATTCTAATGTGTTAAAGGTAATTAACAATATTGCTTGTAATCTGTTGCCACAATTTAATTGAGTAAATATAGAGTATCACTTTTTACAGTGTAGGAGGCTGACAATGAACATAATGTGTGACACTTAGCCTGCATTTTAAAATCTTTATTTGCATTACAATATGCATTTTTCTCAGTCCTGCTATCAAAAGTCATGTCTTTTTAAAATCATGTTGGAAAGGAATGCCAGTTAGTTCCTTGTGATTATTTTAAAGTAATGGTGGTTACATTCAAATAATCACTAGGGAGGCACACAAGGAGTATTTTACTAAAACACCCTAGCAGTTTTTATTTATTTTTATTTTAATGGAAAACCAAACATCAAGTGTAGGCTATTATTTTTATGATGTCATGTTTGAAACAATTATATAAATGATAAACCAAACAAAAAAGAGAAAAACTGTGGTTTAACAGTTTAACTGTGGTTAAAAAAAGTGAACATGTTTTGTGTTTGAGTCCACTTTGACCCGAAAGTGAACTGTGATTTTATTTATGAAATTATACTGTGAATTTGTTTTTTCCAATTAGTCATATTTATCTCTTAAACTACTTACTTTTTTCTTTTTGCCACTGGGGCTGCATTTTGTTTATTAACATAGTTAGCGTATACACATAATTCTGAAATTAAAGTAAAATAACAAACTCTTAATATCTTTTTTTTAAAAGGTTCATAGATCAAATACTGGATGACCAAAAAAAAACCTTTTTTAATTTTGCAGCAACAGCTTCATGGATAATTTGCTTAATTGTTTTAATTTTCAGATTTCAATTTTCATGCATTTTTATACATATAAATGTCTTGAGGATAGAAACGGCACCCATTTGGTGAACTGACTCAGTGCATTTCCTTTCTTTTAAATGTACTCTTGTATTTCATTATTTTTGTTTATTTGTTTTAAAAACTTGGAACAAAATGATGTGGAAAAAAGTTTGTTGGTTGTCTTTTGTTCTCTTTTTCATTAAAGTAAAAGAAATGACAAGTTGTTGAATATTACACTGAATATTGCAATGAATTACTTCAGGGTTTATTAAATAATATCTGGATGCATTCATATGGTAAAAGGTCTCCCGAATGTTTGTATGTAGCACTGTGAGAATTTAAATCAATCAAAACGGACAAACTGGAGTGCTCGTCTGATTATTTTTTATTGGAAAAGACATGTGGAGAACAATGGAAGTGTACACCAAAAAAATAAAAAAATAAAATCAATTGAGTGATGGACAAGACCAGTTTTAAAACAAGTTTAACTGGCATTAACATACACTTAAGGTATTGATTAGTACATTACTTGATGTGTATATTGAGTGTTCTCTGCACACCTTATGTCACTTCTACACGTGCACCAACTTTGTTTTAAGTTAGTTGGGTATAAGGCATTTACCAAAGATGCAGGAACTTTATTATACAATTCTTAGACAAAATTGCAGATGACAACCGTTTCTAAGCTAGGACTGGTTAATAAAATTTTTAAGGTGTGGCTTAACAAATGTGTATTTGCATGCACAATTTAAATACCTATAAAGGAATTTTGATGTCACATTGTTAATTTCAAATATCTATATTGAAATTCATCCTAGTCTCAAAGCTAAATCCTGAAAAAGATCTAAAAAAAAATAAATAAAATAAAATCCCATTTAGATATCCATAATTAAATTGCAGATATCTTTAAATGAGTTTTGAATAGGAGGAATTTGCTCAGTCAAAAATAAAATCCAAGATAGTAACTCTTGTAGGCTAATTTGACTAGTAATACATTACTTTCAGATTTTTTACATTTAAAAACAATTATGAATTAAAGATATCTTAAATTTGATTATGACTAGTCAAACACCAATTAGAGATATCTCAAATGACATTTTTTACTAGTGGTAATTCAGTTAGAGAAATTTCTCATTTATTATCACAAGTAAAATAGTAATTTGAGATATCTCTAATTAGAATTATACCTGGTATAAAATCAGTTTTACATATCTTACAATTTCTATTAGTCAAAACTCATTAGTTGATATCAGAAAATGTTTATCAATAGAAGTAAAATGTACCAAAATGTACTTTATGGTAAACAAACATTTATGTAAAAAAAATAAAAATAATAATAATAATAATAATAAAAAAAAAAATAAATAAAAAAATGTAATTACCACTATAACCAGTAGATGGAAGCAGAGGAGCATTATTGGCTTATTAATAATTGGTTTCTGCTCATTTGCTTGCTTGAAATTATAAATTTCACTATTATATCAAATCAAAAAATCTAATTTTGCACTTTTTTGTGTATGAAGAAAAGTCACAAAGTGCCTTGAAAAACAAACTTTTCATTTTGTGACTGAATCACACATTAAGTGTTGTAATTAAGTTATTGGTCAGTTACACATAATACTATAGAACAGGGGTCACCAAACTCGGTCCTGAAGGGCCGGTGTCTTGCAGAGTTTAGCTCCAACTTGCCTCAACATACCTGCATGAAAGTTTAAAGTTCAAGAGCTTGATTAGCTGGTTTAGGTATTTGATTGGGGTTGGAGCTAACCGGCCCTCAAGGTCCAAGTTAAGTGACTCCTGCTATAGTATATAGTATATATTGCTAATTTTGTATGCTTCTCAACTGAAGCTTAATGCTTTACTGTCAAACGTGCTTTACCAAGAAATACACATTAATAGTAATGGCACATATTAATGCAAAACATTAGTAATGGCACCCCATCGGTAGACCTTAATGGCGCTGGTGCCACTGATCTCAAATGCTAGTCTGTAGCCCTGCTGGTTGTTGTCTTACCACCAGCACAGCAACAGTTTGCAACAATCACAAATCTTAGAAATAACTGCAAGCACCACTAAAATAATAAAAGCAGCAAATATTCCTATTATCCAGTTGCGAGACAGACCTGTATCTGGAACAGATAAAGACAGACAGTCATTAGTTTAAGTGAATCTGTCAGTCTGATCTATAACACTCAACACTTGGACAAATTGCACTTGGCTAAAACATAGTGAATATAAATCAGATTCAGAGCAAGAGAGCATATCTGTTGTAATTTCAGTAATTTTGATGTTCTCATTGACAGTGTTTATGTGTTTGATGTTTAATGATACAGACTTAATAGACATGAGTTACTCACCATTTGTGATCGGCCTAGCTGTGACATTATTCAGTATGTCTCTAAATTTTCCATCAGGACCACCATATGCAGAAAAACGTCCTTCAGAGATGTTAGCTATGTCTCCAAACACTCTTTCTTCATCCACTTTCTCAGTGTCAGTGTGTAGAGTGACAGAAACTCCCTCTATAACTAGTACTGTCTTTATTTCACCTGTATCAACACATGAAAAACAATGACGAACAGCTACTCAGACATTCTTCAAAAGCACACGGAAAGGCACATTTCAGGTCTGATGTGTAACTTCAGGAACATGTGTAATGTGATATTATTTTTGCAATATTATTGTAATATTATTTTCCTCCGCCATCCATTTCTCCAACCGCTCCTGAGCACTGAATACTGCCAGTTCTTCAAGTTCCTCTTCCTGTTTCTATCTGATATAAACCATGTAGTTTGGGTATCATGTTGCAAAGTATTGCCATAAGACTTTTTTTAGTTGCTTTAATACTTAGTATAATTCTCTAGAGTTTGAGGAACACTGTTACTAAACTAACAGCCCCAAAAAATTATTGTTTATTTGCCTTAAACATGTAAATCAGTGCAAACGTGTTCATTTTCATCTAAACTACTCACACATTGCTGTTGATTTAAGTAAATGTATTATTACATTGAGTTACTCACCACTGACAGTCACAGTGAAGGTCTTGTGTATGGTGTGTTTGCTGCTGCTGATCTCTAGTTGATAAAGTCCAGAGTCTGTGGTTCTAGTGTTTGTGATGGTCAGAGATCCAGTCTGATGATCCAGCTTCAGTCGGTCTCTGAATCTCCCACCAAGAACATTGTCATATGTGTTGAAGATTTCAGCTGTTCTATTGATTTCAGCTAAAGGAGATTCCTGCTGTTCAAATCTCCATCCTATCACATCATCTCTCTGTATCTCAGGAACACCAGAGAGCAGAGTGACTGAATCTCCCTCCAGCACTGACAGTGACTTCACTCCTGAATCTCTCAAACCTGAAAAACAAACATTTTCTCCGCCATTCATTACTTTTATAACAGTTACTAAACAGTTTTAACTGAGATCATTTATTCTTGTCTAGTATAGATATACAAATAAAAGTTATTAAATGAAAAACTGAAACACTCACATATGACACTGAATGTCTTCTCTGAGGTCCTTCTGGGGCTGGAGATCACAAACTTATAAAGTCCCGAGTCTGTGGTGCTGATGTTTGTGATCTTGAGATCTCCAGTCTGATTGTCCAGCTGCAGTCTGTCTTTGAACTGCACATTATCATACGTGACATTGTTCTCAATCACTCGAGCTATGCGAGTGTCATTAAACCTCCACTCAATCTCTTCATCTCGCAGTATTTCAGTGACATCAGTTACAGAATCTCCCTTCATCAGTGACACTGACTCAACAAAAACACCTGATGAAAAACAGAAACAGTCAGTCAGTCAGAGATTAAACTTATACAATAGTTATTTAACTTTGTCTTTAGTCTCAAACAAACACTATAAAACAACAGAATTGAGTTTACTCAAATAAACAAGCAGAAAACTGTATGACTATCCATATTCAACTGTTTTGTTTCAATAATCTGGTGAATTGTTAATGGACATCTCAGTGTTTGTCAGGAAAGCTGGATCATGGCTCATTACTTTGTGCCCAATTTAATGACAGAATTGCACTTCTCAATGCAAAAATGTAATAGAATTTAGGTCTTTTGTCTTCGACCATGCATAATGTTGTGAAAAGGTGCAACCATGCAACTTTCTGGGAACCTTATTTAAAAAAAAAAAGAAAGAAAGAAAACCTATAAAGAATTGTTACGGTTGTGAGAAATCTGGACAAATCAAAGCTTTTAGAGGACTTAATATCCCATTTGTGTTACTTGAGTGAAGCATGTTGAAATGATGTTATTGCGCTCAATTAAAACGTTTCCTGGTCTTTTTTCTTATGTGCCTAGTCAAACCGCAGTACTGGAGCATGATATTGATGATAGTGGGTGATTGCTCTTCTATCAAGCAGAATTTTTATCGTGTAAACCCCATCAAGAGAGAAATAATGCAAGAAGAGACTGCATACTTGTTAGAACACGGTTTCGCTGTGCCAAGTTCCAGTCCATGGAGCTCACCTTGTCTGTTAGTGCCTAAATCAGGTGGGAATTTTCAATTCTGCACAGATTACCGCAAGGTAAATTCCCTCACAAAACCTGACTCCTATCCTTTACCAAGGATGGATGATTGTATTGATAGGGTTGGCGCTGCAAAGTCTGTAACTAAGCTTGACCTATTAAAAGGGTACTGGCAGATCCCTTTGACAGCCAGGGCTTCACAGATTTCAGCCTTTGTTAAGCCTGACCACTTCCTGCAGTACAAGAGGATGGCTTTCGGTATGCGAAATGCACCCACCACTTTCCAACGCCTAATGAGAATAGTGCTGGCTGGGTTAGAGAATAGTGAGGCATACTTGGATGACATTGTCGTTTATTCATCTGACTGGCAACAGCATCTAACAAGTCTGTATGCAGTTTTTCATCAACTAAGTGATGCATCTGTTACCTTGAATCTTGCTGAATGTGAGTTCGGTAAAGCTGTTGTGACATATCTTGGGAAATGTGTGGATCAAGGACAGGTGCGTCCTGTCGACATAAAAGTTGAGTGCATAATTTATTTTCCAGCTCCCAAAACAAAACGAGAGTTTTACCGTGCTTTTTGCAAGAACTTTGCTGACGTTGCATCACCCCTTACCAACTTATTTGGTCAAGCTAAAGTTTTCGAGTGGACCTCAGAGTGTCAGTCAGCATTTGATGCTGTTAAAATGTTGATGTGTAGTGCTCCAGTTCTATCAGCTCTGGATTTTTTGCGATCATTTAAATTGGAAGTGGATGCGATTGAGGTGGGAGCAGGAGCAGTCCTTATTCAGGAGGATGATACAGGAATTGATCACCCAGTATCTTATTTTTCAAGGAAGTTTACGAAATCGCAGAAACATTATAGCACTATCAAAAAGGAAGCTCTTGCACTGTTGCTTGCACTGCAGCATTTTGAAATCTACTTTGATGCTTGTAATGTTCCCATCCTGGTGTATACGGATCATAATCCCCTGGTTTTTCTTTTTCGAATGTCAAATTCAAAACTAAGACTGATGCGCTGGTCTCTTTTGATACAAGTTTTTAATTTGGTAATTCGGCACACGAAGGGTTGTGAGAATGTGCTTGCTGATGCCTTGTCACGTGCACCATGTAACCTCGGGGATTGAGAATTGTTTTGTAATTACAAATATTGATTTGTAATTTTAAGGGTGTGGGTGTTACGGTTGTGAGGTTTTTGTTGTTCCTGCTGTCTCCTTCTCCTCTAGGATTGGTCTTGGATTTAATGAGAAGCCGTTGGTGGTTGGAGAAAGAGGAAGAGAAAGAGGCCTGGACTAATATATATATATATATATATATATATATATATATATATAATGCCCTGGAATTCCTCTGGAGGGAGCTCTTTGCCTTTTTTGTCTGCATTTTGTTGTACTGTGTGTGAGACCTGTGAAAGTGTAGTGCAATGTCTGTTTTGCTCTGTGTAGTGGTAACAGAGTGCTGTTAGCCAATGGTAACTGTTTGTGACATGCTCTTAAGAAACCTCAGTGCCTTTATGATCACCTCTGTCAAAGTGAAATTAATTTGAGAAGCTGTAGGGGGTGAGTGCCTTTATGATCACCTCTGTCAAAGTGAAATTAATTTGAGAAGCTGTAGGGGGTGAGTGCCTTTTTTCTTTAGGCCAAACGCCCTTATACTTTTCTCCTTTTTATTGGCTAGTTAAGGAGATAGGGTATGTTATTGTATATTTTGTTTTCTTTATTTGTGATTCCTAGGGAAGTTAGTTCATGTGGGAAAGTTAGTTTCTTTTGTTTGTTATTTTGGCATTAGCTCACCCCTGAATATTTTGCTTCAAATTTTTTTCTTACCTTTTCCTCTTTGTTAAATTTGTCTGATTTACTCAGGATGCTTTGTCAAATTTAAACTGTAATATTCTGAAAACAATCAAGAGAGCAAGAACATTCTAATAAAAAGACTTAACCAAGAAGCAGTGTTGTGTTGTTTATGTTACTTCCCTGACCTAGACCAGGGACCGTAACAGAATCTTCGTCTAACGTTAATCTTCAGTATTCGTTTCTCTCAGTTTATTGGACACTTACTTTCATTTATTTTGGGAAAAATGGATGAATTAAGTAAAGTTAATCGGACAGATCACGACAGCGTCCAGAAACTAACACGGTCATTAAGTTTGTTTAAACAACTAAATAAAATAAGAATAGACTGTAACATATTAATTAATGATATAATGTATTTTTTTGGGGGAAAATAGGAATAGCTAGCTAAATAAAAGTTATACATCTGTCAAACAGCGCTATTGTGCCTGCATCACACTTCACTATGGAAATAATAAGATGCTATAAATACATTATTATTATTATTATTATTATTATTATTATTATTATTATTATTATTATTATTATTATTATTATTATTAATTTTGTGCTTTTGTATAGACTGATTACCATTGTCCATTAACATAACATATCACAAAAAAATCAGGCTGTCATTTCATGTACTTTCAAAAGTCCATATAACCCAAACTTGTTCATGTGTCCTTACATAAATATAGTTGCTTTGTTTAAACCAAGTACAAATAAAAAATCTAAACCTGTGTGGTTTTATTGATAGTCTATAATCACTCAAAATTACAGAACAATTACAATCTTCAATTTTTTTTTTAATCATTCCAGACCTATTGACCCAGAAAAGTAATTATTATCACATTCATTATCTTTAGAAAAACACTTACTGATTGCAAACAAGGGGAACAGAAAGAGTATAAGAGCTCTCTTCATGTTGATGTAGAGTGGAGTGAATATAGATGATTCTTGATGAAGTCCTTTCTCTGTTCTCTGAGATATATGACACGAGCTGTGCATTAATATAGGATTTCCGGTTCAGGGTGATCTGATGACGCAAAAAATTGTATTCTCCCATTTAGAAATCTTATGTTATGACACAAGTCATTTAATGTGAGGTTAAAATAAGAACATAAGAGCTCTTTTCAGTCGTTTTGTCTAAGTTAAAACTGGTTAAAAACAATAATTTGTGTACTATTGTCTGCTTATTTTGATAAATAAAAGTATTAACTTTTGTTAAGTTTATATACTGTAATTAAAATATGTAAGGCCTAGGCTATATAGATATAAAAATATTTAAATAAAACTAATTTTACAGAAACAAAATCATTTAAAAAGTAATTATTCTGAAAGCACTGAAGGAGATTTACAGCAGTAACAATAAATGGTATTTTATTATCATCAATCAATCTATCAATCAATCAATCAATCAATTATATGATATATGATTAATATTGTGTTTTTAAATGATGGTTTCATTCTGAACATGGTGATGCAAAACGATTACAAGAATTTAGAAGTTTCTGTTGTTTCTGGTAAAGGAAGTTAGCCCCATAATCACTTGACTTCACTTTCACTTCACTTTTTTAATCATCCTGTACATAGAAGACACAAAAAATAATTATCCTATAATTATCTTACACCAATAAATATCCTATATCCACCTTTGTTAATTATGAACACACTGGTTTGTAGTGCAAATAGTTTTACCATTTAATGCATGTTTCTTCACGTTATTTCCCTGTAGTGACTAATGATTCAGAAGTCTGGCTCATAGGTTTACTTCCGTGTTGAAGAATTAGGTGGATAAAAAGAATTACAATCCTAAGCTCAAGCCCATACACACCCCAGATATCATCTTTTCCTGTAAATCAGAGCTGTTCCGCACTGTTTTTCTCTTTCATGCAAGGTGCCATGAAGATCTACATTAGTGAAAATGTTTATAAAATTGTGATTCTGTGATTTTCTAATTTAGTTGTTTGATTGTTATTAATGACAACACTTAACTCAAGAGACAAGACAAGACTCATGATTTTTACACATACAAAATAATTATCAATTATCAAATGCATGACTGGAAAAAAAATGTAACTAATCATCAGTTCTACTTTCTGAGTATGAATTATCATATGCAGTAAAAACTACAGCAGTCAAACACAGTGACAGGTTTTGTACAGCTGACTGGATTCTCTCCTGTTGAGTCTCTTCAGACCTCAGAACTGTACATTAATCAAAGATTGATTTCCTAACTGAACTCCTTTTCACAAACTGAACATAGAAATAAAAGCAGTAATAAATAACAAAAAATAAACAACAGTCTAAGTTAACTCTATTAGTTCTAAATGTTCTCTCGCTAGGCTATATTAAAAGTGCAAATAAAGGCCAGTTATTGTTTATTAAGCAAGATGCAGAGCTATAGAGAACTACACCACACATTATACCCTGCATACTAATAACGGTTTAGATATTTTATGTAGGCTAATATGCGCCCATCATGGAGTCGCTCTCAAAACACGGGGTTTTTTTTAATCGTTTTACTTTCGGTTTCGATTTAACGATCGCGCGAACTCTCAGTGGTGCTGAGCGTTTATTCTCTGCAGACCCGGTACCGGGTCCAAAAATAGCATGCAAAATGTTCCTGTTTCATTTGCACAGCCTTCCTTATATGGTTTCAGGCCATATATGGGTTCATTTGAAAGCTTAGAGTGTTTTCTTTACAAAGAATCCCATTAATTGGGGTTTTATGATACATAAAGTAGTCAAATTAAGCTAAGAAATATATTTCCCCCCCTATAAATTTCCGTCTAACGATTGCAAATAATTTTTCATAAGAATGTGTATTTAAAATATTTTTCACAAAACAGTCAAGTCATATATCAAAAGAAAGCTCTCATTCTCAGGAATCTGATGATGTAGATCATTTTATTGTGTGACAATCACAGATCGAATGATCTTCAACAGAATCGCGATGTAACATTTCTCACCTCATTGCAAATTATTATTTATCCATCTTAGTCAGCCACAAACAGCCACACATACCTATATTCTCTATGCTATATACTATATACTATATCTCTTCTTTCAAACAAGACCATTTTTAAGTTTCTGCGTGCTTCCATTGCTGAGATATAAAGCGTTCTGTACAAGTGCGCAAAAGAGGACTGACCAGATCTGCGCGCTGACCAGATCTCTAACTCATATGATGCGCCTAAAGCCTTTCTTCTGCTATAGACATCTGAACTCTTTTGTGAAGCGCTATTAGTCCTAATAGCTGCCACTCAAAAGCCGTCTCATCCAGACAGAGGTGCGAATATCCGCAAAAGCGGGGGTCTCTGACTGCCCCGTCCTGTTTCCGTCTGGTGACGTCACTGAAGCGCTGGCCGAAGGGAAATTGTGTTTTTGGCTGCTTCTAAACAAAGTCCACGCGAGGGGGAAACTACACGCGGAAGAATCTCCGGATTAACAATGAATAATATTCATAATACAAGTTATGGATGACCACCGTCGCCGTGGAGAGGTCAGGACGCGCATCTGGTAAACGTGTACGCGTGATACTTGCTTTTGTACATTTGATTCTTTATTTTGAAGCCTCGAAGTTCCGCTAGCCATAAGCTAATCTGTTTATTTTCATTATTGTACAGTATTTGACCGCATCTCAGTGAAGGTACAGTAAACAGTACAGTACTGGGTGGATGAACATAAATTAGTTTGTTGACGCTCCGAAGTTCGCGTACAAGATCGGGGAAGAGATTTAGCGCTGGTTTTGAATCGAAACAAACAGACACGCTGAAAAAATATCAAATATAATACATGCTTGAGACAGGCGAGGTCTCCCAATCTTTACACGATGCAGAATAGACATAAATGAAATGATATGAAGCTGGAGATTGTGGATTCTATTTTAGACTGTGATGGACCAGATATTTTTTATAATTTTATGCATGTTGCTATTGTGCAATTTGACTTATTCTCTTTCAAAGACTGTTCAGAAAACACACACACAAAAAAAGCACATTGTATTGAGATGGTTCATCATATGTGAAACAACATAAATAATACTATTTGTCACAAACAGCAGCTTTTTATGTAACTTCTGAGTGTTTTCTGTAAAATAATATACAGATATCACATTATTCCATACTGCAAGTGTGCAAAAGATGACTTCATACTTATTTAGACTAAAATTTTATACAAAAATGGTATTATTCCTTCCTTCAGTTGGAATAGAATAACTTTTGCATAGATTAAGATTGAAAGAAATTTCTTTTTTCCTCTATTAGCTGACATGTGCTAGAAAAACATGACATTGGTCTGAAGTTGCTAGGCCCTTCATTGCCTGAGCTATACTATTTCAAACTTCAGTTTACACAAATAAAATAAAAAAGCGCCTTGTTTTTTTCCCTATTTATTATAACACAGACAGCATATATTGTCATTTTTATCAATTTCAACAGTGTTTTATGTAATTTCAAAGGGTTTCCTTTAAAATGATACCAAACTTTGTCATCTCACACTTTTGCATGTGAATAGGGAAGCATTCAAAATTAGGAAGGAAATCCCCAAAATAGCATTTGTGCTTATACAACACATTCATTTTGTCAGACGATCTGCAACGAATGCTGCTTTGATGTTTTTATGTCTTTTTTGTTCACGCTGAAGTAAATTTAAAATAATAAAGAAAAATAGTTTAATACATCACACTGCGATCTTTAGCACTTATTTACACAATTGCCACTTTTAGCATTGCATAAAGGAATACAGAATAAAATATTTCTCTAAAATTCATGAAAACATGGGATGTGTAAACTTTTCATCAGTGACTGAAATAAAAAAGAAAGAAAGAAAAAGTTTTAACTCAGTATAAATCAGCGTGAAGTCTCAGTCTCATACACTGAATTCTTTAAAGTGATTCACAGTCACACAAAACAATTAATCACACAACATTTTATTTTCCTAATACTAATAATGTCTGATGTGTTTCCTGTCATAACAGTAGTTTAGAAACAAACAAAAGCTTAGCGAAAAGGATTGAAGTGTTTAAACAGTAAGATCATCTGTAAGTCTTGTATGAACACAGAGTAGATTTCAAGAAGTCTTTTAAAATATTTAAGCATGAATACTTCAATTAAGCACAACTATGTGCGATGCAACAGAGTAAGAGCATCAAATAAAAACAAAGACACAAGAATAAAAGCACATAAATCAGTCAAACTGACTCCAGCATAATATCAATAGTGCAATATCAGCATCAGCACAAACGGTTACATCAATTTCATCATAAATCAAAGCATGCTTATCTGTTTGTGTCACAGCAAATAAAAGTCTTTACTCATTAGTTTCATTAAAAGTGGTTTGACTTCAGTAACTCCTTATGTGTACATTGTTATAGTGACTATAAAATACTGCTTTTCTGTTTCAGTTCACTTAATTTCCTGTCTGGTATTAATGAAGGACATCTACTTTCACATCTGTGAGGAAACACAGAAATAAAACAGAGAATAAGAGTCCTGCTTTAATGAAACTATTTGAGTTTAATAAACAACTGGAAATCTGCCTTAGCAAATGCTTAAATAAAATACCTTCTCCTTTATTTGTAACAGTGTTCATCATATATGTGATATTTATATTATAGGTAATTGACAATAAATAATAATAAAAATCTAGGCTACACACCCTTAACCTTATAATGTAATTTCTTCAAAGCGCTTTTCAGACTGATTACTCTGGATGTTAGCGATGATGAGGTCTCCGTTATCATTCACAGAAATGTTTCTCCATCTGCAGTCAATACTTCTGTTAAAGCGATCAATGCAAAGTACTTCATCTCCAATCTTCCACAGTGTCTCATCATCTCTCTGTATTTCAGTATCAGTGTTTCGGATGATGGTACTTCCCTCCATCATCAACATAAACCCGACTGCATCGACAAACACACAAGGAAAAGAGTTTTGAGAGATTAACCTGCAATAAAACAACCTGATACATCAGACATGAGTTATAATTTCAGATAATCTTCATAGCTTAAAGGCAAGGAATGTGATCTGGTTCACAAATTTTTTTATATCAATATAAATTTAAACAAAAAAAAAAGAAATGCTGCTGATGTTCCTGATGGTCAGAGATCCAGTCTGATGATCCCGCAGCATCACCATCACATGTAGACGACTGTTTTACTGTTTTTTGTGTCTCCACTGCATCACTTCATCTGTCTGTACTTCAGTAACATCAGTGTGTAGAGTAACAGAGTCTCCCTCCAGCACTGATATTAACTTCACTTCATCTGAAGACATGACTGAAGAAGAAACATGAACAGATACTGAGACGTACAGTAGGTACATCTTGTCAATTTATCAGTTCAATTTCAGAGTTATGATACTTAGCACTCCTTGAAAGTGTAAATATGCTAATCATACACTGTAAAAAGTGATACTCTATATTTACTCAATTAAATTGTGGCAACAGATTACAAGCAATATTGTTAATTACCTTTAACACATTAGAATTAATTAGAATTAATCAAATGAGATGCTTAAAAGCAATTATTCAAAATGAGTAAAATAACATGAAAAAAATAATTAAAATGTATTCAAAAATATCGGTTTTGTTGGATAAAACGAGAAGCACCCAGCTGCAGCCTGCATATAGAGGCGGGGTTGCACATGTTAACCCGCCCCATACCTACTGTGATTGGTTTGACCATCTTTCATAGGCATACATGATAGGAAATGTGTGTGTAGTTGGTGTACACTGGTAAAAATAATACTCTATATTTAATTAATAAAATTGTGGCAACAGATTACAAGCAATATTATTAATTAAATTTAACACATAAGAATTCATTAGAATTAATCAAATGAGATACTTAGAAATTAACCATTCAAAATGAGTTAAATAGCACAAAAATAAGCTAAGTTTGAACAAATACAAACCAAAAAAAAAAAAACATTTCTTTGAGAAAGAAAAACAAAACACTATGCTAATGAACACTATGTTATGCATACCAGGCCAGTAGTTGGCGACTAAGAAACACAGCGCAAAAATGTAATCCACAAATTCATGTTTTAGTTGATTACATGGAGATGATACAGGCATCGTGTTCAAAAGCTCATGTTGTCAAGCTACCAAAACAGAGTTACTGAAGACACCTGATGTTAACAAACAGAATCATTGCAGGAGAATAATCTACATTTTGGTTACCACTACGGTGGTCAGTGTTTGCTGTAGTTGGGATCTTGACCCTTAACCCTTTAAAGAAAACTTTTTTTGGTTGCTGTGATTGCCGTTAGATAAGCCAACAAAAGAGTAAGATCAGGTGGTGTTGTTTGTTTTGACAGCATTTGGTCTGGATTTCTGAGTTGGTTTTGTCTTACAGGCAACAGTTGTCCTATGTTTGAACAGCATAAGGTCTGGACATTTAAAAGAATATATATATATATATATTATTTAGGCAAACAGACATCAAGAATCAGCCTGAGAACCTCAACAATGGAGACCATCAAAAACTTGTTGCACTGCATTCTGAGTGCCACCAATCAAAACTAATTTATGGATCCCATCATGCCGTCTGTCACCATTCTTGAGAATCATATGCTGGTTCTTGATGTCACTTGGTGCCAAAGAGAAAGTTTCCCTTCTCCGTCACAATTTTTTTCTTAATCAGAATTCTTAAACTCTGGATTTCACATAAAAATCCAGGTCTTCTATTGTAGAATTACAGGTGTTGCTTTAATGAATGTCAATTTGTCTCCGAGAACAGGCTCAATTTATAACACTCAGGCCAAACAAAGATTATGCTAAATTATAACCAGGACCACCACAATACTCTTAGCAAGTAGCTGTTATAATTCAGTTACAACAGCCATACAAAATGTAACAGTAAAAAGTCAAGGGTCAAGAGCCCAACTAAAGCAAACACTGACCACTATAATGGTAACCCTATAAATGTACCCTTTTTTTCCTTCAGTGATTCTGTTTGTGAACTTTGTGTGTTGTTAAATAACTTTGTTTTGGGGGACTGAAGACACAAACTTCTGAACATGATGCCTGTATCATATCTATGTAAGCAACAAAAATGTGAACATGTATAGTGTTTCATGATCGCCAACTACTGGCCTGGCATGTACAACATAGTATTCTTTAGCATAGTGTTTTTTGTTTGTTTGTTTTAAATAAAATCAATATTTTTGTGAATATTTTACTTAATTTTTTCATGTTATTCTACTCATTTTGAATGGTTGCTTGTAACCATCTAATTTGATTATTTATAATTAATTATAAAGTGTTAAATGTAATTAATAATATTGAATGTAACATTTTAAACAATTTTATTGAGTAAATAAAGTGAATCATTTTTTACAGTGTAACATTCAAATGCATTAATACACACCAGTGACTCTGAATTTCTTTCTAAAGGTGTTGATGCTGTTGGTGACTTCATATTCTTTCAATGTAGATGCACAGCGCCACCTAACGACAAACACCAGACATACACCAACTACAACTTCTATAAACCACTCTCTCTCTCTCACACACACACACACACGTTTGTTTTTGTGAAAAGTGTGTTCATCCCATAGGTGTAATGGTTTTCATACTGTACAAACTGTATATTTTATTGCCCTTCACCAACTCTACACCTAACCCTAACCCTCACAGGAAACTTTGTGCATTTTTACTTTCTCAAAAAAACTCATTCTGTATGATTTATTTATTACGGATTGGCATTGGAGTTTGTGTCTATTATTGATGGATTTTATTTGTGTGTATCTAAAAATTTACTAATCTATAATGTGAAACACTTCAGAGAGAAATAGAAACATAAAAATCATAATGATCAGTGAGGAAGACTGATGCAGAGGGAGCAACAGGGTTTATTGTAAGGCAGATTGTTTGGTTGTTTCTTTCTTAGTTCAGATATAAGTTAGGAATAATGACCGGTCAGTACTCTTGTGAAAGACTTCCACACCAGACAAAAACGATGATGAGGAAAATAAATAGGAAAGGAAATCAGGAGGATAACAAGAAAGAGCAAATGGGTTAAGACAGCCGTTTCAGTGACATTTACAGTTATTCACAAACAGTTTATTTCAAAATGCAATTGACCACGTCTGTGTTTTATACTGTATTACTGTTTCAAATGAAATAAAATGTATATTTACATAAATCCTGTTTTCAGGTTGCCTCAAGATTTAGACTGATATTTATATCCACATTTGATCACAATAAAATATTTGATCTGTTCAGTAAAACTCACGGGAGATATGATGTTTAAACAAACACTCTTCTCTATATTCATCTGATGTGATCTTTTCATCGTCAGTGACTGAAATAATCAGAGTTTTAACTCTATACATCAGTGAAAAGTCTCTCAGACTCATAAACTGAATTACAAAAACACACACCAGACTTTACCACACACACAACTTTATTTTCATAACACTGAAAATCTAAAAACTGGTTTATAAACGAGCAAAAGCTGAAGGACTCGGGGGACGGAAAGTATCTGAAAAAACTGTATAATACAAAGTTTTTTATTTTTATTTTTTAACTAAGGTAATCTACAAAATATCAAAGCTATGAACACTTAAAGCACAAATACGAGCAATAGTATCAAATAAAAACAAACACAAATAAAATCATACACACATTAATTAACCTGAGTTTAGTCCTGAAATATTTTGCAGGTTTAACAATAATCAAGTCATTTTAGTGTCACATCCTGAGTTTACAGTAAATCAGTCAAACTGAGTCAAAAGAGCGTAATATGATCAGTGTAACATCAGCATCAGCACAAACAGAAAACTGTTACATCAACTTCATCACGAATAAAAGCACGTTTCTCTATTTATGTCAAAACAAACTAAAGTCTTCACTCATTAAATCAACTGTGTCCACTTCAGACTCTTCATGTGTGTATTGATAAAGTGATTATAAATGACTAGAAACTGCTGCTTTTCTGTTTCAGTGAGTTTGTACAACTTCATCACTGAATCATTCATCAAATGTAGGACTCTCTTCTGGTGCTCTTCCACCATTCCATTGAGAAAACCTAGAGTGAAAAAAGAGACAAACAATCAGTGTGAACTCATCATATAACACTGATGTAGTATTGTAATAATGGTGTTTAATAAATGAATTAATGAAGCCACAGTCACAAACATGAAATACTGAGGTTATGAACACAGAAGAAGAAGTTTATCAAGCTGTAGATTAACTATTAGTTTAAAGAATGAAGCTTTCGGTTAACTGATAAATCTCCTCTTATGTTTGACTAATACATTAATAACTGTTGTTAATATCAGAAAGTGAGTCAGTAAAATCATTAGATCAAGAAGAGATGAAGACGAGGTGGACTCTGTCTTTAGACGTGTATTAATGATGTTAATGTTATCATGATGTGTGAATGAACAACAGGGATGAATCCAAATCATACGTATCTTACAGCACTGAATAAGTCTGAAATGTTGTGCCGAACAGCAATGAATAAGTCTGAAAAGATGTGCCTAAAACTTCCTGAAAGCAAACAGATTTGAATTTATTGTAAATCTTTCATTTTCACAGGCGCTCAAGAACCTATATCTATATGTGTGTTATATTATATAATATTTCTGCTCGTCGATCGAGCTGTTAATACATGTCTCAAATCAAACTCAGATTTAATATCACAATCTTTGTCATAAATCATACTCAAAATCCCTCACTTTAAGCTGATATCTTGTGAACAGACGGACTGATAAAACACCTGTGAGCTCTTTTACTATCAGAAGATCCAGAAATTCAGTCATTGTGATTAAATCAGATCTTACTGTTTTAATATTAGTCTGTGCTCACACTGTAATGTGTGTTTCTCTGTATTATTAGTAGATCAATCAGTCACTTTATCAAATCACAAATCAATCCTTGTGCTGTTCTTACACAATGTAGATCAATGTAGTTTATGTTGCAGATCCGGCAGATAATTAATGATTTATTTATCTTTCTTTAATCATATTTATTATTGGTTTAAGGTCTAAGTTTGTCTTTAGGTTAGCTTTGAGTAAACTAGGACTTCTCTGTTTCAGAGTATATGTTCAGAAAGACACACAGCTTGTTCTTCAGTTTTACAAAACACAAGGTCAGCGCTGTCTCTAATACTTCTGGGTTTCTTCTGTAACACTGTTTAGAGATGAACAGTTTTACAGTAATGCTGTTTAATATTGAATATCTCGAATTCAGTGGTGTCTAAACTCAGTCCTGGAGCGCCGGTGTCCTGCAGAGTTCAGCACAAACTGTAGTTAAACACACCTGAAGCAGATAATCAAGGTCTGACTAGAAATACTAGAAATGTTCAGACAGGTGTCTGTGTGTGTGTGTGTGTGTGTGTTGAGGGAAGCTGGAGCTAAACTCTGCAGGACACCGGCGCTCCAGAACTGAGTTTGGACACCTCTGCTTTAATATCATCATTACTATAAAGACACGTCACACTCCTATAAACACAAAAAAGCATGTGAGATCAAACTATATAACATCTGCAGAAACTGTGTTTGAGTTTAATACAGACACACACAGACACAGCTCACAGTCGATCTGTATCTGCCCTTTATCTGTTATTATCTTAACACTCATCAGACTTTTATTTATTTTTCCATATTATATGAACTATGTGTGATACTTACTCTTTTGTCTTTTTAGTTGAGAGTTCCTGCGTCGATGTTTAATCACAACAGCAGCTGCAGCTACAGCCACCAGAATAACAACAGCAACAGCACCACCAACAATCCCTGCTACAGCAGCTGGAGACAGACCTGTACCTGAAACAAACATTAGTGTGAGTGTGTGTCTGATCTGTAACACACACACTAGAAACAACAGCACTATACTGATACTGTAATGATAGAGAGACAGTCACAGACTGTATATAGATTACTATAATGTAAAATGCAAGTGGACTACTGTAATATAAAGCATTACAGTAAGCATACAATATTACAGTACTGTACACATTGTTGAAATACCTGTTCTGTCTATGAAACACCTGAATGATTCCCAAGAGATCCTCGCTGAAGCTGAAGCACGTACTGAATCAGATTCGTTATGTAGTTTATGTTTAATGCACGTGTGTTTTTCAGTGAGATCCCTTGATCGTTGTACTATAATGGATAAAGTTACTCTCCGCTATTGATTCTTTCTCTCTCAGGAGACTTTTCTCCTTTGAAATATTTTGAAACTGATATTGTTTTAAGTGTTTTGTATCAGATGGTAGTGTGAAAAGCTACTAATTAAACATTTATTTGACCTGCCTGAGGTAAAGCCTTAATATCATTGTAATGTTTTTCTTTTCTATTATGGAAAATGTTTGTAATAGTGATATTATAAAAATATAACAATTCTAAATAAGCAAAATTGATTAGCATTAATCTAATAACCTAAAGTTAATTGAAACAAACATGACAAATACAAAGAGTCAAAAAGACATTTAACTGTCAGAGTGATGTATATTAATAATTACTGTAGCTGTTCACAGTGCAGCATCTGCATATGGACATTTAACGTGGCTTAATTCATTAGAACAGTTTTTAAAAGACCAAAATCAGTAAACACATTATAAATAAATTATACAATGTACAGACAAAGCATGTGAGCCCAGAATAAGAATGCAATGCCTTTTCCTCCCATAGAAAACATTATAAGAAACACACTTAAGGTGGCTTAATGCATTAAGACAGTTTTTAATAGACCAAACTCTGTAAATGCATTTTTATTCAAGCAGACCTACTATGTACAGTCAAGCAGATGAGCCCATAATAAGAATGCAGCTTTTTAATTATGGGTTAAGTGTTTTTCTTCCATAGAAAACGTTATAAAGAAAACGTGTGACACATCTGCTTGTCTGTACATAGTATGATTTATTAAGAATCTCCCTCTGTATATCAGTTAAGTTACAGTACTTGTTGTATCCTTATAATAATGTTCTGAGATAAGGTTCTGAAGCTGAAAATACAGTTTTGTTAGAAACACATGCTTATTAACACTAAGCATACTTCCACACACATGCAAACAGATTTTGTTCAAATAAGTGATAGGTAACAAAATGTTTAGTGCAAATCTCCTTTTCGTAACACCATTTTCAGGTTTTACTGCAATCATGACGTGGCATAACTATCAAAACTGATACTTCAATTTAAATTAAGTTTAATAAGCAGTTCGGATCATAAATGGATGGATATCATGCAGTATTTTTCACCAAACCTCTCTGAGACACCAACAAACTAAAATAGTTTGATATAATTGTTATGTTTAATAAAGAGTAATTTTAGAAATGTTCTTAGAGCTCTGATCTAAATGAGACCACTTTTATAAATACATATTAACAGAACTGATCTACTCACCAGTGACAGTAACAGTGATTCTCCTGTTTATGATGTATCTTCTGCTGCTGATCTTCACTTCATAAAGTCCAGAGTCTGTGATTCTGGTGTTGTTGATGATCAGAGATCCAGTCTGATGATCCAGCTCCAGTCTGTTTCTGAATCTCTCATCAGGACCATCATATATGGAGAATAGTTGGGCTGTTTTATTGATTTCAGCTAGGACAGTGTCTCCAAACATCCACAGTATCAGATCATCTGTCTGTAGTTCAGTAACAGTCTGTAGAGTAACAGATTCTCCCTCAACCACTGACACTGACTTCACTGCATCTGTCACAACAAACACATGAAGAATAAATAACAGCTACTCGGACATGAATTAAATACATACAGGAAGATTTTTAACATTTGTCACTTCACAAATCTCAGGAAGTCTACAAAAGTTTAATTAAAGTATAAATTCTACAGGAACACTTTACTAGTCATAAAGGAATATTTCAAGTCCAACAGTAGATTTCCATCAAAGGACTGACAAAGAGAAGAAGAGAAATGTGTTCATCAGATCAACTGATCAAATACAGGGGAACATTTGAGCTCAATATAAAACTGAACACAACAGTGAATAATGAACAGAGAAATTAAGCATCTGTCATACAGACACTGAACACTATTAATATACCAACACAAAGTATAAGACCACCAGTTATTATTATTATTTTTTTTACTAAACTAACAACACCACAAAGATACTGTCTTAGACTTTAACAGTTAATTTAACACATACATGTTTATTTCCATCTAAACTCTTCACACAGTGCTGATCAAATTAAATTCATTATTACATTGATGGACTCACCACTGACAGTCACATTAAATGACTTGTGTATGGTGTGTTTGATGCTGGTCCTGATGATGTCAGCTTCATAAAGTCCAGAGTGACTGGTTCCAATGTCCCTGATGGTCAGAAATCCAGTAAAACAGTCCAGCCTCAGTCTGTCTCTGAATCTCCCATCAGGACCATCATATGTTTTGAAGATTCCTTCCTTTCTATTGATTTCAGCTACAGGAGTGTTAAGATGTTCAAACCTCCATCGTATCACATCATCTCTCTGTATTTCATTAATATTGCTGTTGAGGGTGACTGAATCTCCCTCCAGCACTGACATTGGCTTCAATCCATCTACAGACACAACTGGAGAACAAAAACAAACAGTTTCTCTGTCAGTGATCACTTTTAAAACACTTTCACTAAACATATTTAACAGAGATCATTGAGTTTAGTATAATAAACATCATGCAACTTTCTACAGTATGAATTTAATATATTCAATGGTTTTTGACTAGACAGTGGGGCATATACAATTGCTATATTGTAATTCCTAAACTGTAAAATATTTATTTGTGCCAACAACACTGTTTGGTAAACTAATTCTTTGAATTGGCTCATTGAGCCAATGTTAACAGACCGTTCTGTTGAATCAAAATTCAATTCACAAACATTCCATTGAAAAATTTTGATGTAACAAGTCACTAGAAAATTTTGAGTTGGAGAGGTCTGATATCATAATGGACTCATCTGACAGCTTATAAACTAAACTAAAATATGGTGAACAGGTACACTAACTACCATAATGTACAGCCTAAAAACTATTTCTTAAACATGCATTGAGGAGAATATATAGGTCTTTTTTATATATAAAGGTTTGGCATTATGCTTAAAATTGCTAGCTGTAGTGCCCGGGCCATGCAGGGCACTGCATACCAGACTCTTGTCAGTATACCCCTGACTCCATTTCCCATAATCCTTTGCCAGGACTCATCAGCACTCACCAATTGCAGTCACCTGTCTCTCATCCCTCATCAGTCACAGACTATAAGTTTCACACATACTCCGTCTGCAGCGCACATGCAGTCCGTGTGCATTATGTGCTGAAGCAGCACAGACTCATACTCATTGTGCTTTCACACAGGATGCGTTTGCAGTCTGCTACTCGGTATGTAAACGATCGCTGCACTGCTGCAGACACAATGCTCCTGAACCGCAACTGGAATCCATTAACATGGGTGCGTGAAAGAATATGCAACGCATACGCACTGCAGACGAAATATTGAGTAACAGGCGTAAGGTTGTTTGCACCTTGTGCAATGTGAAATTAGTTTACAGCTTTCTCAAGCACTTTGTGATGCATTTTGGAAACAGGAGATGAGCCCCTGGTCTAATGCACCACCTAGCTTGATAAACCCTTTCTCAAAGACTTACTTTTAGTCATTATTTTATTTGTGTAGCATACATATTCTGAATGCCTTCGGCAGAATTCAAATTAGCCATTTTAATATAGATTAATCTATATTAATCTATATTAAAAGATTACAGTGAGATTAATCTAGATTAAAAAAATTAATAATCTATGCCCACCACTAGTTTAAATAAACACGTTTGTTAAGAAAACTGAGGGTGAGCAGTAAAGATTTTTTATATTGAAAGAGACTGAAACACTGCTGTAAACAAGGAAGTTTTTTTTTTTAACAACAGCTTGTAAGTTACAGCCAAAAAATGCACTGCGAAGCACTGTCATTTTGTCAGTTTCATCAAATAGTTTTATAAAATAGACTGTGATTGTTTATTTATTTACAGTCAAAGGATGTAACAACACCAAAAAGTAGTATTAGTGGTAGTAAGGCCCTAAATGGTTTAGCTCCTGCGTACCTAACTAGCCTTCTACCACGCTAAAACCCATCACGCACCCTAAGGTCACAAAACGCTAAAGGAGGTAGAGCTTTCTCACATTTGGCTCTCAAACTCTGGAATAGTCTTCCTGATAATGTTCGGGGTTCAGACACACTCTCTCTGTTTAAATCTAGATTAAAAACGCATCTCTTTCGCCAAGCATTCGAATAATGTATCTCTTAAATTGTGAGTGTAGTTGCATCTGATCAAATGCGCATTTTTATTCTTTAGCTTGGGTTAAACTTATTAATTTTACTTTGTTGGATCAGCAGCTATGCTAATGATGTCTCTACTTTGTTTCTATGTTTTGCCACGGGATTTACACAAGCTCCAGTCTGGATCCAGAACACCTGAGAAGAGATGATGCTGACCCTCAGAGCACCTCAGATGATGCTAACCCTGAATCAACAAACAGAACTAACAATTATTGCTAAATGTGTGACTGAATCATATAATAATTATTAATAATATTAATAATGCTCTGGCTGACAACGTCTTGTATTAATTTTTGTACAAATCCTGTCATACGTGCACAAACTGACAGTCACCACTTATAAGCTATTACTAAATATTGTAGAAACATAATTTTCTGTAAAGTTGCTTTGTAATGATTTGTATTGTAAAAAGCGCTATACAAATAAACTTGAATTGAATTGAAAGTACACAAACTCAATAATACCAAAGTGGATACCACTGAAAAAAATTAAAATAAAACAATAACACTTAAATAATACTTCATTAAATAATACTTCATTACTTTATTTAATCCTCTTAACATTAGAAAAAACATAATATTAGTGGCACTTGTCCTTCAAATAATAAATAACATAAAACAGTAGTAGTGGGTACCAGTAGTACCAAATCCCAAGGTTCTCTGTACCAGTTTTGGTACCATTGCAAAAATAATGCTAATAATATCTGTAAGTAAATATGTTAAAACATTGACTTGGTATGATATCACATGGTTATGGGTGTGATATTTCTCATATATTATATTACATTAAATTATTAAAAAATTATTCAGCTGTGGCAGATAGCGCATGACTAAGGGTGTTGTTATACAACACTTGGATGGCACAAGTATGTAAATAAGAATCAACCAAAAGAAAATAAAAGAAAAAAAATTTCTCATGACGCATATTAAACTGAAATTCTGTGTATAAAATACACTTTAAACTGTAACATTTTGCATCTGTAACAAAAAATGTATTAAATATAATTGGAGAATTCAAATTTACATTTCTTTTTCAGAGAGTGATAAAGTGGTAATAAAAAAATAAAAAAAACTATTAAAAAAAGGTGAGGCACTCACCACTGATGTTGAATATCTTTGATACAGATGTTCCGGTGCTGAGGATGTTTATTTTCCACTGTCCAGAGTCGGTGTTTCTGATGTTTCTTATCTCAAGATCTCCAGTCTGATTTTCCAGCTGCAGTCTTTCTTTTAATTCCCCATCAGTATTAACCAATCCTGATTTACCACTGGGGTCACGACTGATTGTAGCAATGAGAATTCCTTTAAACCTCCATTCTATCTCATCATCTTTCTGTAATTCAGTAACATCAGTGTATAGAGTGACAGAATCTCCCTCCATCACTGACACTGACTGCATTTTATCTGTATCTGCAAACACACCTGGAGAACAGAGAGAAATAGTGAGAGATGTGACTTAAAACACTCATAAGACTCATATCTATCTATCTATCTATCTATCTATCTATCTATCTATCTATCTATCTGCCTCATAGGGTGATTGAAACGATCAATAGTGCAAGACCAGCTTCGATGTTCTTTCACACCCTGTCATTTTGGGATGTTAGGGCTGTCATGATTCCTCGCTTCAATCTGAATGCTTAATTTAAAAAAAATCATTGATTGCATTTTGCCCATGAAAAATAAACAAAAAATCAATGAAAAGCATTATTAGGCTGTTTTCCAAGTTTACGCCACATTATTAAAATAATTTAAAAATCATTATAATAGTGCTGTTGTTCCTCTCTGCCTGAGGAACCCGCGTCCAGCAGGCTGGATGGCTGTTTCCTGCCCGGGCAACGCTCGACGCCTCACGTGAGGCCCTCTCCCTTCCTGCCAGAACAGCCTACAGTCTCTTTGATGTTCTCTCACGTGGATGGCGCGAAGGACAAAGGCTACCTCTCCATTCCTGCCATCAAGGAGCTAGTAGCAACACACCTGTGCCCGCCTTCCGCTGGATGGCGCATCAACGGGTACCGGCAGACCTCCCAGAGGGAGTGTTGAACACTATTGCACAGGCGAAAGCGACTTCTACTAGAAGGCTTTACACCTCAAAGTGGTCAGTGTTTTCCTGCTGGTGCTCAAGTCGAGACATAGACCCAGAATGCTGTAGTGTTGTGGAGATCCTCTCCTTCCTTCAGGAGCTGTTGGAGAAGGGTAGGTCCCCTTCCATTTGTATGGCAGCAGGCTGGCCCTCTCCGTCTACAATTCATTACGTTCTATAACCTGGAAGTTCCTGCCCTGCAGGCTAAGCTATTGTTAGTATAAGTGTATATCCACTGATTTGTCGGAACTCTGTGTCGTGTAAACAGTTGTTTATGAGGGTACTGATAGCACGGAGCTAAACCTAACAGATCTGGCTGTCATACTGTGATAAGCACATTTGTCCTTAGATGGTCATATTATATTCTCAGACCCATGTTGTTGGTCTGGATTTACCCAATATTTTGTATACCTCGGGCACCTGCCCTGGGGAATATATGTGTGAATGTTACTACACACGCACAGTGTTTTACAGTGGGCTTCCCATAGCATAAGCTATCTTATTGCAACATGAGAGGACTCTCTTAAGAGAACGCTCTTGGTTACTAACGTAACCTCGGTTCTCTCTAGATGAGGGAACGAGTGTTGCGTAACCCTGCCATGCTTGTGCTATATTCTGTTTTTTGCTTCATCAATGAAAAACCGAAGAGTAACCTATCTGGACTCAGCTTATATAGACATAAGCCACGCCCCTTCTGGCAGGACATGATGTGCATGGGTGCCCGTGCCCTCATTAGTGCCTACGTCACGACCAGTCCTTCGATAGGTTACAGCAGTTGCTGCAGAGCGATGAATAGGCGTGCAAGCTGTTTCAACTAGGTCTGCTTGGGCAACAATGCTCTTTAAATTAATGCAAAATTAAGGATACATTTTTGGCTTCAGTATTCTAGAGAAAAAGGGATTTTCCCGTAGCATAAGCTAGCTAACGCAACACTCGTTCTCTCATCTAGAGATTTTCATGCAGACATTTGCTATAATGTGTATTAGCTCTGTTCTGAACATTAAATCCTTTCATTTTCCATCAAATGTATTCTAACTAGTTGGTTGAGTAAAAATTAAAAATTAATGAATTAATTAAATTAAACGACTGCTTAGGGCCTCTGTGGCCACCGAGGGGTCCCCAAGAGTACATGAAATGACAGCTTGATTTGTGTGTGTGTGTGTGTGTGAAATATTATGTCAATGGACAATGGTAATAACACAAAAACACAATATTACAAAATGAAATAATCTCTTAAATTAATTTGTCTTGCCGTTTAAACAACCTTAATGACCATGTTAGTTGTTAGTTGTCAGTTTAACATCACGTAAATTCACCCTTTTCTCTCAAAATACATAACAGTTAAGTGGCCAGTGAACTGGGAGAAAAACAAGAGTAAACTTTATAGTTGTCTACACAAATTTGTATTTGATGGGAATTTTAATTGAAAGGTTTATTATTGAGCTCTTGTGGTAACATACACGCGAAGCACGCACACTCTCTAAGACAGCATGTGATCATGAATTTTGTGTCTTTTTGCACATGAATGGTCAAATACATGCATATTTATGTCTAAATCCCTTCCGGGTCATATACTGTAACACAGTAGGTTATGTGTTCAATAAACATAAAACGATGGGTGAAAAACAGATCTGTTTCTGTACACTGGATCTATGCAGTCGGTCTTATAACACACCAAGATGATTTGATTAATGCGCCACCTGTTGGTCAAAAGTGGTAAGCCATTAAATTATATTACTAGTGGTTGTATTTATGTTTTTTCAGCCATTTCAATTACAATCATCCTAAAATTGCTGTAATTGCTAATTGTTGCATTTGGTGTGATGCTTCATGCCATGCTTAGCTACTCAATTTGCGGGGGAGTGCTTGGCCCCGTAACTGCTGCTTGCAGCTATATAAATCTAGATTTATTTACATTGTTCCTTAAAATGTCTATGTGAACACACTTGCCCGAGAAAAAATGCATGGGAAAGAATGTTAAAAGTTGGAGGGGAGGGGGCTCCCCCACATATTGTACACCCATGCTACAGGGAGCCCCTGCACTAGACAAAAGGTTTTATTTAATTTTTACCTGTTCCTTTGTTCCCTCTTTAACCAATTTCACTTTGCAATGAAAATATGATTCAATATAATGAAACAAGAATCTCCTTTCTCATTTTTGATAATATTACCTCACTTAAAGCTACAGTCTGTAACTTTTGGGGCTCTAGCAGATAATAAACTGCATTTGTCTTGCGGAAGAACACTATAGCTGGAGCTACTTCTTTCTGTTTATGTCTATGACAAGTCATGCAGGTACTGGGATTCTCCAGTTCCAGAACCAGTCTAAAATAGTCAGTATATAAAAAACGTAGGTGTAGGACTCTGTAGTAATTCAGGATAAGACAAAAACATGGTTTGGCAAATGCGTTGATGTACTCGCTTATTATAGAAATATTGTAAATGTTGAACACAAAGCTATGGACTGCAGCTTTAAGTATAATTTTTCAGTAGGTCTACTTTATCACCGGGTGCCACACAGTGCCACACTGCATCCACTGTAGATAATGGGTTTATTGTCTTTTGTAGCATTGCGTCATGCTGGTTGCGTCCAGAACAGACATGTTACTGTCCAGCCCAATTATTCGGCTCTAAATCTCTCATCTCTTGACAACACGATATCTCAATTCTATGGAAGGATATTCCAGACTATTTTCAAAAGGAATTTCAAATTGTATTATTGCATATGTGGACAAATATTGCATTACAGTTTGTGTTTTCACTTTCGCGAGCGCACAGTGACTGCCATATTCCAAATTAAAATGCAAAGTCCATTTGCAACTGTAGCCACTCTCTCTGCGTCGCACATGTAACAATACAAAACTCAACCTGAATCGGAATTCCTTCAGCATTTGAAATTCAGAAGCCTTAAACGGAAAGTTGTCAAGTGTCAGGGATGGAACTATACTATTTTGCCAGTTTTATTTTCACAAAAATTATTTGAAATATGAACGTAGATACTTTACTTTCATTTAACACGTTATGTATTTGACATGTATTTTTCTAATGTCATGCTGACACCAAAATGGTGAGGTCTATTTATTTATTTTATTTATTTAGAGTGTATCCATCACTCCTATTCCATTATCATTTATAGCACAATTGTTTATACACTTATTTATAGGTTTTTTTTTTTTTTTTTGTCTGTGTGTTGGTGTCTCTGTGTACTGGAAGCTTATGTCACTAAAACAAATTCCTTGTATGCGTAAGCATACTTGGCAATAAAGCTCTTTCTGATTCTGATCACTCCAATATCATAATATAACTAAAATATTAGGTCTTCATTAAACCCAAAGTTATCCTTGTTACACTCTTATAATTGGCGTAATAATAAGAATAATAAACTTACCCATGGCGAATAAGAAAATACTGACTGAAAGGGCGCGTTTCATATTGATGTGAATATAAATGATCCGGGCATTTAATAAAGTCCTTCCTTCTCTGAGTGCTCGTCCGTTTTTGAGCTGCACCCACTGATCTTCACAGAGAGGGAGGAAAGTCTTTCTGTGGCAGGGGGAGCTGCCACACAGTCTGACACGGCTATATGCGCCTGTCCCGGGACCAGTGGCGTAGCGGACGAGAACAATAACCTCCTCGTGCTGAGTGCGCCGAAAGACG
Source organism: Carassius auratus (assembly GCF_003368295.1). NCBI lineage: Eukaryota > Metazoa > Chordata > Actinopteri > Cypriniformes > Cyprinidae > Carassius > Carassius auratus. The sequence goes on along the minus strand of NC_039264.1, from coordinate 3,117,647 downwards.
ATGATCATGTATCGATGATAGCCAGAAATATTGTCAAAAACATCACATTTAACCAATATTAAGAGAATTTGACATATAAAATTAATGAAGGCCTGACACATCTCATTATTAGGCTTGTCATTATTAGGTTAGTTTTATTATTAAATTAATATTACAATAAATTTGCCCCTAAATAATTTCATAGCGCATCATAGCGCATAAGAATTAGTCTATTATTCCTCCTTAATGAAAATTATAAAATATATATTTTATAATTAACCATTATTAAACAATGGTTTATTATACAATGAATAATATAATTACAATTGGTCACACTGCATTCATAAATGAAATGTAATGGCATTTTATGGAGTTAATACAGGGTCATATACATGCAAAAGTGTTTTAGGTTATTTTATTTTGCAACCATTAAATAACGTTCCCAGAATGTTCCCTAATTTATTTATTTATTTTTTTTGCAACCATAAAATAACGTTTCAAGGTGGTTACTTTTATAACTCAAAAAACTGTAAAATTATCTTTCCAATGAAAACGTTGCAGACGTTTATGTGTAATGATCTATACAGAGCCCTGGAATTCATTAAATACAGCATGTATTAAATTAAAATACAGAAATGTTTTGTTAAATGTGAACCAAAATCATCACAATTAAAAGAACCAAAGATTTTAACTACTTCAGTCTGTGTGCATTGAATTTATTTAATGCATGAGTTTCACAATTCGAGTTGAATAACAGAAATAAATGAACTTTTCCTCAACATTCTAATTTATTGAGATGAACTGGTGAACTTTATTGAGATGAACATGACGACACCCAAGCCCCAAATCAGATTCCCTTCCTCACCCAGAAAATATACAAAAACAATAGTTGAGCACACACACACATATATATATATATATATATATATATATATATATATATATATATATATATATATATATATATATATATATATATGTTGTTGATTTCTGTGGAAATCATAATCTTAGAAGTTGGGTGAAAGCTGAGCTGGGTAGAGAAAGAGAACATCAACAGAACCTCAATACTTAACAAAACTGCACATACTGAAAAGTTACATTATTTTAAAAACAATGATACTGCCACCCTGCTACTAAATTTAGTTCAGCAGTTTGCTATGTACATGCACAGATTAATGCACCCTCTTAAAACTGAACCAGCAGGTGATGCTAATGAGCTAAAAAATATCTATATTATATTTGCTGGTTATTCATATATATGCATAACTTATAATAATACAGTAACACTAATAACAATACAAATAACAACAAGGAAAATAAGATAATGATAACAAGCCAATAATCACCAAGCGATGAAAGAAAACCAATGTAAAATAACCATATACTCTTAAAACAACATATTGTTTTTTTTTTAATGAAATTAATTTAAAAAATAATTAAAAGGAAAATGATTAATCATTAAAAGATCTGAATGTTAGTATATAATGTCATTCAACATATAACTGATCACTGAGCCAGTTGTGTGAATGTAAAAATATTCTGGAAAAGGGTGGATACACTAATAGTCAGAATACATGATTCATCTGTGAGCATCTGATGATGATGATGATGATGTCTGTTATGATCTATCCTTTTTTCAAACTGGACGAGATATCATACACCACAATAAATGCAGCAGCCACACCCACCAGAACAGAGATGACCAATCTGGTCACAACTTCAGGAAAATGACAACAGAAGGTACAATCTGAGGAAATAAAAAAATAACATGAAACAGGACAGTTCATTTGGACAAGACATGGACACTGGAGTTAAGGGAGTTGCAGGGGTGTGAATCTTAATGCAGCTTAAATTCTGCTAAACTGTATAAGTCTGCTTATAAGCAGTAAGGGACTTAAATTTTAAAATGTTGCATCTGATCAAAGGTGCATTTTTATTCATTAACTTGGGTTAAACTAATTTTACTTTGTTGGATCAGCAGCTATGCTAATGATGTCTCTATTTTGTTTCTATGTTTCGCCACGGGATGTAACTAGGATTTACACAAGCTCCAGTCTGGATCCAGAACACCTGAGAAGAGATGATGCTGACCCTCAGAGGACCTCAGATGATGCTAACCCTGAATCAACAAACAGAACTAACAATTATTGCTAAATGTGTGACTGCATCATATAATAACTTAATTAATAATATTGATAGTTCATCATCTAGCTGACTACGTCTTGTATTATTATTTTTTTTTTTTTTTTTTCTAAAATCCTGTCAAATGTGCACAAACTACTAGCTAATACTAAATATTGTAGAAACATATTTTTCTGTAAAGTTGCTTTGTAACGATTTGTTTTGTAAAAAGCGCTATACAAATAAACTTGAATTGAATTGAATTGTTGCCTGAAAAAAAAACAAAAAAAAAAACTATTAAACACAGGCCAAAGTATGAAAGGACATTAAATAAATTCCAGAGTGAAACTCGAACTTTCATGCATTTTCTTTTGGCATTATCCAGTTCTAGTACTGGATGGAAGATGGAAAATATTTGTAATAAAAACCTTAAATACACTGTTAGACAATTCAAAGGATGTGTGCAAACAGTGAGAAACTAAATATTATCTATATGTCACTTTCACTTTTCACTTTCACTATTTGTGCAGTGTGCGCATGTCTAAAAAAATCTATACTGATTTGAAGCTTGTGACATATAAACGCGCACATCAGCCCGATCACTTTATTTAGCGTTCATGTAAATACTACAATCAGATTCATCAATTGTAATGAATTCAGTCCGATTGAACCAAAAAGTGTGCATGTAAACGTAGCCACTGTTGCTTCCCTACTACCAATGTGCACTCTTACACCGGTGCTCAAATTATACTGTCACAGTGTCTAATGGGCCCCAACATTCACTCTGACAGAGGAACTGTACACTGGTCATGTTGAGCCACCTTCAAATCCCCAAATTCGATAAATTCAGAATGTTTTTATTTATTATTATTATTATTATTATTCTCAGAAATAATTCTGAATGGATCAATACATATTTATATGCAGTCAGGTTAAGATGACTGGTGTAGTGGTATGTTGGCATCTCTGTGTGGTCATGTTTGGTATTGCAGCTTGACTTTTTGTTATTGAAAATGCTCTTAATGAATGTGACAATTTTCAAAGTTTTTACTCTTGTTTGTACATAAATTATAAATTATGAAAATGAAAATGTTTTTATCTAGAAATATTCTTGAAAAAAAAAATCAAGTATAGCATTAATTCTGGTAGGTTACGTTAGTCAAGCTCACATCACCTCTATACAACTCCTATCAGAGGATCCATATGTAAGGTCCTGCAGTATCAGCAGCTTTCGCAGTGCTCAATAGTTAATTACCCTTCTCCATTCCCAGCTCCTCCTCTCATCCTGTCAAGATTCGATCTTCTGATTCTCCTTTGAATCAGACTACATATTTCTAAAATATGTACATTAAATTAATATAGGGGTTATCACTGCTCTCCCTGTTCTCATCCATGCTAGCATGCACAGGGAGTTCTTGCCCAGAACAGAATCATACCTCCAAACCAAACTGTTTGCCAATTTCCACTACTGTCCTTGATGATAGCGGTCCTGGCAGAAATATTGTTTTGTGAGAATCATTCTCAAACTTAAAGGGATAGTTCACACAAAAATGTAACTTCTGTCATCATTTGATCACCCTTGTGTTGTTCCAAACCTGTATGAATTGCTTTCTTATGTTGAACATTAAAGAAGATATTTTGAAGATTGCTGGTAATCAAACAATTGGTGCTTCCCATTAACTTTCATAGTATCCTAATCTTAATTTAATCTTGATTTTAGATACACCGTCTGGTGCACCTGGACATATCATCAGTGATGTAACCTAGGATCAAGGGGGGTTTGGGGTCTTTCAACAATCAGACCCCCTCCCCTAGGCGACCCAGCCGGGGTGATCAGGTCCCAGCTTATGTCCAGGTAGCGCTACTACCCTACACGCCATGCCTCTCTTCTCCTGATCCACAGCCACCTTGATGCAACTTCTGCAGCATCAGTGGCCAACTTGATGGCCCTTCGCTGGCTCGCCCCTGTGATGCCAAGCATTTTGTAGGCCCTGCAAAGGGATTGGTCCACAAACCCTTGACATCCCACTTCGACGGGTTGGCATATTGCCCGCCACCCATTGCTCCGGCAATCCTCCAAAAGCTGGGAGTACTTTTCCCTCTTTCTTTCATTGGCCTCCTCCATACGGTCCTCCCAAGGCACTGTGAGCTCCAAGAGAATTACCTGCTTGGAGGCTTCTGAGGTAAGCACAATGTCTGGCCTTAATGTTGTTATGGCAACTGCCTCAGGGAACTTCAGCTGCTTGCCCAGACCAACTGACAGCTCCCAGTCACGCGCCGTTGCCAACAGGCCAGAGGAGGTGCCCCTGGCAGCTGGTGTTGACGTCTCCCCAGCTCTGACAAAAGCTGTGGTCTTCACTGGGCGGAGGATCTTGCTGTGGCTAATTCCACTGCAGATAGAATCTGCTACGGCTTTTAGGACCTGGTAATGCCGCCAGCGGTAACGCCCTTCGCCCAGGGCTTTTGGACAGCAGCTCAGGATGTGTTCCAACGTTCCTCTTTTCTGGCAGAGGGGGCATGCTGGTGTCTCCACCTTTCCCCAGGAGAAGAGGTTGGATGGACTTGGCAACAAGTCATAGACCGCCTGGATCAGGAATTTTATCCTGTAGGGTTCAGCCTTCCAAAGCTCAGTCCATGTGACTTTGCACTCCATTGTTTGCTCCCATCTTGTCCAGGTGCCCTGTTGCCGCATCCCAGCCATCTGGCAAGCTCGCTTGTCCTCAACTCCTGCACGCACCTCCTCCAGAATCAGCGACCTCCTCTCTTTCCCTTCCGCCTTGTCGTAGCCAGGAGTTCTTCTGCTGCCCAGGCTAGCTCTCCCCTGTGCCACTGAGCCCACCAACACCTTTTGCCGTAGCCTTGACTCCGCGTCATCCACTGCCACGGTAGCCCTCCTCTTCCGCCCTGTCCTGACCTCAATCCCAGCCTGGGCAACTTTTGGATCACTGGAATCCCGATACTGTAGGACCTCCCTGGACCGCGTCACCATGAACTCCTCGCTCAGGCTGCTCATGGGAAGCTTCAGCTTGTTGTTCTGCCCATATAGAGCGATGCTGCTCAGGATTCGAGGCAGTCCCAGCCACCTGCGCAGAAACCTGCTGATCCTCATCTCAAAACCTTGCACCGTTGAAATGGGGACTTCATACACCAGGAGGGGCCATAGGATCCGAGGGAGGATACCGTGCTGGTAAATCCAGGCCTTGAACTTGCCAGGAAGGCCAGACTTGTCCACCACGGCCAGCCAGGTCTTCAGGTCTTGGTTGGTCGCTTTTGTGGAAGCTGCGTCTCACAGGCTGCAATTGAACACCTTCCCCACCACTTGGTAAAAAATATATCTTTATTTAAAATGTTTTAAGTTAATATTTTCCTTTTGTTATACTGGAATGAATTATACTGGGATGTATGCTAATATTGTTGGATGTGACGCCTCATCTAGAAAATGTTCCATCAGTGGCCACGGTCATTCATTAAAGAACTACATTTAAGTGAGAAATGTAATTATAATTTTGTGTAGGCTTTCAATGAGGAAACAGAAACTTCTGATTTCTTTACAAATAGACCTATCTTTATTTGTGTTCCATGATTATTTAAATTCTTATGAGTCTGGAACAACATGAGGTTAAGTAATTAATGAGAGAACACACTGACAGGAAGCAGGTCAGTTTGTTTTCTTTTGAGTGTTTTTTGTGTCTTTTTTTCTTTTTCTGTTAATTCTTTGTATCTCATCTTCCAGATGAAGAAGTCTCTAAACTTATCTTTAGGCACCCTACAACCTAGACCTAATACCCCACGTCTTTTACAAGTTATTTCTCCTGCACTTGTGCCTTCGCTCACAGCCCCACACACATCATTAACACATCTCTTCTCACAGGCATTTTGCCACCCCATTCAAGCAGATTAGGGTAACCCCACTTAAAAAAAAAATGACACTAGAAATTGTTGAAAACAACAGACCTGTGTCTCTCCTCACTTTCATATCGAAATCACTTGAACATGTTGTGTTCAACCAAGTGTCCTGCTTCCTTTCATAGAAAAATCTGCTGGCCAATAACCAATCTGGATTTAAAAGTGGGTATTAAGATGAAAAAGCCCTACTGTCAGACACTGAAACACTACGGAGTAGTTATCAGTCCAAATCTTCAGTTCTATTCTGCTAGATCTATCTGCTGTGTTCGACACTGTAAATCATCAAATCCTTTGTCCACACTCTCATTACTGAGCATCACCGGAACGCCACTCCACTGGTTTGAGTCTTACCTCATAGGTAGGTCCTTCAGGGTGACTTGGGGAGGAGATCACATCAACTGATCACTGGGGTTCCTCAAATACACTTCATCACTGAGACCCATCATTCAGGCACGTGGGTTTCCCTACCATTGTTTTGTTGATGACATGCAGCTCTGCTTCTCATTTCAACCAGAGGATTCAACTGTACCTGCACGCATCTCAGATTATCTGACAGACATCTTGATCATGCATGTTTGCACTACACTACACTACACTGCACTACACTTCAAGATGTCTGTCAGATACTTGATCTTAGTGCTGCGTTCGACACCATAGATCATGACATACTCATAAATAGATTACAAAACTATACAGGTATTCAAGGGCAGGCTCTAAGATGGTTTAGATCCTACCTGTCCGATCGCTACCATTTTGTTTACTTAAATGGGGAGTCATCTCATTTATCATCAGTAAAATATGGAGTGCCACAAGGATCCGTCCTAGGTCCCCTTCTGTTTTCAATATACATGTTGCCCCTTGGTAATATTATTAGAAAATACGGAATTAGCTTCCACTGTTATGCTGATGATACTCAGCTATATATTTCAACGAGACCAGATGAAACTTCCCAATTATCTAAGCTAACGGAGTGTGTTAAAAATGTAAAAGATTGGATGACAAATAATTTTCTCCAATTAAATTCAGATAAGACAGAGATATTAATTATTGAACCAAAAAACACTACACAGAATCTTGTAGATTACAATCTGCAACTAGACGGATGTACTGTTACTTCCTCTACAGTCAGAAATCTGGGTGTTATATTAGACAGCAATTTGTCTTTTGAAAATCATATTTCCAATGTTACAAAAACTGCATTCTTCCATCTTAGAAACATTGCCAAGCTACGAAACATGTTATCTGTTTCTGATGCAGAAAAGCTAGTTCATGCATTCATGACCTCTAGACTGGACTATTGTAATGCACTTCTAGGTGGTTGTCCTGCTTCGTCAATAAACAAGCTACAGGTAGTCCAAAATGCAGCAGCTAGAGTCCTTACCAGGTCAAGAAAATATGATCATATTACCCCAATTTTACAGTCTCTGCACTGGCTACCTATTAAGTTCCGTATCAGTTACAAATTATCATTACTTACCTACAAGGCCCTAAATGGTTTAGCTCCTGCGTACTTAACTAGCCTTCTACCACGTTACAACCCATCGCGCACCCTAAGGTCACAAAACGCTGGACTTTTGGTCGTTCCTAGGATAGCAAAGTCCACTAAAGGAGGTAGAGCTTTCTCACACTTGGCTCCCAAACTCTGGAATAGCCTTCCTGATAATGTTCGGGGTTCAGACACACTCTCTCTGTTTAAATCTAGATTAAAAACACATCTCTTTCGCCAAGCATTCGAATAATGTATCTTTTTAATTGTGAGTGTAGTTGCATCTGATCAAAGGTGCATTTTTATTCATTACCTTAGGTTAAACTAATCTTACTTTGATGGATCAGCAGCTATGCTAATGATGTCTGTATTTTGTTTCTATGTTTCGCCACGGGATTTACATCCCGTGGTAACTAGGATTTACACAAGCTCCAGTCTGGATCCAGAACACCTGAGAAGAGATGATGCTGACCCTCAGAGGACCTCAGATGATGCTAACCCTGAATCAACAAACAGAACTAACAATTATTGCTAAATGTGTGACTGCATCATATAATAACTTAATTAATAATATTGATAGTTCATCGTCTAGCTGACTACGTCTTGTATTATTATTATTATTTTTATTTTTTCTAAAATCTTGTCAAATGTGCACAAACTACTAGCTACTACTAAATATTGTAGAAACATAATTTTCTGTAAAGTTGCTTTGTAACGATTTGTTTTGTAAAAAGCGCTATACAAATAAACTTGAATTGAATTGAATTGAACTTCAGGAAGATTACTTCACAGAACAGTGTCCTAACAGAAAATGCATTACAACTTCTTGTTCAGGCTAGTGTAATATTATAATACAGGACTATAATAATAATAATAATAATAATAATTCCTTAAATTAATATAGCACTTTTCTAGACACTCAAAGCGCTTTACACAGTCAGGGGGGTATCTCCTCATCCACCACCAGTGTGCAGCATCCACCTGGATGATGCGACGGCAGCCATATTGCGCCAGAACGCCCATCACACACCAGCTTACTGGTGGAGAGGAGATGGAGTGATGAAGCCAATCAGCAGATATGGGGATTGTTAGGAGGCCATGGTGGTCAGAGGCCAATGGGCGAATTGAGCCAGGATGCCGAGGTCACACCTCTACTCTTTTTCGAAAGACATCCTGGGATTTTTAATGACCACAGAGAGTCAGGACCTCGGTTTAACGTCTCATCCGAAGGACGGTGCATGTTGACAGTGAAAGATTATTTGTTTTTAATTAACTTTGGTTTGATGTATTTGGAATCAACTGTAGGCAACTGTACTTTGTTCACAATAGTGTGAAACAACTGGCCCATATAATCAGCCTCTTAGGTCAACATCAAGTCATTGAATGGGCTCTCCATGGGAGAGATCCTTTCAAGTCACCAAAAGGTTACACTATCATTGTCTCTCCATGGGGTGTTATTGTATTGTTTGTAGCACATTTGTTAACAGGTATAAAGGTCTGGTCTCACAGACAGTACCTTGGGTTAAGATTGTATGAAGGATGACATGCTAACATCACTGCTGAAGAACTGCTACACTGCTACCTTCAATAAATTCTTCTCCCCACAAGAACTTTGATCAAGCTTACTTATTTTATGTATTAGAGAAATCTAGTACATTGGCGAGCCACCCAAACTACTGCTCAGCCAAATACAGCAAAATCTAACAATTTGGCGGAGCCAGCCAGGAGAGACTGACAAGAAGAGAACTCACCAATTGCAACAAGAAGTGAACAAAAGAGTTTTGGAAATTCTACAGTTTTTGTGTTGAAGATCAACAGACCGCATCTGTGGACATAAGTTATTTGAATCAACTTGATCCTTTCTCAAAGATTCTAATTTGGTGAGTGAAACTATCAGCTCTCTAAAAGAACTTAAAAGAACACTTTTTCATAAGTAAGCAGATCATTTGATGTGTGTAGTGTAACCATAATAACCAGTGTAGCACTGTTTAAGAAATGTTTGGCTTAGGCCTTTCTCTTGAGTCTGTAGGAACCTTTTAAATGATTTAGTTAATTCTCCTGAGACTGTAGGAGCTATAGAAAAAGTGTTTATAGCTTGGTCCAGTCCTCTTGAGTCTATAAGAATCATTCAAGAAAGAGGTTTAGTCCGTTCTCGTGAGACTGTAGGAGCCATAGATGTGTAATTATAGGCTTAATCCTGTTCTCTGGAGTCTGTAGGAATTGTTTAAGAAACAATTTAGTCCGTTCATCAAGAGACTGTAGTAGCAGAGGCTTGGTCCTTTCTCTTTATGTCTGTAGGAATTGTTTAAGAAACAATTTAGTCCGTTCATAAAGAGATTGTAGAAGCAGAGGCTTGGTCCGTTCTCTTTTTGTCTGTAGGAATTGTGTGAAAGAAACAATTTAGACCAGTAATCAAGAGACTGTAGAAGCAAGGGCTTGGTACTTTCTGTTTGTATCTGTAGGAATTGTTTAAGAAACAATTTAGTCCGTTCATAAAGAGATTGTAGAAGCAGAGGCTTGGTCCGTTCTCTTTTTGTCTGTAGGAATTGTGTGAAAGAAACAATTTAGACCAGTAATCAAGAGACTGTAGAAGCATAAGCTTGGTCCTTTCTCTTTTTGTTTGTAGGAATTGTGTAAAAAAAAAAAAAAAAAAAACAATTTAGTCCATTTCTCCAGAGACTGTAGGAGTCATAGATAGAATTGGGACTGATGTTGCTGCAAGAATTGGGAATTCTTGACTGGGTGCTAATTCAGTAGCCACTAATGTAGATTTAAATTAATGTTCAAACCGAATTAGAAGATGATGGCATAAAACCATGAAACTATAAGTTTGTTTGCCTTCCATAAAAATACAAAAAAAAAAAAAAAAATTATAATGTAAATTGTCTAAGGGACCAATTTGAAAAAGGCATTCAGCCTTCTGAGCTAGAACTCAATTCAGACATTAAACAAGGAAAATTAGCCTGAATGTAAATGTTTCGTTTTAAATGGAAGATTGAAAACTAAGCTGAGCTTTTAAACTAATGATTTGTCTGTGTAACTGAAAATGGTCAGTCTAACAGACTGCTGTGAATTTAAATCTGAATAAGCACCATTAACGACTGTAACACCTTTTGTTCTGTTTTCACACCTCTGAGGGCACTTTTCCTGTATTCGCCATGGCTGAGTCTGCACAAAACAAAGGCAATAGTCATGCATTGAGGCCAACAACAGAAAGACATGGAACAGAACCTCCAAATGTTACCATCGATCAGATGTTGGAGAATCTGAATGCATATCTGGACAAAAGGCTGGGACTGAGGAAGTGCCATGATGACATCTGCCAGAAGTACAGCATCAAGTACTCAGAGAGTGGACTATGGGCTTTGCCGGACATTAAAAGGGCTTATGGAAAGATGCAGCGCTTAAGGACATACACCAACAGAGATGGCTTGTCTGTAATTTTGCTCAAACAAATTCGACAGCATCTACAGAGATGTGAAACTGACAAATTACAACATGAGAAAAAAGCAGAGAAAGCAAAGGTTCGAGCACTGGCTGAACAATTACAGACTGTAAAGAAGGACAAAGAAAGACTGTTACATCAGAATGACAAGTTGTTAACTTTGCTCTCCAAACGACTGGAATCAAAAGCTTCAAGCAGCTCTGATAACAGTGATGCAGATATCAACACACATACTGAAATTACAAAGGACAAACTGAAGGTTAGACTTGCTCCTGTAATTATTAAGAACAGAAGAACTGAAACTGAAAATGAAGAGGAGTATGAGGAAGATGGTGAACGACGAACTCGCACAGTAAAAAAGGTAATAAAGAAATATGTTCCATACAGAACATACCAGCCAGCTACTCCAGAGCAAGTTGACAAATGGTCAAAAGAATTGCCAGATGTGTACAAGCAACCACGGAAAGTATGGCAATTTCTTCAACGCTTGCAGAAAATCTACAATTTACATCCACTGGACAGTGTGATGATTGTTAATGTGAACTTAAGAGACAATGACCAACAACGACTTACAGAAAGTGTTGAAAGAAGGATTGGTGAATCTCAAGAAAACATTGAACCTGGATGGGAAGCGGTTCAAACCTTCTTATTTGAACTGAAACCTGCAGAGGTTAATTGGGCTAAAATTACCTCTTGTGTGCAGAAGACAGGAGAAAGTGTTGCAGAATTTGAAGAACGCTTCAGACAAACTTGGATGGAACATGCTGGTTTGAACAACAACATTGAAGAACTCTGTGAAGACACTAGCATCCCTTTTAAAACCATATTTGTGAATGGACTGAAACCTGAGGTTTCTAAAACTCTTAAAATCAGGTATGATGACTGGGACAGCACTGGAACAACATTTATGCAGATTGTAGAATGGTCAGCAAAGATTGAAAGAACACAGGAAGTCGATCTCAGAGTTTTACAATCCAAAACCTTGTCATACAACAACAGGACAATGGGATACGAAAAAAGTGAATATCAGAGACACTCAAGAGAGAAAACTCAGGAAAGATTTAGACATTGCAACGAGGAAGGACACTGGATTCGTGATTGTAAGCTGAGTTTGAGACAAAGTGATGACGACCACCTGTTGAAGAGGTTTCAGCAGTTGACAGCCAAACAAAAACAGACTCTGCTAAATGCTGTGGAGCCACAGGGAAACTGAAGAACCTCTCTCTGCAGCACCAGCTAGTGACATCTTATCCAAAAGCTGATGGACTCCATGAAACCTCAACAACTGAAGCCACAGAGGATGTCCTAGTAGACAGTGCTGCTAAACAAGCCGTAAAGGAGAGAGGTAAACATGCAGCGGCATTAAGACAACTTCAGCAAAACTCACAAACTGTTCTACATAGTAAACAGATTCAAATTGAATTGGACAGGAAACAATCATCATTGTTAATGGAAGATGTAAAAAAACATGATGACAACCGATGCCTTAAGGAAAACCACAAGGAAAATGGACTATGCCCTTTTGAACATGTCACAGGCCGGCCCATGTCCACTGAAAATCTAACATCTGACAGCCTTGTCCAAACTGATGAAAGACTCAGTCTGGCAGTACACAATGCCAAGAATCAAGTTTTGGCACCTCCAAAAGGGAGCCATGGTTTAGTGCCCAACAAATGGGTAAAGATTAAAAAAACTGATGTGTCGCAACAAGAATACAGATGGGAAAGACCAATTGAGGATCTTTTAGTAACTGACACAGCAGTTAAGACACAGGGAAACAATGAGTGGATTGATGTGAATTTGCCTAGAGATGAGGGATAGATGGCAGTAGTGTTTTTCAGAGTCCAAATATGGTGGGACTAGAGTTTTTAGGCTCTAGCTTGTCGCCTGAGGACGAAGACATGAACATTTCACCACTGATAAACACTGTAGTGTCCTGCCAACATTAAATAGGGACAGTTATATTGGTAATTAGGCATATTTTGTTTAAACTATTTCTTTGGAAAGATTTGTTTCCCTTTTCTCTGGTGTGATTGTAGGTGTCCCAGCGTTTCAGAGGATGAGCAAAGATATCCAACGCTTGGACCAAACTGCACTGGCCACCTAGATAAACATGCCTTAACATCCACAGAACACAACAACATTCGTCACTTCCACAAGATCGCAACATTAAAATAAAAAAAAAGAACTTAGGCATTAAAGATAATGCAAACCTCACCATGAACTCTTATTCTGTCATCTTAAGTAAGGGAACCTGTATGCAGCATTTTGTATTCATGATTACTGAAAAGTATTGCAAGAAGGAACCTGTATACAGCATGTGTACATGACTACTAAAATTATAACTGTTTTGTATGTTCTTTCTATTATGTGTGATCAAAAATGATCAAAGGGGGGATTGAAAGATTATTTGTTTTTAATTAACTTTGGTTTGATGTATTTGGAATCAACTGTAGGCAACTGTACTTTGTTCACAATAGTGTGAAACAACTGGCCCATATAATCAGCCTCTTAGGTCAACATCAAGTCATTGAATGGGCTCTCCATGGGAGAGATCCTTTCAAGTCACCAAAAGGTTACACTATCATTGTCTCTCCATGGGGTGTTATTGTATTGTTTGTAGCACATTTGTTAACAGGTATAAAGGTCTGGTCTCACAGACAGTACCTTGGGTTAAGATTGTATGAAGGATGACATGCTAACATCACTGCTGAAGAACTGCTACACTGCTACCTTCAATAAATTCTTCTCCCCACAAGAACTTTGATCAAGCTTACTTATTTTATGTATTAGAGAAATCTAGTACATTGGCGAGCCACCCAAACTACTGCTCAGCCAAATACAGCAAAATCTAACAACAGTATAGTGTCCCCATCACTACACTGGGGCGCTAGGACCCACACAGACCACAGTGTGAGCACCCCCTGCTGGCCTCACTAGCACCTCTTCCAGCAGCAACCTAGTTTTCTCAGGAGGTCTCCCATCCAGGTACTGACCAGGCTCAGCCCTGCTTAGCTTCAGTGGGCAACCAGTCTTGGGCTCCAGGGTGATATGACTGCCGGCCATATCACCCTGGATCCATATCACCACTATTGCAATGCTCTTCTGGATGGACTTACAACAAGTGCAATCCTGATTCATAATGCAGCAGCACTTTTTTTCACACTGCTTCTCATCTCTCTACACTGGCTTCTAGTTGTGACTCGAATCAAGATCAAGACATTGTTGCTTTCCTACAGAACATCCATGGTCTATGCACCCTCCTATCTCCACTCTCTCCTAAGTGTCAACATCATCTTCAGAAGCTTACGTTCAGTAAATGGGTAGTGGCTCGTGCATGGTCCCATCGCAGAGGGGCACAAAATCACTGTCAGGATGTTTTATTTCGCCGTACCCTGGTGGTGGAATGACCTACCTAACTCCATCCGGACAGCCGAATCCCTCTCAATTTTCAAGACACAACTAAAAACCGATCTTTTCCATTGAAAAAAAACAAAATGAAAAGAAAAAAAATAGCTTTGTGTATGGAGGTGATGTGGGCGTTTACTTGTTGTGCATCTCACATGGATGATTGTAATATGAAAAGCAAAAGTAGCTTATGGGTAGCTTACAGATAACGAGCTCAAATCTAAAAAAATGTACACTGTGCTGATTTCATACACATTACTTTAATCACAGATATTTAATGATATGATTTACATAATTTAAAAGTAGATGTTTCAAGCTTTATATAGACATATTTCTCATGAGTGTGTAAAGTATTTCCAGAGTTTTGGCTCATTTGCATGAGACAGTGAAGACAGAATGTGTCCTGTTTTTTCTTTATTTTACAAAAGCACAAAGTTATGTTGCTATTGTGAGTGTAGACAAATAAAAGTAGACACTTAACAGTTTCAAATGATGTATAACACTTATCAGTGTGACCAAAATGGACAGAGTATTTTTAGTGTCTTTCACACTGATCAGAAAAAAGTGAGCTGGTTGCGCTGGCGTGACCGTCGACCCCAGGGAGTTAACCCTCCAGGGTCTGAGGGTTTTTTTGGGCCATTGAGAAGTTTTTACATGTCCTGGATTTTTTCACTTTTTTCCGTTTCTTCTAAAAATAATAACGGATTAGTCTGATAACACTGTATTTGGCACTAACTTGGTTACAATAATATGTAATTAGCATCTATGTACAAGTTTGTATTTTTGAGAAAACCATGTTGATGCATAGTCAGTGAAAAAAATAAATATTTTAAGTGACTAAAATTAGGCCATAAAACTCATACTGAACATTTGTTCACAGGACTTTTTGAAACTGGATATGGTAGACTAAAGTTTTTGCTACAAAATAAGGTGAAAATCATCCTGCTTGCTCATTCACAGAAAACAAAATATTGATTTAACTTCTTTAAGACAGCCATTTGCAAGGAAGTGACAATGAATAAAATGCAGTTGTGAATGAATATTAATGTGATTATTAAATATTAAATGAATATTAATGTGATTTCCACCTCAAAGTATCCTCCCCTAATGGGCTCATCACTGTGGAATATGAATCAAAGATTTGAATTGCATTCTTCTTCTGAGGTAAATATGAGGCTTATTCCTAACAGTTTTCTTCCAAAAACAAAAAGTAGCCTAGATGAACTTGAACCCTCAAGTAGTTACGGGACCTTTACGGGTTGTGTGTGAATGCATGCACATATTCCGGGTAATCACTGGCAGTGTGGAAGGAGCAAAATCTAGCGACCCGGGAACAAATGCAGGGACACATTACCCATGTATTTTCCATAATCGAGTGATTTTCTTTTGTTGCTTGATTAAAATCAATGACTCGGACAATAGCAACTGGCTAAACTAGGCATATATCCCGAATGCACAGCTGCTATGGATGCAATGTATTGATACGCGTTCTCCCTACTGTTTACATTCACTTAAGACATAATCAACTATGTTTAAGTGAATACTCGTAAAAAATAGGGGTGTGCCGGTTTCAGAATTGGTGATGACGGTTATGACGTGAGTCAAATGTGACGGTGGTGGGGGGGGGGGGGGGGGGGGTTTGGGGTGCGGATAGCGTGTTTCATTGTCTCGCCACCACCATGCCAGTGGATCTGCCGTAGAGTCAATTGGTTGTTCTTGGAGATAGCGGGTTAACTCCGTGTCAGCGCGCGCTCTGATCGGTAAAGGGGCAGAGATTTCAGACCTCCGTTTATTAAGGAGATCTGTCACAAAACTCATCATCCGCTGATTGTTTTGCGGTTTATGGACGATGCAATGCTTTGCTGATGCGAGCCGCAAAAAAAAGCCATTGTCTGTTCTAGAAAGGATGCAGCAAAGATATTTAATGCTAATGTATGAGGCATTGGCCTACGCTGAGTTTCATTTACGATGAGATGCGCTCACGTCTCACGGTTATATACTAACCGTCACACCCCTAGTAAAAAATGAAAATTCTACATAATTTTGTGTGTAATTCTCTGTTCATAGGATGTGAAAGAGTACTCTGAATCTCGTCCCTCCCTAACATTTTTATTTGTTGACGAAAATGTCAATAGATTTTTGTCAGTTTTTGTCATTCAAAAAGAGTTTTAATTCTTAATCGTCTCGTTGTCGTTGGTGAAATAAAAATGAACACCAATACAAACAAGGTAAGTTAAAGAAACACAGCTGAACTCAAGAAATAATTATATCAGTAACTATGACAACAAAGGAAGAGCGGGAAATCATACAAAGGATTCAGACAAAGTTATTGAAACCGAAGCTAACTGACACAAACAAATAAATGTTAATATCAGTGCTACTGTACCTGAACATGGTTGACAGAGTTGAGTGATGTCCAGATGTGTGGTCTGGTTTGTGATGGGATTGTTGTTCACACAGCTGTAGCTGTTGTTATCCTGATATTCCACCTCCAGAGGTAGAGAGAGACTGATGCTGAGATCAGACACACTGATGCTGGACAATAAACTGTTTCCTTTGTACCAGGAGAGAGTCACATGACCCACATTCACCACTGAACACACCAGTGAACAATTCTGCTGTGATGATGATGAACATTGGGAAGGGTCTCTGCTGATGACAGGAACAAGCAGAGAAGCTGAAACCATGACAAAACAAATACAAATACAGTATAGATCAAATGTAGCTTCAAGCAGGAGTTATAAGGCCATCTATGAACTATGTTACATATAGCACAATGCAAATAAAATGAAGGAAGATCTTTAGTCTCCATGTGAGATTCAAATCCCCAACCGTGTGATTAGGAGCCAAGGGCTATCCACAGAGCCACACCTTTAACAACTTATGTAAATGGGAAAACTGTTATTTATATTTGAGACAAAAAAATTAGAGATGTAATGCTGTTGCTTTTGCTTTTGTTGCACAGTACAGGCTTCAGGCTCAGGGCAAGGTGGTAATAAAACCTACTATGTTAATTTTTATGCAGATTCTGAAGAAACTACCCATTTCCAACTGTCAAAAACCAAATCTGTTTTTTGTGTTTGTCCAGTGATGAGTGTTGAAATTGCAAGTAATATCGGTAACCCATGGTTAAGGAATGTACATTCTGACACATGCATCAGACTATGAATAACCAGGATTTAATAATTAACTAAAGATTACCCAGGATCCCATTTACTCAGGGTTTAGAATTACTTAGTGTGATTTTTAGAGTTACTGAAATTTGGATGACACGGAATGACCCTATAGTAATTGAACAAGCACCCGTCTAATCTAATTACAACAATATAGATGCTAGATCTGTGATATGTAATAGTGAGCTGTGATTGTCTACTTACCGTAGACTGTAACAGTGAATTTGTAATTCATCTCTGTTCTGCTGTTACTGATGGTCACTTCATAAAGTCCAGAGTCTGTGGTTCTGGTGTCTGTGATGGTCAGAGATCCGGTCTGATGATCCAGCTGCAGTCTGTCTCTGAATCTCCCGTCAGGACCATCATAGATTTTTTGGGTCTCTCTAATGATTTTAGCTATGAGAGACCTGTTAGTTCCAAATTTCCATGCCATCTTATCATCTGTCTGTATTTCAGTAAGACTAGAGTTTAGACTCACTGAATCTCCTTCCATCACTGACACTGACTTCACTGTATCTGTTTCCCCAAACACACCTGCAGAACAAACACAAACAGATTCTCAATCACACATGTTAAAGATAAGTTGAATGACCCTTTAAAACAGCAGCACTGAACATAAATGGCCAGGTAAAAAATAAATGATAACAATTTATATATATATATATATATATATATATATATATATATATATATATATATATATATATATATATATATATATATATATATATATATATATATATATATATAATCTCTTATCACATCTTAATATAGTGAGATTTTTAATTTTGGTTTAGTATAAATCTTGATGTTTAATTTATTGATGGTTTAATTGAAGTTCATTAGAGTACTCCACAAATAACAGGCAACATCCATGCATCTATTTTCTACCCCTTATCTGGGACCAGATTATTTGATTTATAGCATGCAACAATAAATCATAAAACATGTCAATAACTTACCAACCAGACACCAAAAGCACAAAAAGCAAAAAGCCAATGTGTGAAACATTTTCTTCAACACTTCAGAGGTTTAAAAGAGATTCAATTATGTTTGAAAACCAGAGAGCACCAGTCGTAAAGCTGCGTAGTGAAGAAACTGTTGACAGTGAAAACTATTTGCTT
Organism: Carassius auratus; assembly: GCF_003368295.1. Taxonomy (NCBI): domain Eukaryota; kingdom Metazoa; phylum Chordata; class Actinopteri; order Cypriniformes; family Cyprinidae; genus Carassius; species Carassius auratus. The sequence continues at coordinate 3,099,005 of NC_039264.1, read as the reverse complement.
ACTTCCACCAGACTGAATTAGACCACAACCCCTCAAACACACTTCCTTTTACATTCACTGACACCAATTAATTGCCATATTTGAAATGCTGGTTGAAAAAAAACTTATCTTAGACACACCTTAGTTAATTTATGTTATCTTATAATTTCCTTTACATTTCTTATATACAAAATATATAATTTTTAAATCTTGTAATAGGGCTGGGTGATACGGCCCAAAAAATGCATCACAATAAAATTGTGATAAAAATTCATGTCTGTTGATGTCAAATTATAAATGTTGAATCGTTTTTACTTTTAAGTTTAAGGGCAGATATATTCTCTTGAGGGAAAGTTATAGAAACCAGACTGTTTCACAAATCTCAGGTACAATGTTCAAATAATTGTTAACAATAATATATATTTATAAATTATACATTAGTATATTTGTTTCAAATCATGAAACAGGCTTGTGTGTAACAGCTGTAAAAACTGTCCACATCAGCGGAGTCATTTGGGACAGAACAAGTGTAATTTTGTACCATTGCAAAAGAAAACACCTCATTGCTTCCAGTTTGCCCACTCATTTAAAACAGCAACAGAGTAATTTTCTATTTGGTGAGAAATGCTAACTCTCAATAATCATGTTCTATTAAAGACAAATACAATCATGTTATTTATTCCAGTCCAAGATTGTTTTGGTAGGGTCTTAAATTAATCACACTGCCTAATGAAACGAGGAGAGAAACAAAGACACCCCCCCCCACACACATAAAATATCACTGTTGCAAAACTGGACTCTAGCCACCACACTCTTCACACATGCTCACTCAGTCAAGACACAAAGACAGAAGCAGTTAAAAAAAATATATATAATTGACTTAAGACCTCAACGCTCTCAGATCATCTTTTAAAAACTGCTGGAAGATGATGTTTAAAGAAAAAACTTTTGTTGCTGTCTGGTTTGGCTTTACTTGTCTGGTTGGTAAGTTAAATTTTTTGGTTCTGGTATAAGTTCAACTATCTACTTATTTGTATTTTTTATTCTTTTATTATGGGTTTTATGTTCTGTCGCTGTCATTCTGTTGTACTGCGGAGCTTCTGTCACGAAAACAAATTCCTCGTATGTGTAAACATACCTGGCAATAAAGCTCATTCTGATTCTGATTCTGATTATGAACTAAACACTATTTAAATCAGTCAGAGAATGTACTCTTGCATTTTATTTGAGATATTATGAGATGTAACCTGGATTCAGGTTTTTACTACTTATGTTTATCTCTTGAAATTAAAGCTATGATGCTAAACATTACAGCTGTACTTTCAGTCAGATATTCCCATTTGAGGTACAAGGTTAATATTTTCCCAGTAAGATGTTAATGTTCTAATAAGTTTCAGTTCCAGATAGAAAAGAAATGTTCATAAGAATCTACCAAAATTCAGATATCATCCATCCTGTACATGTTTTTTTACCTGGCCATTTATTTTCCATGCTGTTGTTTCAATCTTTTGCCATTTCAAACTTTCCACATTTCAAATGTTTGTAATTATTTCAAAACTACTTTAAACTTCAGTTAAAGCTTTATTAAACTACATTGTAATACGTGTGACAGAATCTGTTTGTGTTTGTTCATCAGGTGTGTTTGGTAAAACAGACATAGTAAAGTCAGTGTCAGTGATGGAAGGAGATTCAGTCACTCTAAACTCTAGTTTTACAGAAATACAGACAGATGACAAGATAGTGTGGCATTTTGGGAATGAAAGATCTGTCATAGCTAAAATCAATAGAGAAACCAAAAAAATAGTTGTTTCTGATGTGAGAAGAAGTTACACACTGAAGCTGGATCATCAGACTGGATCTCTGATCATCACGAACACCAGCACCACAGACTCTGGACTTTATGAAGTGACCATCAGTAACAGTAGCACAGAGACTAAATACAGATTCAATGTTACAGTCTATGGTGAGTAGACAATTATGGCTCACTCTCTTCTTATTGTTTTTCTTCTTAGGTACGTATACTGTAAGTACAGTCTTTACACAAAAACTTTTTATTTTTGCATATTGAGGAAAAAAACATTAAGTTCAAAATATGATTTAAGTTTCAGACCTCAAAATGTCTTTCTCACTTGAAAAATAAATAAATAAATTGAAAGTATTAAATTTACTGCAGGGACTTTTTACATCTCTAGTACATTACAGAACTGTCTCCACAGTAACAAATCATTGCCTCAGTGACACAGGGGCCACTAATGCTAAACAGATTAAGTGACTGAACAGCCATTATTCCAAAACCTTTTTAGGAGTTGTTCAAACAAGATATTTTTGTGCTCCATTTTCTATCAGTATTGCTGTCTTGAGTGTGTTGTACCATATGGCTGTATTCAGCAATCAAAATGAAGTGTTTCATTCAGATGGTCAGCATCACAAAAGTTTTATAGTAATTGTTACAGATCAGACACATTTTTATTAATCTTTATTTCAGCTCGTCTGCCTGTTCCTGTCATAAGCAGTAACTCCTCAAACTGTTCATCACCATCAATGTCCAAATATTCATTTTGGTGCTCAGTGGTGAATGTGGGTCATGTGACTCTCTCCTGGTACAAAGGAAACAGTTTATTGTCCAGCATCAGTGTGTCTGATCTCAGCATCAGTCTCTCTCTACCTCTGGAGGTGGAGTGTCTGGATGATTTCTACAGCTGTGTTGTGGCTTATTCATTCACCAACCAGACCACACATCTCAACAACACTCAACACTGTCAACCATGTTCAATGAAAGGTAAACATTGTGCCATCTTTTCACTGCAAATGCTTTATCTGTAGTCGTATCTATACCATTAATATAATACTACAAGTTGGGGCTCACACCAAACAGAATCATTTTAACATTAACGTTTAACAATCATATTTAAACCTTACCGTTTAATATGATTATTTTGTTTTTTAAAGAATTTATATACAGACTTGAACACACTTCAACTTAAAACTGTCATAACACATGATAATTAACTCCCTGGGGTCGACGGTCACGCCAGCGCAACCAGCTCACTTTTTTCTGATCAGTGTGAAAGACACTAAAATACTCTGTCCATTTTGGTCACACAGAAAAGAGTTATACATCGTTTGAAACGGTTAAGTGTCTACTTTTATTTGTCTAAATTCACTATAGCAACATAAATTTGTGCTTTTGTAAAATAAAGAAAAAACAGGGTGCACATTCTGTCTACACTGTCTGATACAATGAGCCAAAACTCAGGAAATACTTTACACACAGTCATGAGAAATATGTCTATAGAAAGCTTAAAATGTATACATTTAAAGTATGTAAATCATATCGATAAATATTCTGTGAAAGTAAAGTGTATGAAATCAGCACAGTGTACAATTTCTCCGATGTGATCACACTAGGGCTGCTCTGATCACGATCGGCCGATCGTTATGCGCATCTCGTCAGTAAAGCCGGTTCTCTAATCAGCGGTAAATTCCATCAGGTGCGTGATTTCACATAGAGTTAACAACAGCTGTTACTACACTGAGCCGTTGTTAACTGAGAAGATGCGCAAATCCACGTTCATTATCAGCGTTTATTTGCGCATCTTCTCTGATCGGAGCAGCCCTAGATCACACCCATAAGCTACTTTTGCTTTTCATATTACAATCATCCATGTGAGACGCACAACAAGTAATGCCCACATCACCTCCATACACAAAGCTTTTTCTTTTTTTTCATTTCTTTTTTTTTTTCAATGGAAAAGGTCGGTTTTTAGTTGTGTCTTGAAAATCGAGAGGGATTCGGCTGTCCAGATGGAGTTAGGTAGGTCATTCCACCAACAGGGTACGGTGAAAGAAAACATCCTGACAGTGATTTTGTGCCCCTCTGCGATGGGACCATGCATGAACCACTACCAGTTTACTGAACGTAAGCTTCTGAAGATGATGTTGACACTTAGGAGAGAGTGGAGGTAGGAGGGTGCATAGGCCATGGATGTTCTGTAGGAAAGCAACAATGTCTTGATCTTGATTCGAGTCACAACTAGAAGCTAGTGCAGAGAGATGAGAAGCAGTGTGACAAGTGTTCTTGGGTTCAATGAAAGAAAAATGTGCTGCTGCATTATGACTCAGTTACAATGGTAAGATTGCACATGTTGTAAGTCCAGCATTGCAATAGTCCAGCCAAGGAAAATGACAATGGCCAAGACAAGAAGTTGTAATGCATTTTCAATTAGGACACTGTTCTGAGAAGGAATCTTTCTGAAGTGTAGTGCAAACATGCATGATCAAGATGTCTGTCAGATAATCTGAGATGCGTGCAGGTACAGTTGAATCCTCTGGTTGAAATGAGAAGCAGAGCTGCATGTCATCAACAAAACAATGGTAGGGAAACCCACGTGCCTGAATGATGGGTCTCAGTGATGAAGTGTATTTGAGGAACCCCAGTGATCAGTTGATGTGATCTCCTCCCCAAGTCACCCTGAAGGACCTACCTATGAGGTAAGACTCAAACCAGTGGAGTGGCGTTCCGGTGATGCTCAGTAATGAGAGTGTGGACAAAGGATTTGATGATTTACAGTGTCGAACACAGCAGATAGATCTAGCAGAATAGAACTGAAGATTTGGAGTCAGCTCTTGCACTAAGTATTGTTTCAGCAAGGCAGTTTCAGTTGAATGCCCACTTTTAAATCCAAAATTGGTTATTGGCCAGCAGATTTTTTTATGAAAGGAAGCAGGACACTTGGTTGAACACAACATGTTCAAGTGATTTTGCTATGAGAGGGAGGAGAGACACGGGTCTGTATTTTATTTAATTTTTTTAAAGTGGGGTTATCAAGTTTAATTGCCAAATCCACACTTTTGCCTTGGACCTCAGCTAACTCATCTTCATCCATTTCTGTCCCCATGGGATCAGGTTCACTTCATTACACTGGGTGCCCTCTACATATGACATAGTAAAGACACTGCACTGAGTACACTTTTCAGAATTCGACATTATGACATCCTTCATAACCAATGAATTGTATTTGGCTGTGTGTTGTTCAATAAGCTCGCTCCATACACTTATGCTAAAACAAATCGGTCTCTGTATGTAGCTGAACCAATTTTGTGCATTATTAGCCTTCTCTTTAAATTAATCTTGAGGTTTTTTTGGGGAAGCCAGTCAAATAAATGGTCTTCCTGACAGTTACTAACTCCAAGAATGCATGTTTGTGAATATTTTCTAGAGAAATGAAAACAGATCGCTCCACAACAATTATCTGCACCTGCACAAACTTACTTTTCAGTTCATTGATAATAATTATGATGTTATAGACAGACACATTCACTCACACTTATGGCTGTCTTCAGCACTATAGTACCAGGCTCACAGTTTTCTTCTCATTGTCCAGGCTCAGTCTCTCTGATCGTCTTGATCTCTGCTGCTGCTGGATCTCTGTTGATTGGAGCTGCAATCGGGATCTTCTACGTCTACAAAAAACACAGAAAAACTGATCAAGAAGGCAAGTGTTATCTACTGATGCTGTGAAAATAAGTATTTCAAGGAAGTATTTAATAAGGACATATTTTAGTAATAAAAAAAGAAAAATTAAAGATTTGTTGTTTTAATGCATTTGTTATTGTTCAAACAGTCCAGACTTGTACGGAAGAGATCACTTACACTGATCCAATGTTCAACAAGAGAAACGCACAAAGAGAGGTAAGATCTTTTATATCTGTCATGCTTTAGTGACCATTGCATATTTTAACATCTACCTAATCCACTGGGCAAAGTTATGTTTGAAGTTAATTGAAATTAATTTGAAGTCACCATTGTGGTGGAAAGTGTTTTGTTTAGTTAGGATCTTGGTCTTTATAACACACAGTCACACCAGCAAAAGACAAGCTAACTCAAGAAGTAACTGGACCAAGATCCCAACTAAACCAAACACTGAAAATGAATCAAATATCAACATTAAGACCTCTGTTAATTCTCAGTAAGAGCTTGTCTAGATGTCTGACAGAAATAAAGTCACAGAACCTTGTAAGGAGGATCTGTGAACGTCTATATCGGACGTACAGAAGACATAAAAAACATTTTAAAAAGGCGTCATAAAAATATCCTGTCTCCTCAGTGGACGTCTTTTCAATGACTGCAAAGATATAAAAAGACGTCCACTGGACGTAACTTTGCCCAGTGGATTAGGTTGATGTTAAAATACCCAATATAGTAATTTTCACGTAATAGTTCCTTTAAAAACAAACAAAAATGTTGAATACATGTGACTTCATGCCACAAGACTGCTAACGTATGAAGGTATAAACTCAGGTCGGCAGTAACACGACTGAGGTGCCCTTGAGCAAGGCACTGAACCCCCAACTGCTCCCCGGTCACCACAGCATAAATGATGAACACTGCTCCGGGTGTGTGTGTGTGTGTGTGTGTGTACTATGGATGGGCTGAGCAAGAGCATGAATTCTGAGTATAAGTCACCATACTTGGTTGGCTGAATGTCACTTCTCACTTTTTTCCACTTTAAAATTGTGAATGCTTATAGATAATAGGTCTTGTGTTCAGTAAACAAAAAATATTTTGTTCTGATATTTTTTTAGGTTACCATGACTATTTATGTTGTGACAACTTGTGATATTAAGTTATTTTAAGTTGGGTGGACTTTAGTCTAGTGATGGTATTTATGGCTCTTTGAGGGGATCTGGATCTTCGCGATCCGTTCCTTTCAAAGAGCCGTTCAAAAGAACGGCTCTTTTTAAATATTTAGTCAGTTTTAAGAAGCCAGCTTGGGGGCATCTCAGTTTATCCTGGAAATAATCACTGGGAGGAATGATGAGGTGAGATTTGTAGTCAAATAATTAAAACTCAGATATCACACACCAATATCTGAGTTTGAATTATTCTGAAATATTGATTATTACCTCATTTGTCATGTGTGGACTATATTCCATAGGGTTGCACAAATCCCTCTGCTTAGACAGTGACATCACTATTTTTTTTTTTTTTTAGCTGGAGTAAGCATGTGACGGCAGCGTGCACACGTCATGGCTCTGCTCCTACCCAATGACAGAGGAACACAGGGTTTTTTTCCACTGGAGTACTCACGTGAAGGATGCGTGCACAACTAATAACTAATATCATCACACTATAAAGGGTTGGCCTGCGCTGGGTGCGCCCCTCCCCCTATAACTGTTCTGTCTCGCGGAGGAACTCATTTGTGTGCATCTGTGTGAAACACGCATAGGAAAAAAGAACGACAGAAAGAACGGCTCTCCTCCAGCCGCGACTCGGCTCCCACCGTTCATGTTTATGAGCCGTTCAAAAGAATCGGTTCGTTCGTGAACGTCACAACGTCACTACTTTAGTCCCCGTTCGTTAAGTTTACTCAAAGCGCTTGCAATAAGTTGCCTTATTTTTTTAAGTTGACGCAACTTTTTTTTTTTTTTTTTTACAGTGCATGAACACCACAGAATAAAATGAAAAGAACAACTTCCAAACTGTTATTTTCTATAAATTACATCATTTGGTTACTGCTATTACGTGATAAGTTAATCTTGTTTCCATATTATTTGATAGTGGCAACTGTTGGGCTTGAATCACATTCACTGCATAAACACTTTATATTTAACAAACCTTCCTGGGAAATAATGTCTGGCTAGTGCTAGTTTAACTACTTCCTAGTGACATTCAGGTTACACACAATGAATGTAGTGCAAATTATTTTCTGCATTTAGTCTTGAGCTTGGTTATTAATTCATTGCTTAATATGAATATTACTGGTTCTATGACAACTTGTATCTCTGTGTTTTCTTTCAGATTGTTAAAAAGGAGGATAATGCAGTGTATGCTAGTGTTATCCACAAACGTTAACTGAATTCTCTGTGATGGTGTTTCCTCATTAATGATGTTCTGATCACAGGCAGTGAGTTTATATGCACACTGGAATGCTGATGTATTAGCAGTGACTTTAAAGTGTGCATGGTTCATGTAATTTAGACTTTTTTTCTGAGCAACTTTTAAAATGATCTTCTTATTGTGATCCTGTATGTTAAACTTGTGTTTCAGCTATACTAGACAACCCAAAAACTCTTCTACATCTAACAGACATTTATTATACAGTACGTGCACTTATATTGTACAGAAAACCGCCACTGACTTTAAACAGCCAGTTCATATTCTGTTAAGTTCTCTCAATGGATTCATATCAAAAGTTATTTGAGGGTCAAACTTAAATCATGCAGAAAGCTTTGGCAACCAATTCTGCAGAAAGACAGTAGCCATTTAATTTTGATATTAGCAGTGAATAGATTATATTATAGTCTTTTTACAGAATTAGAATCTTTTCACACAATCTTTTTTTTTTTTTGGCAGACAACATGTGCATGAAAATGTGTCTATACTAAACTATGTAAATGTATACCAGGCGTCTGTGTTTAATGTATGTTAGAGTGCACATGTCTTGAGGTGTTAATAGTGTGCGTTTCGGCGAATAGCATGTGCATCCACAATTTGCATTCCTCTTTACGCTAAACTGTTTTACTGCAAAATAAAGTACATATACGCTGATGTTTGACAAAAAATTCATAAAAAATCTCATATATTATGTGTATGTGAAATATAAGATATATGCATCTGTCTATAGCTGATTTCTATCAGTCGTTAATTTGCATACTAATGCAGTGGTCCTGCAGATAAGACGTGTTAGTTTCAGCAGAAATTATTTCCAGCTCTAGAAGTCGTTTCTGAGAAGTTTCCACTATTCTTGATATCACACTTATCTGTTTTGTGAAGAATGTGTCATGATCGTCTGTCACCATCGAGGACAAAGAAAGTCATTTGTTTTAAGAATAAATGGAATGAAGTTCAAATTAAAGAGCATCAATAATATTTTTAATTAGTGTATATATATATATTTATTTCACTTTTTATTATATATACTAATTATATGGTTTTCGGGTATGGCCCTTCCATCAGTTATGCAAAAACAAACAAACAAACAAACAAATAAACACACACACACACACACACACACACACATATATATAAATATAACAAAGATCCACAGAAAAAAAGGCTTTTCTTGATGCTGTCATGAAGTGGAAACATGATATTTATTTGACAATTCATCAATATTATCCAAGAAATGACTTTATTAGTGAGTTTAAAGAAGGGTATCCACCATCATGTGGTTCTGCTCAAGAGGAGTCAGAGACAATATTACACTTATTTGTCAGCTGAACTTTCACAAAATTATTTTGGACCCAAGTTGCATTGTTAATCTTGGATTTGTTTTACAGTTTGTTACGATAACTGATTCAATGGTGTTTATGGAATGTGTTTACTGGAGATAAATAATATAATCAAATAATCATTTCAGAGATCTTTAATTTTTGCACATTTATTATGTCGGCGGAACAGAGACGGATCTACGAATACGAGAAAAAAAAAGGAAGAAAGTAAACGCCGTTTTCACCACCTGGAGGTTTGTAGATGGACCCAGCCACAACAGACAGACCTTGTAACTTTCCAAAGACTTGTGGTTTTTAAACTCCTGCATTGTGTAGTAACTTAAACCAAAAACAAGATAATTCACAATGTCCATATGTGTGCATGGAGGTATGGTCCAGGTCTCTGTGCCATTCAGCTGCAGGGAGCTCGTATGGGTCGATATTTTGGATGCCTGAGAGCTTCTCCAAATACTGCTGTTTTGCCCTTGGTTTAACCTAAAAAAAATGTATTCCATTGTTCCTAAGTTTTCCATATGTATCATGTGAGGTACTGGAGCAGTTTTTAATGCAGCAGTAACTTCCAGGCATGGTAAAACAACCTCTACTACAGAGTTAACAACACACGTAAACAATCATGATTTGCCGCCGGTATCCTGCCATGGCGGAGATATGGGATTTAAATCCTGCCATGATTCAAAACTGAAAATAAAGTTCTGAAAGCTTGAAACTATTTAGCCTACTGGAAAGGTGGGATTGACCGACTGCTCCGCCAATGACAAAAGCGCACAGGATACGCAAAATAAACGGTCCTAAAATTTAAAAAAGGTTACCGACTTGTCACTGGAATTCACCATACAATTCCCAGCAGCCACTGAGTTTACCACTGATAGTCCGGCGGTGCATCAGTATACACACTCACCTCACTTTCCTCAGCAGGTGACTCACTTTCCTCAACTCAGTTTCTTTTTCGGGGGGCCGGGGGTTGGTCCTGTAGCTAATTTCACATAATGATTACAAAATCATAATTTTTAAAAAGGTTTTATTGAAAAAAAAAAAAAAAAAAAAACGCCTTATTAAATGAACTGTTTTTTATAAGCTTTTTTTTCCTTCTGGGGCCTGAAATTGATGAATTTTGGTAAATATTTAGCTAAATGTGTTTTTGTGTGTGTGCTGGTAGTAGCCTAGTTTTGGCACCTTGTCTGGTTTAGGCCGGTCATGGATAAATAATGATGACAATAAAACCGCCAGTAGGTGACAGCAAAACCATGGTTTAAGTATTTATTGAATCGTTCAAATCAAACTTTTCGTTCAAAACGCCTTATTGTATTAGAAGAGAGTCCATTTGAATGGACTGTTAAATCACTAGCTCACTTAAATCGTTGAAAATCTGATAAATTCAAGGAACAAAACACTGTTAAGGGTCGTTCACATGTCGCGCCTAAAAACGCTAAGCAACCAGCTCTCCATGAAGACGCGGAAAATTTCAGCAAAGGATAAATGAATTTGCAGCACTAAAAATCGCTTGCAGTAGCTTGGCTGAGCTTTCAACATTGTTACGGGAAAGGATGAAGCTGATTGGTTAGTTCTCGTCACATGACCTGTGGTGCACTTGCGGCTCTCTGAAAAGTTTAGATGTTTTTAACTTGATGTGGTGCGGACGCGCCTGGAAAAAACGAGCGCGTTGCACCGTCGCTTCCATTATGAGTGCGCATACCGCGCGCCTACATTGGAAATAAGCTTGAGCGTGCAAAAGACGCGATGTGTGAACGGCCCCTTACTATGCACTGTTGTAGCTACAAAATTAATAGCACATTTGTGCTCTTGCACATGTGCTGATACTCAAGAGTTGCTTAATGTTCAATGAATATAAAAGCGTAAAAAAAAATTTTTTTCATGGCTTAAACTATAAGGACATTCTAACTGTATTTATTAATTCTAGCAGGTGTCATTGCGCAGTGAATGCTTTTGGACTCTTAGGACGTGTTTTTGTTTGGTTTTTTGCAAAGTCGGTGACTCAAATTGTCAGCTCTATCCTCTCTCAATCCATCACAAACAGCGTATGAGGGACAATGGAAGCAATAAAAAACAACAAAAGAGCAATGATATACAAGTGCTATAACAAGTCTCAGTTAGCTTACATGTAACAAAGGCTTTTAAATAATATAATAAAGAAAAAAGAACTTGTTTTATATATATTTATATATATATATATATATATATATATATATATATATATATACTACTTATATAATATATGAAAATACAGATGTTTAGATTATAATTCAGGTTTATTTTTTATTATTTTTACAAAATATATATTTTTAAATGTCTCAATACATATAGCCTATAGTGATTGTAGAAAAAAGTAAACCATGCATTCATAAAATTGTAATAGGCAATTATTTATAATTTTACTGAAATATTTTAATGAAAGTAAAAAATACACTGTACACCTTTCTGAATATTTAAATACAATATCTACATATTCTTTTGGATGCACTATAGAAGTCAATTTAATTGTAATATTCGCAAGCTCGCAACTGTGTGGGCGTATCTCCGCAAAGTGGGTGTTGTAAAAATCTGAAAAAATTTCTGCAAATGTGCAAATGTAATGCAATGTAATAAGTATCGCCCTTTCGAACCACAGTTTTCAGAGTTTCAAAACTTTTTTTCACCTATTCGCACACCAGTTTTCAGATCACTATTTTACTACGTTTCAAATCTTGCAAACAAACTATACACCGGGAGAACAGTGACAAATTTGAAACTCTGAAAAAATGATTGCAAAGCAAAACACATGCCAACTGTATCAAATGGTAGTCTGGATTCCACTGATTTAGAGATACTTTATGATTATTTAATCCCAATGTAGAATAATAGTAAAGCTGTATTCCACTGTTGTTCAAAATATTAAATAAATAAATAAATAAATAACGAGCTTAAACTGTCACATTAGCGCTCTCTAGTGTTCACAACTAGAATCTTCCTCTACAAGAATAGCTCTACTTTTAACAGTAAAGAGACGTTCCTAAATATATAAATTAAATTAAATAGAAGTAAAATAAAGTTAATTTAATAAAAACCATCTTCATCATTGAGGACACGTGTGTAGCTTTGATTTATAATGCAGGTAATGATTTAATTACTATGTCAAACGATTCAGTGCATCAGATGATTCATTCGAACTGAATTGTGAATCATTTTGAACCGACTCAGAAGAGTGATTCATTCACTAATCGCTGGTTCTGATTCTAAACAGTCGACAGAAAATACCGGTTAACGATGTGATTGCATATTAAATAATGATTTAACAAAATCGCCCAAATGAATGAAAAAAGGGGGGGTTTAAAAGCTCTACCAAATGTATCTTAATTCGCCTTTAGATCTAAAAAAAAAAAAAAAAAAAAGAGAGAGAGAGAGGTCTAATGGTGGTAAAAGTGTGAGAGCGGTTTACAATAGTTGACAAATGCATCAGACAGGGCCTGTTTTATAAAGAGTGAACCAAACTAATTTTTATGAATTAATCTCGCAACGTTAATCTTCCAGAAATCTATTATTACATGAATTTTACTATCCATTTTACGTAAGAACCGTTACAAACGCAAAGAAAATATAGGCTTTGAAAAAATATCAAATTCCACAATTGGTCAAAGTGATGAAGGCAATCTCACCTTAAAGGATCCTGATGTTGTCAAACTCTGGACTCAGATGTGTGAGGATATTGTGAAGATTAATATGATGTTCTGGTTGTTAGGTGGTAGTATTCTAGTCAAAAGAGCTCATCCCAAAACTATGACATGATTCGAGACTCTCGTGTAAAGTCTGTGAGATGTTTTCACTTGGAGGACATAAATCTGATCGATTTGTAAAGGAACAGCACTGCAGACTACACGTGTGCAATATTTACTATTTGCGTTCCTCCTAAAGTCATAATGTACAACTTTTACTAAGAAATGTCCAACAAAACGCCATTTAAAGACAAAACTTCTGTGCGGAAGTTTAATAACTTCAGAGTCCCAGAGAAGCGCGTGTGCTGTGACGTCACGCGAACATGGCGACACGCTGCGAGATGCACACATAAACATTCACTGTTAAACAAATAAAACATCAAATGGCGTTACATCATAATAAACCTTCGCAGCAGACGTTAGCGGAATCAAATGTTAAACACATTAAACGACCCTTTCGCGCAGTGCTACATCTTTGGTTTCTGTTTTTCCAGCAGTTCACGTTTGTCCTGTGTTTATACTGGCGCTGTGCTCTGATTGGTCGCCTCTGCTCTTGTGGGCGTGGCTACGGTGGCTGTTCTGGTTCATGACATCATATCCACAAGAAGTTTAGAAAACACATCAGATGTAAATACTGTGGCATATTGGAGATTTAATCTGTAAATATGACAATATATGCAATGATTTAATTTCAAATATAGGCTACTTCTAAATAAAATCAGAAGGAAGTTCTACATGTGGGTGCAATTACACAAAATTATGTTGGATTGTATGTGAAAAAATAAACTACACTGGAGGAAATACAATGTTAATAATTTGCTTTGGTTTATGTACAATGACAGTAAATAAATATATATGATGATGATGATGATGATGATGACACACACACACACACACACACACAAGAGGCAAAGATCCAGTTTCAGTCTGTTTCTGAATCCTGCAGCATCACCATCACATGTAGATGAATGTTTTACTGTTTTATTGATTTCAGCAAGTCTCTCCATGTCTCCACTGTATCACATCATCTTTATGTACCTCAGTAAGATCAGTATGACAGAATAATTAATTCTAAGTAATAAGTAATTCAACTCAAATTGTATTAAATAAATTCAGTGCACACAGACTAGAGTAGTTTAAGTCTTAGAAGAAGAATTTAACTACTTCAGTCTGTGTGCACTGAATTTATTTAATACACAAATTTCACAATTTGAGTTGAATTACTGAAATAAATGAACTTTTCCACGACATTCTAATTTATTGAGATGCACCTGTACATTCGTTTTGGTCCTCTAGCTAAGCTACTAGTAAGAATATGTCATTGCATTGCATTGATATTGTTCAACTAAAGAGATCAGATATATATATATATATATATATATATATATATATATATATATATATATATATATATATATATATATATATATATTTTTTTTTTTAAGTTATGAGCAAAGATGGCCATATACTGAGCAGTATGTAGCACTGCGCAGAATCTGTGAAAGTACACTCTCAGGTCACGCTTGCAATAAAGGTATATATATATATATATATTAGATGATTTCTATAATTAAGTAATTGTATTATTATATATTTTATAGCATACACTTTTATTGTTGTTAGGGAACAGATGAACTAAACCAAATTTTTCAAAATACCACTTTTCATTTAATTTCCCAAATGATGTATGAGATTTTGTGTAGAGTTAAAATCATCACATCTCTTCTGTAAAACGTTTTGAGAGACTGAGGAAAAAAAGGTAAACTGAAAGTACCACAAACAGTTTCTTAGCCTTAATTCAGTGCTAATAATGGTTAATCTAAAGTATTCACACAGTGCTGATCTAAATAAGCTCATTATTACATTGAAAGGCTTGATAAACTCACCGCTGACAGTTAAAGTGAAGGTCTTGTGTATGGTGTATTTGCTGCTGAACTCTACTGTATAAAGTCCAGAGTCTGTGATTGTGATGTCTCTGATGATCAGAGATCTGAGATTAGAGAGTCTGTCTCTGAATCTCAGGACCATCATATATAGAGATGTTTCCAGTTTTTCTATTGATTTCAGTTACAGGAGAGTTTTGATGTTCAGACTTCCACTGCATCACTTCATCTGTCTGTAGTTCAGTAGCATCAGTGTTTAGAGTGACCGAATCTCCCTCCTTCACTGACACTGACTCACCAAACACACCTGATGAACAAAAGAACAGCCCAACAGACTGACCAAATAAAAGAAATATAGATTCAATATACATTTACAAACAGCTGGAAGCGAAAACAAATGAGCATGTCCAGATTTGACAAAGTGAAACAAGATTTTTAAAGAAATAAACCTTACCTTCAGTGAACAATGAGATTAGAAAGTATAATCAAATGTTCTTCATACTGCTGCAAACTTCAGTACAATCTGTTTCTGAAGATGATCAGTGTTTGTGATGATCTGCAAAACTGTTTCGAACAGACTGACAGCAAGAATCAGTAAAAAACCGACTGAAGATCGACAGAGAGACCAATACAATACAGGAGACTGTGTTGATTATATTATATAATTACGGGTCTTTATCATATTGTAGAAACGCGCAGTGACGATCTGAAATAGCTGAATCTTCTGCACACTTCGATGAAGATGCATAGCGCCACCTAATGACAAACAACAGACATACACAACTTTACACAGAATTATCCAGATTTGAAAATGTTCAAATTTGACAGTTCAGCACATTATAATAATCCATTTTACCATTCATCATCAGGACCTGCTTTCTGGCTTCCTATAGTCTACAGCTTTAGACTGATATTTATATCCACATTTGATCACAATAAAATATTTGATCTGTTCAGTAAAACTCACGGGAGATATGATGTTTAAACAAACACGCTTCTCTATATTCATCTGATGTGATCTTTTCATCATCAATGACTGAAATAATCAGAGTTTTAACTCTATACATGAGTACATAAACTGAATACATTACCAAACACACACCAGACTTAACCACACACAAAACTTCATTTTCATAACACTGAAAATCTAAAAACTGGTTTATAAACGAGCAAAAGCTGAAGGACTCGGGGGACGGAAAGTATTTGAAAAAACTGTATTATACAAAGTGTTTTTTTTTAAACTAAAGTCATCTACAAAATATCAAAGCTATGAACACTTAAAGCAGAAATACAAGCAATAGTATCAAATAAAAACAAACACAAATAAGATCATACACACATTAATTAACCTGAGTTTAGTCCTGAAATATTTTGCAGGTTTAACAATAATCAAGTCATTTTAGTGTCACATCCTGAGTTTACAGTAAATCAGTCAAACTGACTCAAAATAGCTTAATATGATCAGTGTAACATCAGCATCAGCACAAACAGAAAACTGTTACATCAACTTCATCACGAATAAAAGCATGTTTCTCTGTTTATTTCAAAACAAACTAAAGTCTTTACTCATTAGTTCAACTGTGTCCACTTCAGACTCTACATGTGTGTATTGATAAAGTGATTATAAACGAATAGAAACTGCTGCTGTTCTGTTTCAGTGAGTTTGGACAACTTCATCACTGAATCATTCATCAAAGATAGGACTCTCTTCTGGGGGTCTTCCACCCTTCCTTTGAGAAAAACTAGGGGAAAAAAGAGAAAAACAATCAGTGTGAGCTCATCATATAACACTGATGTAGTATTGTAATAACGGTGTTTAATAAATGAATTAATGAAGCCACAGTCACAAACATGAAATACTGAGGTTATGAACTCAGAAGAAGAAGTTTATCAAGCTGTAGATAAACTATTAGTTTAAAGAATGAAGCTTTTGGTTAACTGCTAAATCTCCTTTTATGTTTTACTAATACATTAATAACTGTGTTGTTAATATCAGAGAGTGAGTCAGTAAAATCATTAGATCAAGAAGAGATGAAGACGAGGTGGACTCTGTCTTTAGACGTGTATTAATGATGTTAATGTTATCATGATGTGTGAATGAACAACAGGGATGAATCTAAATCATACGTATCTTACAGCACGGAAGAAGTCTGAAAAGGCGTGCCGAACAGCACTGGATAAGTCTGAAAAGGTGTGCCCAACAGCTCTTAATAAGTCTGAAAAGGTGTGCCAAACACTTCCTGAAAGCAAACAGATTTGAATTTATTGTAAATCTTTCATTTTCACAGGCGCTCAAGAACCTATATCTATATGTGTATTATATTATATAATATTTCTGCTCGTCGATTGAGCTGTTAATACATGTCTCAAATCACACTCAGATTTAATATCACAATCTTTGTCATTCTTCATACTCAAAATCCCTCACTTTATCCTGATATCTTGTGAACAGACGGACTGATAAAACACCTGTGAGCTCTTTTACTATCAGAAGATCCAGAAAACCAGTTATATTGTGATTAAATCAGATCTTACTGTTGTAATATTAGTCTGTGCTCACACTGTAATGTGTGTTTCTCTGTATTATTAGTAGATCAATCAGTCACTTTATCAAATCACAAATCAATCCTTGTTCTGTTCTTACACAATGTAGATCCAGGCTTATGTTGCAGATCCAGCAGATAATTCATGATTTATTTATCTTTCATTAATAATATTTATTATTGGTTTAATCTCTAAGTTTGTCTTTAGGTTAGCTTTGAGTAAACTTTGACTTCTCAGTTTCAGAGTATGTTCACAATAACACACAGCTTGTTCTTCAGTTTTATAAAGCACAAGGTCATCGCTGTCTCTAATACTTCTGGGTTTCTTCTGTAACACTGTTTAGAGATGAACAGTTTTACAGTAATGCTGTTTAATATTGAATATCTTGAGTACAGTGGTGTCTAAACTCAGTCCTGCAGAGTTTAGCACAAATGTCAATCAAACACACCTGAAGTAGATAATCAAGGTCTTAGAGGTGTATTAGAAACTTTCAGGCGTGTGTGTGTGTGTGTTGAGGGAAGCTGGAGCTAAACTCTTCAGGACACCGGCGCTCCAGAACTGAGTTTGGACACCTCTGCTTTAATATCAGCATTACTATAAAAACACGTCACACTCCTATAAACACAAAAAATCATGTGAGATCAAACATCATAACATCTGCAGAAACTGTGTTTGAGTTTAATACAGACACAAAGAGACACAGCTCACAGTCGATCTGTATCTGCCCTTTATCTGTTATTATCTTAACGCTCATCAGACTTTTAGTTATTTTTTCATATTATATGAACTATGTGTGATACTTACTCTTTTGTCTTTCTAGTTCAGCGATCCTGCGTCGATGTTTAATCACAACAGGAATTACAGCTGCAGTCACCAGAATAACAACAGCAACAACAGCAACAACAATCCCTGCTACAGCAGCTGGAGACAGACCTGGACCTGAAACAGACATTAGTGTGAGTGTGTGTCTGATCTGTAAGGATAAGGATAAGGATAAACTTTATTTGTCCCCGAAGGGAAATTTGTCTTGAGCAAAGTGCTACACAGTGTTGTTCTCTGAGCAGACAATAATAATAAAAATAGAATAAAATACTATGTATGAGTCTGATATATAAAATACATATAACGCAAAACACAAGGTTCTAATATGTTATATGAGCATTTTTTTTTGGTGGAATTCAGCATTTTTATCGAGGCAGGAACAAATGAAAGCTTCAGTCTGTTATAACACACATAAACTTCAGCACTACTGTATATAAATTGAGTGAAGACCTGATACTGTAATGATAGAGAGACACTCACAGACTGTATATATTTATAGGTTACTATAATGTAAAATGCAAATGGACTTAGGCTGGATGATTAATTGAAAAGTAATCGAAACCGAAATTCAGAACCTCTAACCGACTTAATTTTCCCATATCGGTTATTTCGTTTTTTTAATTCTGTTAATACTTCCCCCTTAAAAGCATATAGTGCCTGTGTAGCCACATAAAAAGTGGCCTTCATTAACTTTTTAAATATCATTTTGGCGCTTGGAGTAGATGCGGAATTATAAAAGAATTGAGGCATTTATCAGTAACGTTAACGTTACCTGCCCAGTGGGAAAGTCGGCCAAGTGCTGGTACATGAAACAGAAAGAGAATTCATGTTTTTAAAAGCAGACATGAGTTCCTGTAGTTATGTGATTGCACTGAGGATTTAGGTAACTGGTAAATGATTCATCTCTGCTTTTTCGTGAAATCACTTACTGTTTTAAAGTAGTAATGATTTATACATTTTTTTGTCCTTTTCCGTAAACTGATTACTATCTAGTGCAGAATTGCATCTAAAATAAAAGTTCACTGTAAAACCCGACAAGTAAACTTAACTCAAGCTGTTTGAGTAAACAGATTGCCTTGATTTAAACCCTGTAAGTTTTAAAACTTTGCATTCAAGTAATTAAGTGATTAACTAAGTGCTGATTGAGAATTAGTGATGAACAGCTGCTGTTAACAAACAGAATCACTGAAGAAAAGAGAAACACAAGAACTACTACAACTGACTTCAGACACAGACTTAGATGAAATCAACTGAAATAAAATACATGAAATCTCTCAAGATCTGATTAAACAACCCCACAAACAGCATCACCAGCTCCACTTATTAATAACCAGACTGACTTTATTTCTGTCAGACGTCTACAGAAGATCTTATTGAGAATGAACTAAGGTTTAGATGTTGATTTATTGTTTCATTTGAAGTAACCATGTTAGAGGTCAGTGTTTGCTTTAGTTGGGCTCTTGACCCTTGACTTCTGTCTTAGTCTTTTCTCTGGCTGTAATAACCGTGTGTTTCTAAAACAGGTTTGTTGTAACTCAAAAGCCCAGAAAAAAATGCCATCAAGTATTAACCTGTATCTAGGAGTAGGTTGTTATACTTTATATCGGTGATAATTATTGATCCATATGAAGTCTAATCTCTGATGAAATAAGTGTTGTGTAATTTGATTGATTATAGTAAAATTGATCCTAAGACCCAGTGGTTCTGTGATAATCAGTTAATACAAAGACTTTCCAAACAGTTTGGACTTCTATGGTGTCAATTAGTCACACACAGACATCAATAATCAGATTATGAACCTCAACAATGGTGACCATAAAAAAAAATTCCTGTTAAATTAACTGATTATCACAGAATCACTGGCTCTTAATGTCACTTCTACTAATAACACAACAACTATTTCATCAGAGATTAGTCTCCATACAGATAAATAATTGATGATTATCATCACCAATATAAAGTATCACATTCTACATCTAGGTACAGGTTAACACCTGATGGCATTTCTTCTGGGCTTTTGAGTTACAACAAATATGTTTTAGAAACACACAGTTATAACAGCCAGAGAAAAGACTAAGACAGAAGATAAGGGTCAAGAGCCCAACTAATACAAACAGTGATCTCTAACATGGTTACTTCAAATGAAACAATAAATCAACATCTAAACCTTAGTTCATTCTCAATAAGATCTTCTGTAGACGTCTGACAGAAATAAAGTCAGTCTGGTTATTAATAAGTGGAGCTGGTGATGCTGTTTGTGGGGTTGTATAATCAGATCTTGAGAGATTTCATGTATTTTATTTCAGTTGATTTCATCTAAGGCTGTGCCTGAAGTCAGTTGTAGTAGTTCTTGTGTTTCTCTTTTCTTCAGTGATTCTGTTTGTTAACAGCAGCTGTTCATCACTAATTCTCAATCAGCACTTAGTTAATCACTTAATTACTTAAATGCAAAGTTTTAAAACTTACAGGGTTTAAATCAAGGCAATCTATTTACTCAAACGGTTTGAGTAAAGTTTACTTATCGGGTTTTACAGTGCTGTTTCTTTTGTCTGTTTTCTTAATTGCAGAATATTTATCATGTGCATCCAGTCCTTCATGCTGTCTTTGCTGTAAACTGGTTTAAAGGGACAGAAGTGAGAGACTTATTTACCCTCATTTGATAAAACTGTTTTGAAAAAAATAATTTTACATTTAGAAATTTCTAGAATATCTGTTTCGGGTTTTTTGTTAGTGTAAAAACTTTTCCAAAATAAAAAAGTAAGTAAGTGAAATTTTCACTTATTTTTCACAAGATCTTGAAGTGTTCCTGTAACTCAGTGGTAGAACATTGCATTATCAAGTGCAAGGTTTGGGGTTCGATTCCCCGGGAACACATGATAGGTGAAAATTGTTAGCCTGAATGCACTGTAAGTCGCTTTTGATAAAAGTGTCTGCTAAATGCATAAATTTAATATTATTTCATTAAATTTTACTCAATAAAATGTACTTATTAATATTTTATTTTTTTACTTAACTTAGTTAAGTAGATTTACTTAATTTCCAAATGTGTTAAATTTACTTGAAAAATGCTTGTGCAAAAACTTGCCAAATAAAAATTAAGTAAATTTACTTATTACTTTTTTCAGTGTAGGGTCCCCATCCACATTCAGCTTTGGTGCGTGGATTATGGTCAAAAAAAGTCTTGAAGGTATTTTTTATTTACACCAGCTATTATGACAACCCTTAACTACACGAAATACGCCAGTCTTTCTGTGGTCCATATTAAAAGTAAACTAGCCTGTAAAATCTACACAGTGACCATGAAACTACTGAATCACAAAACAACTACCAGTAGCGGAAGCGCTTTACCGGAAATCTGACACATTATAGTTCGAAAATGGCGGCATCCGCATTTAAGTGAAAATAAGTTTGGATCATAAATGGATGCATATCTTGCAGTAATTTTCACCAAACCTCTCTGAGACACCAAGAAACTAAAATAGTTTGATGCAAATGTTTTGTTCAACTATTCAAATGAAGAGTAACTTTAGAAATGTTCTTAGAGCTCTGATCTAAATAAGACTGCTTTTATATTGACAGATTTGATCTACTCACCAGAGACAATAACAGTGAATCTCCTGTTTATGATGTGTCTGCTGCTGATGATCTTCACTTCATAAACTCCAGAGTCTGTGATTCTGGTGTTGTTGATGATCAGAGATCCAGTCTGATGATCCAGCTTTAGTCTGTCTCTGAATCTCCCATCAGGACCATCATATATGGAGAATCGTTGGGCTGTTTTATGGATTTCAGCTAGGACAGTGTCTCCAAACATCCACTGTATCAGATCATCTGTCTGTATTTCAGTAACATTAGTTGGTAGAGTAACAGATTCTCCCTCAATCACTGACACGGTCTTCACTGCATCTGTCACAACAAACACATAAAGAAAAGTGAGGAACAGTGACTCACCCATTAATTAATAGCATAAATATTTTTAGTATTGTCTATTAAAGCTCATTAAAGCAATCTCTGTTGTTTCATTTTACTTTTTTATTTTAATTAATTTGTTTAATTACTACATCACCACTTCACTGTTCTGTAAAGGCACATTTCACATTTCCTGTTAATGATTGACAAAGACAAGAAGAGAAATGTGTTCATCAATAGTGCAGGTGAACGTGAGTTCCCCATAAAACTGAACATGAAAGCGAATAAGTAACACAGAGAAATGAAGCATCTGTAATACATTTTCAAACACTTCATAACACATGAAAAAATCAATAGATTTGAATCCATACAGTATGTATTCTATTATATAAAATCACCTTTAATATTACAGCTGCAGTGTCACTACATCATAAAAAGTGTGACAATGGTCCTATTAGTTAATAATAATAGTAGTTCATTTGCAAATCAAAATCTTTAATTTTGAACTAATCTTCTTTTAAAGAGTTGCTAAACGAAGCCTTGAACAGTTAATTTTAAGCATACATGTTTATTTTGATCTTAACGCTTCACACAGTGCTGATCTTATTAAATTCATTATTAAATTGATGGACTCACCGCTGACAGTCACATTAAATGACTTGTGTGTGGTGTATCCACGGCTGTCACTCCTGATCTCAACTTCATAAACTCCAGAGTGACTGGTTCCAATGTTCTTGATGGTCAGAGATCCAGTCAAATATTCCAGCTGTAGTCTGTCTCTGAATCTCCCATCAGGTCCATCAGATGTGTTGAAGATTCCAACCTTTCTACTGATTTCAGCTACAGGAGTGTTAAGATGTTCAAACCTCCATCGTATCACACCATCTCTCTGTATTTCAGAGACACCAGAGTGCAGAGAGACTGAATCTCCCACCAGCACTGACAGCGACTTCACTCCTGAATCTCTCACACCTGAACAACAAACACAAACAGTTTCTCTGTCAGTCACTAAACAGATTTAACAGAGATTGTCTTGTCTAATAAACATCATGTCACTTTCTGCAGTATAATTTTAATTTATTCAATGGTTTTTAAAATTATTTTAAACAATCGTGGCCAGGATCCACAGTTTAATCTGCAGGGAGAGGGGAGGTGAATTCCAAAATTGGATGTTTGGTCTTTTGTCCATTAATTCAGAATACAGCACTGGCCACTTGATTTTCTATGGCCATAGTAAGATGACGTAGGGCAGTTTGGGTCGGGCCAAAAACAAGGATATCATCTGCAAAGTCAAGATCTGCAAGGAGGAGGTTGCGACCT
The DNA here is from genome assembly GCF_003368295.1 of Carassius auratus. Classification (NCBI taxonomy): domain Eukaryota; kingdom Metazoa; phylum Chordata; class Actinopteri; order Cypriniformes; family Cyprinidae; genus Carassius; species Carassius auratus. The sequence goes on along the minus strand of NC_039264.1, from coordinate 3,075,607 downwards.
GTTCAGGTATGCCGATGTGCAGGTGGTCAATGTAATTGTGGCTGATGAAGATGATGTCAAGGAGGAATAGCATCGGCGAAAGCATGCAACCTTGTTGTATACCAGTTTCAATTGTGAAAAAAAAATATGTTACCCCTTCTTCCATCCGTACACAGCAGTGAGAGCCTTGTAAAAATGTCAAAAAATCAAGATTCTGTAATCCCAGGATATCTTGCATAGCATTTTTAGAGTCAAAAGCCCTGACAGTCAATTAAGTTCACTGAGATTCATTGTTGGTATTCCAGTGATTGTTACACCAATTGCCCAGATCATATTTTTTTCATTCCTGCTGCTGTGATCATGTCGCGGTTGACTGGCAGATCGGGTCAATATTCTGCAATACGTCTATACTATTGTTTAAACATGAGGAAATTGTTTTCATGCACTTTTCCACCTCCAGTTCACCACACATCTGCCTTCAGTTTTATAGTTCTGGTGCTGGTATTCAGCTTATGTTTAATGTATAAAGGAAGGAAAGGTAACTTTTGATCAGGGAGAAAGGCTGACACTCCTGCACACCCATGCAATATCCTACCAGAGAACATTGCATCTCCTTCACCACAATACATTCATCTGTTAAGCTTTTTTCTATTGGTCCATTCTGCTGTCTGTTTATGAAGATACTGTTTCTTTTAATATTTAGTTTGTAGTTAAAAGTATGGCATTATGCATGCAATCTTTTTTTCCTGTTTATAATTAAGATTTTAGTTTGGACAGTAAACTGCACAGGTTGTCAAATACTTTGGTTTCATGTAGTCTGTTTGTCTGGCCCACTGAGTCTGATTAAGGAATTTAAACTTTTAAGGAGTTTTTTGAAAAACTATTGAATGCTTATTTGTTTTTTTGATTAGCATTTTACGTGCAAATAATTAACATATTTTATAGAGTGATAAATAATTATGAACATAATAATTTTTGAATTAAAAGACACTCACCACTGACTCTGAATGTCTTCTCTGAGGATACTCTGGGGCTGTTGATCTCAAACTTATAAAGTCCAGAGTCTGTGATTCTGAAGTTTGAGATCTTGAGATCTCCAGTCTGAATGTCCAGCTGCAGTCTGTCCTTGAACTTCACATCATTATCATATATAGCTTTGTTCCCAGTCACTCTAGCTATGCGAGTGGAGTTAAACCTCCATTCAACTTCTTCGTCTGTCTTTATTTCAGTAGCATCAGTGTGAAGAGTGACTGAATCTCCCTCCTTCACTGACACTGACTCACCAAACACACCTGAAAAACAATCAGAAACAGTCAGAGAGAAACAAAACTTATAAAACAATCAATCAATTTCAATTATGTGTCTACTGATCAGTGGCACTAATAAATGTCTTGTGAATTACTACTGTCTACATTAATGAAGATATGAATGGATGTCTCTTTATGCCCAGATTTATAAAAATGGGGGAAAAAAGGAACATTTATTTTGAATGTAATGTAATGCAGTCATTGTTATTGGAACATATACAGGGGTTGGTCCATCCCAATGGAGGTTTCCTTAACAATTATTTTTTTTATTATTATTGATTACCTCTATGATTTGGCATTTCAAACCACTTGTTTTTATTTTGGCAAACAACATGTTTGCAAAAACCTTATCATTCCACTATAAAAATGATGAGTTTGGGGTTCTGCTGGTTACAGATGCAGGGCTGGTGAAATTCTGGGAAAATCATACTTTATTTATGTATTTTGAGAAGTGGCCTGATGTCGTTTAAGCGTCGAAAATAATAACTATAAACAGTTTATAATAAAATATGCTTGTCAATGGATTCAAGAATATACTCCTACTGTATATTCTTCCACTAGACTGTTTAGGAATGTGAATTTGGATAATTGTGTGTCCATGTATTTATTCACTAACATGAATAATGTCAGGCCTTATGATACATTTTATTCTAGTACATGTAAGAATAAAACTACCACGTTAAAGTCAGTTCTATGTCGATACATAACTGCTACACTAACATTCATTAACACTCACTCCTGTCCCATCCACTTTTTAAGTTATGCCTGGCTGCAGCCATGCTAAAATAATAATAATAATAATAATAAATAAATAAATAAATAAATAAATAAACACTTACCGATAACGAAAACCGGGAATAGAAAGAGTAAAAATGCTCTCTTCATGATGTGGTGAAGTGAATTATGATCCGTAGAGATATAACAGTCCTTCGATCGACACGTTTTTCTCAGCGCTAGACCGACAAAAGAAGAGGAAAAAAGAGAAAAAGAAAAACCTCTTTTCGTAAAGACTGATTTATGCTGGTGGAAATTTACTGCTGATTTATCTTCATTATTTATATTACGCTGAAGGAGCCACGTCCAAAGATGTTTTCATTCTTTATTTTTATTTAGAACCACAGCAAAGCTCCGTCCGTCCAGTAGCCTGAGCTCTCTACAGTGGTGAATGCTCTGTTTGTGTCAGGATCAGTGTCAGACTGTGTCAGGAACGACAGCGTCACACTCAGCCAGTATTTTATACAGTAGACCAACTAAACTGTACAGGTTTCTTTTTTTTAAATGAATCGACTAGCCGACTACAAAGTTTTTTTTTTGTTTTGTTTATTGTTTGTGTTATTTTGCTTTGTGTTTTATGGCGTTTTATTAATATTCTTTTTATTTACAGTGTATGTGTTAAGTGCAGATCAGTGCAGGTGTGGCCTGATGCTGCCACACTTAAAATGCAAAAATCAAATATGTATGTAAAATATTTAAAAGTCATTAATTGGCTGTATTTACCTAATGATATAAACTGAATTAAACTGAATTTGTAGGTTTTCTAAATAGGCTGAACATATTACTGAACACAGTAACTACCCATTAAAAATGCTTTCCACACAGAATCAATACAACTATGCATTGGCTAAGTCCCAAGCTGTTCTATCAGTGGCCATTGCAAAACACACAGAAATACACAGAAAGGCTGGTCAAATGCTTTTAATTTGTATAGAAATCATGATTATTTCAGCAGCTGCTTGAAAGCTGAATGGAGCACAGAGAAAGAAAACCTTACTACACAACAATAATGGACTACTTAAAATAATAATGAAAACCTACATTATTCAAAAGGGCAAATCTTCCACCATGCTACTAAATGTAATCAAACAGCTTTCTTATTTACATGCATTGACTTAAGAACTAAGAAGCCTTAAAGATTAAAGACTGATCCAGTAGGTGGCGCTATTGATCTAAAGAAATTAATTAAACAAAAAATTCACTCAAAGGAACCACTTAGTGGTGAGAGAAACTGCTATTCTCAATTATGGTGAAGCCAAAATAACTAAACTAATCTATAAGGTCATTCAGTATCAATGTTGTTGTTGTGTACATGTAAAAATATTTAGCAAAATGTTGGACACGTGAGAATATTTTATCTGCAAGGGCCTGATGATGATGATGACGACGATGATGATGATGATGTCTGTTCTTTCATCTCTACTTTTCACCTTTTCTGGATGTGATGTCATACACCACAATAAAAACAGAAGCCACGCCCACCACAGCAGAGATGACCAATCGAGTCAAAGCTTCAGTATCATGGCAACAGCACCTGCAATCTAAGGGAATAAATGAACAGAATGGTACATTCATTTATTACAGAGGGAGACGTGTGTAATTCCTGTACCATTAGTTGCACACAATGAAAATTAAAAGCGAAGTCGTCTTTATTCTGATATCGTACTGACATTCTGATATCCTTTATGATATCATCTTGAGACCATGTCAACAAAAAACAAAAACAATCAAGTAAATCAGTCAAATGGTTTACAAAAAATGTGCAAATGATTTTTTAACGAGTGTTACAACATGATTGCCAGATTGCTTAAAATAAGCAAAACAACAGGCAAAAAAATGTATCCTTGTAACAGCGAAGCTCTGATTCAGGGATTTGTACTTTTGGTATCTGGCAACCACACTCATGAAAGTTCTTGTTGTAAAGGCGTGTAGAGCACTCCGCAATAACATTTTATCTCCAAAAATTTTAGTTTTGTCTTATTTCATCAACGAAGTTGCATAGTCATAGTTATCGGTTATTAATCTTACTATCATCTTGTCTTAGTCATGGGAACATTTTTCGTCAGTCTTTGTTAACGAAATTAACACTAGAGCTTGCCAAAGTGAACATGAGGCTATCTCCACAACACTTAGGTTAACTGCACAGTGCCACCTAGTGGTCAGGAGATATGGAAAATGGCTATTTTTGTTTTACCTTTGAATCAAAAACCACAAGACTGGTCTCTACATTCGGAGTATGGAAGCATATGGGTAGCAATATTCAATTTGGGATGTAATATGCAAAATGACAGTGCAATATGTAAAATGACAATGCATTTCTGTATTTACATTTACATTTTCCAATACATTTGTGCAACGTTTGGTGCAAAATGAAAATTAAATTACATAATTTTAATTTGCCATTTCATACACCAGTTTTAATATGTAAAATGAATACAAATTTTAATGCTTTATAAGTTGCAAAATTAAAATAAAAATGTATTACAGAAATGATTAGATATGTATAACATGTTCAAGCAAAAATTGTGGCAAAATTATCATTTAAATGCTATTTTTCTTAAATGCATTAACACTCACAGTCAAGACACTTACGATTGCATTTTCATTCAATGTCCCGCAATGAATGTAGCAAAATTCAATGTGCACATTGAAAATGCATTCCGAGCCGATCACATCTCCGCCCCCTTGCGCCACGTCAATCACTGCGTGAACAAGGCGGGGCTTGCAGAAGGTCAAGAGGCTCAAATCTCAAGAAGAGGATTCAAGTGAGAGAACATGGACAAGACAGTTGGTCCGTGTACGTCATATGTATATATCTATGTGTGTACGTTTTGATCATTTCGGTTTATGGCTTCAATATTTCATTCACACTTGGGGGCGGAGCTGAACAGCGCTTTTATCTGATTGGTCGAATCGCTCCACCTTCAGCTCAGCCTTTTCATTCTTTCAGGCAAATAAGAGTCAGTGCAAGTGAAGCACTGTAATGTCTGAAACTACACTCACTGTTAATTAGCATAATATTTGCATCAGATGTAGCTGGGCACATAATTCGTGCTGCTGAGACCAGCAAATTATTTCTAGGTTGTAGTATTGTATGAATATTGTCCCACTGATAAATACAGTGCAAATAGTTCTCTCTTTTGGATAAAAGTGAAGTGGAAATAAAAATCAATAATAGACTGAACAGTTCCATGTCTGTAACATTTACCACTCTCATCTTTTAAGTCATAAGGCACTAGGTATGTGTGTGTGACATTAATAAATAATTGTAAAAATTAACATAGTTATATTTCTAAATAAAAATAGTACAATTAGCTCTATGCTGCTCAGTGCTCCTGTAGCCTATCCCAGAGCGCCCTCTCGCAGCTGTAGACGGTAATGTTTTCTCTTGGTTCTGAATAAATGCGACTCATAGTCCAGTGTGACTTATATATGTTTTTTTCCTCGTCATGACGTATTTTTGGACTGATGCAACTTATACCGAAAAATACAGTTAACATTATTATTATTATTTATTATGAGAGTAATTGACACAGACTAGAACTTTAATGTTTCACCAAATTCAGCTCAGATCTTCAGACTCGTCTGACTCGTGTTGCTGTATAACTGGCCAGAATTACCTTCCCAAAAAATCCAATTTAATTTTATTTCATAAATTTAACTAAATTTATTTCCAATTCACTGTTATCCAAGGAGACAGAACTATTTGCACTGTTTTTATCAGTGGGACAATATTTATACAATACTATAACCTAGGAATAATTTAATTTAACTGGCCAGACTTACCTTCCCCAAAAATCCTATTTAATTTTATTTCATAAATGTAAATATATTTATTTCCACTTCACTGTTATCCAAGGAGACAGAACTATTTGCACTGTTTTTATCAGTGGGAAAATATTTATACAATACAGTATATACAACCTAGAAATAATTTAATGGGGTCTCTTGCAAGTCGCAGCAGCACAAATTATGTGCTCAGCTACATCTGATGCAAATATTATGATAATTAACAGTGAGTGTAGTTTCAGACATTACAGTGCTTCCCTCGCACTGACTCTTATTCTGCCTGAAAGAATGAAAAGACAGAGCTGAAGATGGAGCGATTCGACCAATCAGATGAAAGCAGCGTTTCAGCTCCGCCCACAAGTGCGAATGAAATATTGATGCCATAAACCGAAATGATCAAAACGTACACGGGCCAACTGTCTTGTCCATGTTCTCTCACTTGAATCCTCTAATTGAGATTTGAGTCTCTTGACCTTCTGCAAGCCCCGCCTTGTTCACGCAGTGATTGACATGGCGCGAGGGGGCGGACACGTGATCGGCTCGGAATGCATTTTCAATGTGCACATTGAATTTTGATACATTCATTGCGGGACATTGAATGAAAATGCAATCGTAAGTGTCTTGACTGTGAGTGTTAATGCATTTAAGAAAAATTGCATTTGAATTATAATTTTGCCACAGTTTTAGCTTGAACATGTTATACATATCTAATCATTTCTGTAATACATTTTCATTTTAATTTTGCACCAAATGTTGCACAAATGTATTGGAAAATGTAAATACAGAAATGCATTGTCATTTTACATATTGCATTGTCATTTTGCATATTACATCCCAAATTGAATATTGCTACCCATATGCTTCCATAGGAGCAGGCTGCTGAGTATGATGGCGTTTTAGTGACTCGTTGAAAAAAAACTAAAATAACAAGATAAAAGTCATAACATTTCAAGAATAAAGTCGAAATTATGAGAACAAAGTCGAAACATTTTGAGAATAAAGTTTAAATATTATGAGATTAAAGTCAAAATGTTATGACAATAAAGTAAAAAAATTATGAGAATAAAGTCGAAATGTTTCGAGAATAAAATCGTAATACTACGAAAATAAAGTAGAAATATTTTGAGATTAAAATCAAAATATTACAAAAATAAATTTTCACATATTTCGAATTTTCACAAAGAAAACAGTTTAATTTAATGAATTGTTTCACATAAATGCAGCGATCTGATTAATAAAGAGGTTGAAAAACAAATTATTGTAAGACACATAATTTGAGTTTTGCTATAAAATGAATTTTGAAAGCTGTGACATTAAAAGTAGGTCTATCAAAAGCACGAATCTTATTGCACACTATTGTGGCTGGCGCACTACAAATAATGAATGCAATGGAAGACATGTAATTTTATTTCCAAGCATACTGTCCCCGCGAGTATGACACATGGTATGATTTCTTGGTATGGTATGATGACTTTATTCTTTTTTATTCTCAAAGTATTACGACGTTTTTGTTCTCAAAGTATTACGACTTTTTTGTTCTCAAAGTATTACGACTTTTTTGTTCTCAAAGTATTTCAACTTTATTCTCAAAATCGTAGATTTTTTTTTCAACATGGCACTAAAATGCTGTCGTAACGCTGAGTCTATATTTTACCATATTTAATATTTTACAAACGCATTGGTATGTCATTACAAATCTTGTGTAATGATACACCAATGCATTTGTAAAAATTACTATGAAATGTCAAAAAATTCTACTAACGTATTTTTCAGACTATAAGTCACACCTAAGTATAAGTCGCATTTGTCCAAAAATACGTCATGATGAGGAAAAAAAAACATATATAAATCACACTGGACTATAAGTCGCATTTATTTAGAACCAAGAACCAAGAGAAAACATTACAGTTTACAGCCACAAGAGGGCGCTCTATATCTTCAGTGTAGACTACAGGATCACAGAGCAGCATAGAGCGCCCTCTCGCGGCTGGAGACGGTAATGTTTTCTCTTGGTTCATTTCTCTTGGTTCATTTCTCTGATAAATTTTGATAAATAAGACACACCTGACTATAAGTCGCAGGACCAGCCAAACTATGAAAAAAAGTGCGACTTAGTCCGGAAAATACGGTATATGCCATAAATCGGCCAAACTGTCTGTCCATCATTTTGATTTATGTTGAAATCCTACTTTTACTAGACCATTGGTACAAATGTTCACCAAATCCTCAGATCATGCTAATTAAATACAAAAATAATGAAATAAATAATAGAAAATTAAAAATAAGATAATTTAAATGGTTTTCATTTACCACATCAAATTTGATAACATGATGCCAAACTGCATCTGAGACTTACCTCCACATCTCTGAACTTCTTGTCCTCCATTTTGATTAGTTGAAAACCTACTATTTCAAACTCCCCCTATACACTTCTTCTGATTTTCATTCATTCAACATGGATTATCTTCAGACCAAGCCAGCAAAAACATATGGATTTCATGTCAATACTGTAGGTGAAACCATTTGCATTTAATGCACACATTTGATGGCATGGTGCCAAACTGCATCTGAGACTTATCTCTGCAAAGCTTTGACATACTGACACCAAACTTTGTGTGTCTTTGTCACCTCACACTGACTGACCTCACCACATAGATATGGTACGCAAACTACACAAACTACTATATATATATATATATATATATATATATATATATATATATATATATATATATATATACGCAAACCTGCCATATTGGAACAGTCAAAGCTGATCTTTGCTCTGGAATAAAAATATTTATTGAAAATTAAAACATTTTTTGAAACTTAAAGCAGAGAAGATAGGACCATTTATACATTTGTAAAAAAGGAGAACTGTAAAAAAAAATCCATTAGCATCCAAAAAAGGCTATCAATCTGATGGAGTTACAATCTTCCTCTACAAGTTTTTTTGAGCTCACATAGTGGAAGTAGGGTTGCAAAAGGTGGAACATTTCTGAAATTTTCCAGAAATTTTGGAAACATTCCAGTTTTTGGAGACTTTCAGAAAATACCAAGGTATTTGGAGAAAGTTTTGAAAAATGTCTGGAAATTTACCACCCCTTTGAGACCCCAAGTGGTAGAAGAAAAAGAACAAAACTACAAGAGGTAAAAATGCATTTTTACTTCTTGAGCAGAAAGTATTGTCTATTCCTTCCAGATCCTGTTTAACTTTTTTTCACTTCACCACTGAAACACTATAATAGGGCTGTAACTCTCTACTCACCATTACAGATAGTAACATTGAATCTGTATTTATCCTCTGATCTGCTGTTTTTGATGGTCACTTCATAAAGTCCAGAGTCTGTGGTGTTGATGTTTGTGATGATCAGAGATCCAGTCTGATGATCCAGCTTCAGTCTGTCTCTGAATCTCCCATCAGGACCATCATATGTGTTGAAGATCCCAGCCTCTCGACTGATTTTAGCTATGAGAGACCTGTTCTGTCCAAACTTCCACAGAATCTGATCATCTTTCTGTATTTTACTGAGTCTAGTGTTTAGAGTGACAGATTCTCCTTCAGTCACTGACACTGACTTCACTTCATCTGGATCAGCAAACACACCTGATGAACAAACACAAACAGTCTCTCAATCACACAAAAATAAAGGTTGGTTTTATAAAGCTTTAACTGAAGTTCGAGCTAGTTATTAAATATTAAAACTTTGCAAAGGGAAAAACATAGACCTGGCAAAATACAAAATCTAATTTGGGCAGGTAGAAAACACAGATGTCTGCTGTATTCACACACCTTTATATATTGAACATTTTAAGTGTTGGTTAAGTTTTAAGAAGAGTCAAAATAAATAAATAAATGTTTTATTTATTGATGTTGGAACTGAAGTTCATCAGAGATCCACACAAAAAACAACCTGCAGATATGAATTATAAAACATGTCTATAACTCACCAACCAGACAGCAACAGCACAAACCACAAAAAGCAAAAGTTTGAAACATTTTCTTCAGAAGTTCAGTGGTCTGAGTTTCACTCAAGTCTGAAAAACTGTGAGCACCTGCAAGCTGGTCACAATGTGAACTATTCACTAACTTCCCCCAGACTGAATTAGACCACGCCTCTAAACGTGCACTTGCAGTGTGCACCAAGCACTAGGAAAATAAAAGTATCAGATTGGGTCTCGGTATCAGCGGATCCTCAATATTCAATGACTGGGATCAGGGACATCCCTACTGTAGCAGTGGCAGGCCCAAACTAAACTTCAGTCAGTAGATTAAAGAGAAATGTAAAAAAATAACTAAACAAACTATTTTGATCCAATAGTTCGGGCAACAGACAAGTAAAATCTTGTTAAATATCACGGTTTCAAACCAGAAAGCTCTTTAAGCCACCAGTAAAAATAAAATAAATATTGACTCAGATTCCCACACACAAAAAATTAAATTATAAAAATAAATTAATTTCAAAGTTATATTTTCAATAAATCAATTAGGAATCAAACAAACAGAGAAAACATTAAACTTTGTTTCACGTTTAAAGACAATATCAGATTCACGTTTAGATTTTCAAACATGAAAAAAAAAAAAAAAAACTAGCACTTTGGCTAAGTTCAAACATAGTATTGTCTACAGTTTTTGTAGTCCAACAATTAGGCCCGTATGGGGTATTTGGGAGCACTGGGAACATTCCTGGTGGGCCGGTGTTGTCATGCCACTGTGGAGGCACAGAAACATGAAGTGGACTAATTGCATACATTGCCAAGTTCAAGGGTTTATAAAAAAAAGATGGCTACTGTATAAAAGTGTTTAAGATTTGGCTTTTATTAGGGCAGTATGCCATATCCATATTTCAAGGCATTATGTCTCTTTATGTATATATATACTTTCATTCTAAATTGATTAAGTTAATTCAATTCAAACTTTGTCTTTCCAGCTGTACAAGTCTATATATGTTGATATTGTGTGTGTAGTGACACACAGTGAAGAAAGAGTTCTGTTTTGAAACTGGACTACAGTTCAACACTCTAGATGCTCAGCTCAAGCTGAGATACAAAGACAGAAGTAGTTTTTTCTTCTTCCTGACTTTACTTCAGTCCACGACGCTCGCAGATCATCTTTTTAAGCACCCTGAGTGATACCATTTTAAACCCTGGAGATGTTTCGAACAAAAACTGTTGTTTTTTCGTGGCTGTGCTTTTGCCATCTAGTTGGTAAGTACAAACATATTTTGGGCTAATAGCAGATATTAGTACAGATCAGTTTTTTCCCCCTTGCTGTGTTTTCCACATGGACATTTATTTGACATGCTGCTTATTTTACATTTTGATTCTATGTTTCTACCTTTTCAAATTAGATTTTTTTTTTCAAAAATACTCAAAATTTTAAGCTTGAGTTATTAAAATATGAATTGTATTATGTGTGATTGAGAGACTGTTTGTGTTCGTTCAATAGGTGTGTTTGCTGATCCAGATGAAGTGAAGTCAGTGTCAGTGACTGAAGGAGATTCAGTCACTCTAAACACTAGACTCAGTAAAATACAGAAAGATGATCAGATTCTGTGGAAGTTTGGACCGAACAGGTCTCTCATAGCTAAAATCAGTCGAGAGGCTGGAATCTCATACCCATCTGATGGTGCTGATGGGAGATTCAGAGACAGACTGGAGCTGAACAATCAGACTGGATCTCTGACCATCACAGACACTAGAACCACAGACTCTGGACTTTATGAAGTGACCATCAAAAACAGCAGATCAGACGATAAAAACAGATTCAATGTTACCGTCCACGGTGAGGATGTTACAAACTTCTAACATTTACAGTGAGAATTACTATTAATTCTGAAAGAAAAAAAAGAAAAAAAGGATTTTAATGTTTTTACCATCTTTGACATTTTTCTACAACACTCTAATAATTTTTTTTTTTTAATCTGAGTCCTTATTACCTTATAACCAAAGACTAAATATATGGAAAAATTACTTAAGTGTCTTCTTGTGATAGTGCTGATGTTTATATAGTGTTTGTTACAGATCAGACATGTTTCTGTGCTCCATTGCACTACCTTTTTCATTTTGTAAGAATCCGGTTTGATCTAAATCTACCAACACAGGAATAATGCCCTCCAGTCTCTTAGAAAAGATAGAAGCAAATAATATGTCTATATGAGCTACAATCATTTGCATCCTTACCTTCCTTTGGGATGATTGAAATAACCGCTTCTTTCCAAGACCGTGGGATTTCCCCAGCTCGCAGTATATAATTAAAGCAAATGAGCAGTATGGGTGTTATCTGGGCTCTTAACACCTGATAAAATTCAGACACACAAACGTCTGTTCCCAGTGCTTTATTCACTTTCAGTTTTGATATTTCTCTATCTAGTTGTTCTAACGTTATTTCAGCCGTTAGTTGTTTATTCAGTTTTTCCCCTAGTGATGGTAGGCCCAGTGAATCTAAAAAAATTTTTAAGGTTAGGTTATCTGCCCGGGCTGGTTTAGTAAATATACTAAACAGCTCTAAACATATGTTTTTGACCTTTGTGCTCACATCTTGTGACTTTAACTGGGCCCCTTTTAAGACTGCTCTGATGCTGCATTTCACAGGCAAAAAACAAAAAACAAAAGTGACACTTATGGCTAATCAAGCAGAAACAGCCTATAAGCTGTGCTGATAATGTTCATAGTGTTTGTTATACAGCAGACTCATTCACTCACATTGATGTGTCCCTTTGGTCCCTGCAACAGTCTCATCCTCTTCTTCTCATCCTCCAGACTCAATCTCTCTGACAGTGCTGTCCTCTGCTGCTGCTGCTGTTGGGTCTCTGTTGATTTTAGCTGCAGTCGGGATCTTCTACATCTACAAGAAATACAGAAAAACTGATCAAGAAGGCAAGTGTCATCTACTGATGCAACATCTGTGAACATAGATTATATCAACACAATAATAAAGGATTTTTATGAAAAAAACCCAAGACATTTTGTTGAATTAATACCTCTATTATAATTGTTTTAAACAGTTCAGACTCGTACAGAAGAGATCACTTATGCTGTTCCAAAGTTCTACAAAAGCAGCGCACAGAAAGCGGTAAGATCATCTATATCTGCACTGTAAAACCAGACAAGTAACTTAACTCAAATCGTAAACAGATTGCCTCGATTTAAACCATGTAAGTTTAAAAACTTTGCATTCAAGTAATTAAGTGATTAATTGAGTCATAATTGTGAATTAGTGATGAACAGCTACTGTTAACAAACAGAATCACTGAAGAAAAAAGAAACACAAGAACTACTACAACTGACTTCAGACACAGACTTAGATGAAATCAACTGAAATAAAATACATGAAATCTCTCAAGATCTGATTAAACAACCCCACAAACAGCATCACCAGCTCCACTTATTAATAACCAGACTGACTTTATTTCTGTCAGACGACAATAGATCTTATCGAGAATTAACTAACATTTAGAAGTTTTCTAACATTTAACATTCTTAAAATGTTTATTAATAATAATTTTAGAACATTATCCCCTAACATTCTAATTAAGATTTAAGCAGATGTTTAGATGATTATGTCTGTTTAAAAGTAATAGTTTGGTCTGATGTCACCATGATGGTGGTTAGTGTTGGTTTTAGTTGTGCAATTTGACACTTGACTTGTCAGTATACTTTAACTGTTCTCAGCTTTATCATGACTAATATGCCAACATATATGTGGTCTGGTTGCATGTTTTCACCCAAGCTAATGTGTGGTGTTAGTCAAGTATTATTTGTTAAAATGACTTAGTGGGTCAAAAGCCTGACACCCAACTGAATTTAAAGCGGATAATTTCAAGGATACATAATAACGGTTTTGTTTATCACACAAACATCAAGATTCAGTGTATGAATCTCAACAATGGTGACATGCTTCATGCTGTAATATATTCTGGGTACATCATGCAAAACGCATCCATGGGACACAGAATGCATTGCGGCATGAAGCATGTCACCATTGTTAAGATTCATACACTAATTCTTGAGGTCTCTGTGTGTCTAAACATTCTAAGGTTTTAAGTAATTCATGAACAATTAGACTTCTGATACGAACGTTGATAATCACAAGATAATTTTTGATATCAGCAAGAAACAAACATCACCTGACGACGGTTTTCTCGCACTGTTTTTGCTATAACAAATATAGTTATAGCGGTTAAATGAACAGATACACTGAAAAAGACTCATACTGCCTAAGTACTGATCACTGTAACGGTGATGTCAAACTAAACTATTATTTTCAATAAATCATCAACACCTCTGCTGAACTCAATAAGAACTTTTTTACATTTATGACAGAAATAAATCTTTTTTATAATAAGTGCAGTTGGTAATACAGTTCTTGGAGTTATTTACACTAGAGTTTGACACCAAACAGAGGTTGGGTTTTCACTTTCAACCAACATCTGACTTCTGAGCAATGTCAGTCCACATCTAGTGTGATTGGAAGCCTAGATCACTGACAAGCTATGCAATATCGCGTTCATAATCGCAGATAAATAGCATTCGGTTTTGAACGCGATATTGCGTAGCTTGTCAACGATCTACGGCTCTGTATATTAAGTGCGGCTCCATTTGAAAGCAGCTGATGGAAATTTACTGCTAATCACAAAACCATCTTTACTCAGGAGAGAGGCATGACAATCGCATGCGATTAATCCAGGGGGCAAGGAACTCGACCGGAAATTGAAGTCGGGTGGGGGCTGCCATCTTTTAGCAGAACTTCACTTGCGTTAGCATTCCCATTGACTCCCATTCATTTTGGCGTCACTTTGACAGCGAATAACTTTACATCTGAGGCGTTTAAAGACCAGAGGTGGGAAGTCCAGGTGCCAAAGAGTAAAAGTCCTGCCATATTTTTGTTCCACCCATGAACTCAGCAGCCGATTTCACCAGAGGAGGAACCAAGTCATTCCTTCCAAGTCACAAACGAGTCTTGAGTCAAATCCCAAGTCCTCAAAGAGTTAAAGTTAATGAGATAATTAAGTGACTAATTAAATGAAGATGCATTAGTGATGAACACCTGCTGTTTACAATCAACATCGCTGAAGAAAAGAGAAACACAAGAACTACAACTGAATTTAGCCACAGCCTTCAACTGAAAAAAAAACAAACAAAAAAAAACACTATGCCACCATAATTGTGGTGAGTATTTGCTTCAGTTGATATCTTGAGCCTTTAAGCGGTTTTCACAAATTTGCTCCTATGCAATTGCATTATTGTTTTCAGCAAACATTTGTGCAATGCTGGTACAACTCTCGATCTAGCAGGTGACGTATGCTCTTGATTAAATTTCTTGATTATATGAGAAGAGTTCGTGGCTTAGTTGTTAGAGAGAACTGTTGTGAATTCACTGCTCTGTCTGTGCACTTTGGATGGGTTAAATACAGAATATGATTTCTGAGTATGGGTCACCACACTTAAATGTATGTCACTTTCACAAAAAAGAGAGAAATCTCATTATGCAAATGCCACCATATAATGCTTTATAACACTTCAATATTCAGAAAAAAAAATTGGATTTAGGCATTTAGCCATGAACATTTATCATGTGATCCTCAACATTGGTGAAAATTATTATTCATACTGCAGTGCATTATGGGAGTAATTCATGTATTGCAACATGAAGCGTTTTGTTGATTGTAACCATTGTAGAGATTCATATGCTCGTTCTTGATATCTGTGTGTGTGTCTAAAAAGCACTGGAGTTCAAACTTTTATATGTCTTACAAATTTAAAAAAATCCATATCCTGTAAATATTAGAGCAATGCTTTTTTTTGTGTGCATGCTGTAGTTTCACTGGAATTATTCAAAACCTAGACATGTGATGAGAAAGAAGACAAAAATATTTGAGATATAGTTAAACCAGCTCATTGTAACTATATGTTTTTCATATGTCACAGTTCTGCCTTCTCCACAACAACCCATGCAGAGCTACAGAGAAAGATCTAGCACAACAAGTCAAGGGTCAAGAGCACAATTAAACCAAACACTGATCTCCATGATGGTGACATCTTTTTAACCAATAAAACATCCACATCTGATCCTCTGTCGTTTGTGACTTGGAAGGAATGACTTGGTTCCTCTGGTGAAATCATCTGCTGGACTTTTACTCTTTGGCCCCTGGACTTCTCACCTCTGTACAAAACTGGTCTCTTAAGGTACAAATCACAAGGGTACAGCACCAGTGACAAGCTATTGTACCCCTAAAGGTACAATTATGTACTTTATTTTCTGAGAGTGTACCCTCAAGGTTACAGCTTTTGTACCCTTGGCATAAGGTACATAAAACATCACCGTCTGATCCTCTGTAATTCTCAATAACAGCAGGTGTTAATCATTAATGCACAATCATCATTTAATTAGTCACTTAATTATCTCATTAACTTTAAATCTTTGAGGACTTAGGATTTGACTCAAGACTCGTTTGTGACGTGGAAGGAATGACTTGGTTCCTCCTCTGGTGAAATCAGCTGATGAGTTCATGGGTGGAACAAAAATATGGCAGGACTTTTACTCTTTGGCCCCTGGACTTCCCACCTCTGTTAAAGACTCCGTTTGTCCATTATTTATTTCTAAAGATACACGACAATGTATAAAGGGCTCCATTACCTTCTATGTTACATTATGGCCCCGTATAAACAGTTTTTGTAAAAAATAGGCAAACGATTGCGTCATAACCACTCGTCTCTCCGTCGCATTACCGTACAGACAGGAGGAGAAGCTCGCAGGCAATTAACTTAATATGGCGTACTGGCGTTACATTTTAAAATACTATACAAAATAATTAATCAGAATACTTACTCCTGCTCACTCACGCCAAAGAACTCCCCGCTCAAGCTCGCCGTCTCTGCAAGATTAACGATGGCAGTTTGCACGCACAGCCACTTAGAAGATTTACATCTGTCAGACAGGTTGCTGATGTCGTCAAGCTTCGTTTGAGTCTGCGCGTCAGAAACGGAAGTGCTAAAAAACGCTAAAAATGGGCTTCACTTGTCTCAATTTAGTTCCAATGGGGTCGCTGTGTCCATTTCTTTTACTGTCTATGGATTAATCGTGCAGCCCTACTGGGTACTATTGAAGTACAAAACTCATCCATGGCTCCCAGTATGCTCTGCAGCTCTTTTTTTTATGGTCACCATTGTTGAAGTTCATTTTGAATAAAAACATTTTTGCATGTATGTATAACACTTGATGATATCTTTTCTGGGCTCTTGAATTACAACAAATGTGTTTTAGAAACACACAGTTATAACAGCCAGAGAAAAGACTAAGACAGAAATCAAAGGCCAAGAGCCCAACTAAACCAAACACTGATCTCTAACATGGTTACTTCAAATGAAACAATAAATCAACATCTAAACCTTAGTTCATTCTCAATAAGATCTTCTGTAGACGTCTGACAGAAATAAAGTCAGTCTGGTTATTAATAAGTGGAGCTGCTGATGCTGTTTGTGGGGTTGTTTAATCAGATCTTGAGAGATTTCATGTATTTTATTTCAGTTGATTTCATCTAAGTCTGTGTCTGAAGTCAGTTGTAGTAGTTCTTGTGTTTCTATTTTCTTCAGTGATTCTGTTTGTTAACAGCAGCTGTTCATCACTAAAGCTCAATTATCACTCAGTTAATCACTTAATTACTTAATTGCAATGTACATCTTCTTTCAGTGATCTCAACTGAATTAAGTATAGTACTCACCACTATTAGTTTTTAAACTTAAACGGTTTAAGACAATCGGTTGCCTCAAACGGTTTGAGTTAACATAACTTGTCAAGTTTTTAAAGATATCTGTTTACTCAAACGGTTTGAGTTAAGTTACTTGTCGGGTTTTACAGTCACCTGTGTCTCACCCTTATATATTTATAAAAGCACCGGCAAATCAGATACTTTTGTCCCATAACTACCCACACGTTCTTTATCATATAATAAAAGATAACAAACACACCCACAAAAAACCTTATAAAATAAAAATAAATAAACTGCAAATGAGACATATTACAACAACTAAAGTCACAACTGTTTTATTTATATAAATTAAGAAATAAGATTCATATATTTATGAATAAGATATGAAGGCAAAACAGAAAAAAAACTGAGAAAAATACATATAGCGTGCAACATCTCAGATAAGTGTTAAAACACTTCTAACAGTCACCATGCTAAAGTTCAGTCTGTTTTCCTGAAACGTGCATGAAGTCTAACAGACAGAGCTGTCACTGCTGTCTTGTATAAGGAAACAGAGTCTAAAACTGCTTAGAGTTTACAGGATAGTATTAATAAAACAATCTATAAAATCTGAATTAAACACCCCATGTATAACACTGACAGGAAAGGAACCTGAAAATGTGTATGCAATCATCATAATTTCATAAAACAAGATTATTTTTGAACTTAGGATGCTGAAGACTACCATATGAAACATTAGATATGCTAGCAGAAATCTGAATCTGAATCTGAAGAATCAAGCTCATTAACTGTATTAAACTCTTTCATCATCTCCGGGGCATTTGTCTCTTTGTATCTCTTTGTGTCTTCTTTCAGGAAGTCAAACAGGAGGATGAGGCGATGTACGCACGTGTCGCAGGAAAAGCTGATCAGACTCTTTAATGATGCTGTGATTACAGTGATTTTACACGAATGCTAGTAAGATGACTATAGCAACAAAGCTGTTAAACATGCAAAAGTGTGGTTGGGTTTATATGATGTTTCAGAGAAGTGCTTTCTGCAAAAAAAACTGCTTTTTAAGTGCATGTAAACAGGGTCACTTTTAATAAATATATTAATAGTGACATTATAATAAAAATATTATATAGGACCCTTACTGCTCTGTTAAAAAACAATTAGGTTTGTCTTCCTTTAAAGGGATAGTTCACCAAAAAACAATGTTTGCTGTTAATTTACTCACCCTGATATCATTCAAGATGAAGGTGACACTTTTTTCCTTCAGTAGAATGGTAAAGTAGATTTTAAGCTGATACTGTTGTCTTTGGTGATTCATATAATGCAAGTCAGCAGCTACCAGCAATTGCAAGTCTAAAAAACAATCATATGCAGGTTAGACAAAAGAAATAACCAATATTGAGAGGTCTTATGATGTGAAACGATCGGTGTGTGCAAAAAACTGAACATTTTACAATATTATTACCTCAACTTGAAAAAAACAGTCCCGAGTGACGTCCGGTTCACGAGTGAATCATTCTTTTGAACTGTTTTTTAAAATTGAACTGAATCATGAACCAGTTCACCAAATCAGACTGAACCATCTGAAACCTAATGAAAGTTTTTATGGTTTCGTATGGTTTCTGTAACAATGTGAGCTGATGAAGACTAATTTATTCACCTAATACACAGCAAAATCCCCAGTGTTAATTTAACACTCTTGAGTGTGGACTCATATAAACACTAAAGCAGTGTTAAAAGTAACACTGAAGCAGAGTTGAAGTTAATGAGATAATTAAGAAGTTAATTGAGTTATGATGGACCATTATTGAAGACACCTGATGTTAACAAGCAGAATCACCAAACGAGAAAATCACAATTTGTGTGTCACCATTATAGTGGTCAGTGTTTGCTTTAGTTGGGATCTTGACCCTTCAGTTATTATCTTTAGATTTTATGTGGCTGTGGTGACTGAATTCTATCATACAGACAGACCAAAACAGAGGCAATCATGTGTGCTATTGATTGTGATTTGAGCTATTTGTTATAGAGTGACCTGAATGACTGAGTTTAGGTTTCTTTACTGCATACATAAATTAAGTGAAAAAGAAAAGCAACCCAGCATTTCTGACGTAGTATGACATGTTTTTAATAGTTAGTTCTACGTAAAAAAAGAAATCTTTTGTTTAGACACACAGACATCAGGAATCAGCGTGAGCATCACAACAACGGTGACCATCAAAAAAGCATGTTGTAGCCAATTAAAACTCATCCATGGCTCCCATCATGCATTGCGGCATGATAAAATTATGAGCTGAACTGTCTTTTTAACTTTTTATTCTAACTATATTTTATTTTTGCTATTTTTATGTTCATTTTTTGTATCTAGTTTTGTGATGTTCAGAGTTGGTCTGTTTATCTGAATATGTTGTTTGTCACCGTTGTTGAGATTCATACACTGATTATTGTTATCTGTGTGTGCCTAAAATTAAAATTCTTTATTAAAAAAAAAAAAATCAGATTCACTTGAGAGAGATACCTACAAAATGTATAGAAAATACAGATTTTTTCATTGTAGAATCAAGCTGTGACAATCAATATGGAAGTTTTACTTTGAGAAAAGACTGTAAATGAGTTCAGTGATTCATGTCAAACAACGATTACATTAAAACATAATCATCAACACGCGATGATTTTTGCTCTTGGTTTGACAAACAAACTTTAAAAGTAAAAAGTTACAAGCCAAGATCCCAACTAAAGCAAACACTGACCACTATAATGGTGACACACAAATTGTGATTTTCTCGATTGGTGATTCTGCTTGTTAACATCAGGTGTCTTCAGTAATGCTCAATCATAACTCAATTAACTTCTTAATTATCTCATTAACTTCAACTCTGCTTCAGTGTTACTTTTAACACTGCTTCAGTGTTTATATGAGTCCACACTCAGAGTGTTAAATTAACACTGGGGATTTTGCTGTGTATGCTTTAGACATCATCATATTGTGTTTTAATAATATAATTGCATGTATGGTGCGTCGATGCATGATTATGTAAACAAACTATAGTGAACCAGTTTATTGAAATGAACCGTCAGAAAGAACCAGTTTGCAGAAAAAGAATCAGATTTCCCCATTTACCTCAATTTCTGCAAATAATTTAAACACAATCATTTAATTCTTGCACAAACTGATCGTTTCACTTCATAAGACCTCAAAATATCGTCAGGAGTCAAAGGTATTAATTTTGTGCTCCTTTTATGAACCAACAAGGAGCACATTTTCAGCTAAAATCTTTTGCTGTTCTGCTGAAGAAAAAAAGTCACCTCTCTTGGATGGACTGAGGATGAGTAAATTAACAGCAAATGTCATTTTTGAGTGAATTGTTCCTTCAAGTGCATGTAAGCTCTGAACAGCAATGTTACCACTTTATTCAAATGTTTTTATTTGTGTTGTGTGCAATTTAGATTTCTGTTAATGTCATTTAGATCTTTTTTAATGATATGCTTATTGTGATCCTACATGTTAATGTGTGTTTCAATTAAACTATAGGTCAAAGGGTAAAACATAATCACACAGAGAGAAAGTATTAGAAATAGATAAAAAAAATAACTCATCTACATGTATATAGACATTTATCTTACACAAACATGTATTGTACAAAGCCACTTCATTTGTTCCAGCAGCTTATTTTCTCAATTCTCCCAGAGCATTCATATCAAAAGTCATATTTAAAAAGCCATTCTGAGAGTCAAATTAAAACCACTGAGAAAATTTTAGCAAAAAATCTATTTTTTATATTAGCAGTAAACTTACGATATCGCTATCTTTTTATAGTAACGAAAACACAGTCATTTCACAGAAGGCCTCGTTTAATATCTGGAAAGCGATGTGGTTTTATTTGTTTTGGCAGACAGCATGTGGATGAAAATGTGTCTATACCAGGCGTCTGTGTTTAATGTATGTTAGAGTGCACATGTCTTGAGGTGTCAATAGTTTCGGTTAATAGCATGTGCATCCACAATTTGAATTCCTCTTTATGTGAAACCGTTTTACTGCAAAATAAAGTACATATATGAATGCTAATGTTTGACAAAAAAAGATTATTGTTTGAAAGTGAAATAATATAAAATATTATATGTGTATGTGAAATATAAGATAGATGCATCTGTCTATAGCTGATTTCTATCAGTCGTTAATTTGCATACTAATGCAGTGGTCCTGCAGATAAGATGTGTTAGTTTCAGCAGAAATTATTTCCAGCTCTAGAAGTCGTTTCTGAGAAGTTTCCACTATTCTTGATATCACACTTATCTGTTTTTATGAAGAATGTGTCATGATCGTCTGTCACCATCGAGGACAAATAAAGTCATTTGTTTTAAGAATAAATGCACTGCAGTGAAAATTGTAATGCGTAATTTAAAAAAAGTCAAAATTTTAGTATTTATGCTGCATGCTACAAACTGCAGAAGTGATTATTATGCTTAGAGATAAGTGTGTGTGTATATATTATTATATATTATGTGTGTGTGTGTGTGTGTGTGTGTGTGTGTGTGTGTGTGTGTGTGTGTATATATATATATATATATATATATATATATTTACAATTACATATTTGGCTTTTTCATCAGGGATAAAATAAAATAAAACAGCTTTTATATTAGAAAAAAAAATAACCTAATGCTGTGCAAATTAGTGCAAACATGATTATCAATTTCTTTTTGTTCATAATATGTGTCAGGGTAATTCCTAATAAAGTCAAAGAAATTTGTTTTCAAATAATTTGATATTATCCATGCACCTATTCCACTAGTAAGTATAAAGAAGGGTATTTACCATTATGTGTTTTTTTCTAAAGAGCAGTCAATCTTACACTTTCTTTTGGACTACTTTTACAAAATTATTTTGGACCCAAGTTTCATCGTTTATCTTTGAATTAAAATACAAGTTAGTTTTTATGGGATGTGAAACTGCTTTAATGGAGTTTTTCTTATTTTTATTTTTTTTCTTTGGTAAATATACCACATAAACGAAGCAAAACACAAGCCAACTGTACCCAATGGTAGACTGTTTTCAACTGATTTAAAGATTATGGTTCTTTAATCTCAATACATAACAATTATAAAGATCTTTGTTGCCCTATTGTTAACACTAAATTTGAGTAATAATAATAATAACAATAAATGCTAACAAAAATATTAATAAAAAAAAAACGTGCCCAAACTGTTAGTCTATCGCTCTCTAGTGTTCATAACTAGAATTTTCATCTCCAATAATAAATAGATCTACTTTTAACAGGTGAGAAACCAAATACTTTAAAATAACTAAAATCTTTAAAAATACGATTAGTCACAGATTCGTTCAATACTGACGTGTTTTTAAAGTATTCAGGTCTAAAAATGGTTTTATTTGCAGTGCAGAGTCGTTCATAAACAAGTAAAATAAAATAAAGTTAACTATAATAACCTTAATCCGCTGCTTGATTATGAAGTTATCTTCATTGCTGAGGATACATTTGTTGGTTTGATTTAAAAATGACTGTAAGTAAAGATTCATTTCATCGAGAACTGCTCCAAACGACTCAGCGCGTCGGAGCTAAATGATTCACTCAGACTGATTCGCGACTCGTTTTAAAGCCTTCTGCTAATCTGCTTGGCCAATTCAATGAAAAGAGCCGACTCAAAAGAGTGATTCATTCTTTAATCGCGGGTTCTGATTCGAAACAGCCGACATCGGGTAAATGACATGATTGGTGAAATGGCAGGAAATCTAAATAATGATCTAATGTTAAGTTTAAAGCGGTGATAGAGTAGCGCATGAGTGTGAGTCCCGTTTACAACACTTGACATGTAACAGACAATCTCACACAAAAATCTCACCTGAAGCTCAAGGACACATGACTCGAGGGAATGTGAAGATTTCAGCTGTTTTCTGGGGTTTGCTGTGCGGTTACTATGGTGTTCTGGTTGTTACAGTAGGTGGCTGTTTAGATGAGCTAGTCAAAAGAACTCAACCCAAAACCTCTTCTGTAAGCCTGGGATGTTTTCAACTACATCTGATATATTTGTAAATGAACAGCACACGCAAACTATAACTGAACACTATTTGCGTTCCTCGGAAAGTCATCATTTACCACTTTTACAAAAAGAAAAGTGCAGCAAAACGCCATTTGAAGATGTATTGTGACGTCACGCGAATATGGCGACACGCGGCGAGATGCACACATAAACATTCACTTTTAAACAAATACAACATGAAATGGCGTTACATCATAATGAAACCTCTAAGGAAACGTGAATCAAATTTGAAACACATTAACGTTAAATGACCCTCTCGCGCAGTGCTGCAGCTTTGGTTTCTGTTTCTGTTTTTCCAGCAGTTCACGTCTGTCCTGTGATTATACTGGAGCTGTGCTCTGATTGGTCGTCTCTGCTCAGGTGGGCGTGGCTACTGTGGCTGTTCTGGTTCATGACATCATATCCACAAGAGGTTAAAGTGACATATTGCAAATTTAGTTATACATAAAATCAGCAGGGTGTTCTACATGTGGGTGCACTTATATTTGCCAACGTTATAAAAATTATATTTGAAAAAATAAACCACACTGAGAAATATGACAAATAGAATATTTTAATAATTTGCTTTGGTTTTGTACAATGACAGTAAATAATACTTGTTAAAATAAATAAATAGATTTACTAGGCTGTTTATTTGTTTATTTTTGTCCAATCGTATAACTGGGTCTTTTAATCATGAATATTCATAAATAGCAACTTATTTTAGGTATATTTTAGGAAGCCTGTATCTCATGTGTTCATGATCTTGTCGCTAGTGGCGCCTCACTGTGGACAAACTACGAACTACAACAGTAACTATATACATCTTTCTACATAAAACAGATAACGTACTATAATATTTTTTTATGGTTTTAGTTCTCATTTAGCACGTTAGAGAATAATGACATGTATGTTCTCAGCAGGAGGATCAAGAGAGTCTTGAACAGAGAGGATGAATCTGCTGCAGCGCCACCTGCAGGATGAGCATTAAAACAGCGTCATTTATTCACTGGATGAACCTGATCCAGATATGAACACTAGATATTTACAATTATTCGTTTAAACAATTTATTTCTAAATGTAATTCACCAAATCTGTGTTCTTATACTGTATTAGTGTTTCAAATTAAATGAAATTTACATTTACATAAATTCTGTTTCGGCATTCCTTTAGACTGACATTTATATCCAAATTTGATCAGAACAAAATATTTGCGTTGTTCATTAAACTCATGTAAACATGGTACATATAAACATGCTTTTCTTTTGAATTGATCTGTTCATCATCAATAACTGAAATAATCAAATAAAGAGTTTTAACTCAATATAGATCAGTCTCAAATACTGAATTAAACACAACAGAATTAGTCACACACAGCATTTTATTTTCTTAATACTAACACTGTTTCCTGTTATTAACAGTGGTTTATAAACAAGCAAAAGCTGAAGGAATGAAATGTTTCGACAGTAATATCATCTGAATGAAGACAGACTGCAGTCTTCAGAAAAACACTGAATTCAGATCAGTTCAGATATCACACTCACAGCTTATCAGCTGACAGAGAGACGGAAAAACTAAAAGATTATAATGCCGTCTATATGACACTGCATTTAATACAACATTTTTAAGCATGAACACTTCAATAAAACACAAGTATGTGATGTAACAGCGCAATAGCATCCTATAAAAAAAACAAGAATTATAGCATATAGCTATACATTAATTATCTTGAGATTACTTCTGCATAATCTTACAAGTTTAATTAAATCAAGCTGTTTCACAGTGTAACATCCTGCATTACTGTAAATCAGTCAAACTGGCCTTTAATACAAAATAACATAATATCAGAGCAATATCAGCATCAGCGCATTTCAAGCGTTGGTCAATTCAGTCCCTTCATCAGCACGATCACTTGGGTTCTGTGTCCCATTCAAAGCATGGTTTGGCCTGTTCTCTAAAACATTTGTGAAGAAACAAGAAAAAACAAGTTAGTCCAAAAGAGAAAAACAGTCAGTGTGAACTCATCATATATTACTGATGTAGTATTGTAATAATAGTGTTTAATAACTGAATTAATGAAGCCACAGTCACAAACATGAAATGCTGAGGTTATGAACTCGGAGGAAGAGCTCCTGCTGAAACTAAACTATTATGATTCTGGTTAATTGATAAAGTTACCCTCTTTTAAACCAATACATTAACAATAACTGTGATATACAGAGGACTAGAGTGACTGTTAATAATGGGTCAATTATTAATAGTGATTTAAACAGTAAAGAAAACTACAAACTACTATATAAGACTAAATATTCAAATATAATAATTTGATTAAATATCTGTGGTTAAAATGAGTAAATGTCATTCTTTTAAATTGCAGTATGTTATTATTTTCCACAGCACCGTACACATCTGTTCTCAGATTAATATCTGAATGAAGGCAGTGTGTCTCAGAAAACACGTTTAATGACTTCTATTAGTCAGAAACATCAGTAAAGGTCAGCTCTGTCTTTATATTTGTATTAATAATAATGTATCTGAATGAACAGGAATGGATCCAATCATACACACCTTCTCTGTTTGTTGTTCCTGACTGATTCCTTGCTAAAAGCAAAACGGATTTTAATTTACTGTAAATATTTTATTTTCACACTCAGAGAAAACCATCTTAAACATGAAGAGCCATCTAACAGATATAATCAGCCAATCACAGATTAATTCGTTCTTGTGTCAGAAATAACTGTCCAAAAGTAATGAAATATAGATTATAGAAAAATAAAGGATCTGAGGTAACTGTACATTTGTGTTGTGTTTTACTCAAATTCTTTTATATTCATTCATTTATTCTTCATTCATTCATGATCATTTATCATTTAATAATTTTAATTAATCAATTTAATTGTATAATCATTTATTAGTGATTTATTAATAGATAAGTACTATATTATGATATTATATTATATTATTGTTTTATATTATTTTTCCATTATTGTTTAGTCTTATGACATTGTTTCAAGGGCTGTTTGTCTTCATGAATAAGAGATACGAGGAATGTTTATTGAAACTCAAGGTTATGGGATGTTGTTTTGAAGCAGTTTTGGTGAAACAATACTTGTTAGATTTGTGCTGGTCAGATGAAGTCTAAGGATCAAAACATACACAACTAAAACTAATGAACTAAAATAATATATAATATATAATATATAATAATATAACTATTTATATTTGTATTATCTTTGTCAAACCTCTAAGTTAATTTTTATGTTAGTTAAAAGATGTGATCAGTTTAGTATTTCCATATGAATGGTGGTTTAAATATTGAATATCACATGACCTTCCTGAAAACATGCAGAAAAAGCTGTTGAGATCAAACTCTCATAATATCTGCAGAAACTGTGTGTAAACAGAGACACAGCTCACAGTAGATCTGTGTCTGCTCTTCATCTGTTACTAGCTTAACAGTAATCAGACTTTTATGTTTTTTTCCCTCCATTTTACATGAATTGTTGTGTGATACTTACTCTTACACTTCTTGCAGCAATAGTAAATCACACCAGCAGCAGCACCCAGCAGAAGACCACCAACAACACCACCACCAACACCACCACCAACACCAATCCCTGCTACAGCACCTGGAGACAGACCTGGACCTGGAACAGCTGAAGAGAGACAGTCATTATGAGAAACACTAGAAACATCAGCACTGATGGCTTCAGAACAACTGCACATCTGTTACATCTTTCTTACATCCAGCTACATGTCTGTTACTTTGTTCATGTGTTTTCTGTGAGTTATAAAGTTATTCTTCCTGCATTAGGTGCGTCACAGCTCAGAAAGACTAGTTATACCGAACCACATCAAATATGAGAATCATTTTATTTTACTGGATACATTTGTACACTAAACAAAGAAAACATTTAACTGTATTCATTCAATTAGATTTGGCACTTGATAAACAAACAAAACTTGCACACAAGTAAATAATATTATTTTTCCTGTTTAACATTTAAATTTGTGAAATGTAAGTGTTAATTTTACATTTAAACTTTTGACTGAAGTTATCAGTCAAAATAAGATAATTATATCACAGATAATAGGCCCCTGTATAGATATACAACACAATTATGCAGAATATAATAAAATCTTATGACATTAAGATAACATCCCTCCAGATGGAACGTGAGGAAACCACCAAATCTTCTACCCTTCACCCTCTCATCCATTAACCTGCTCAAGCCTGTCAGCAGTCTCAGATTTTGTTATTTCACATTTATGGCACGTGTTCACTATCAAACACTATAAACTTCTTTAATCTGGACAAACATCAAGTCATCCGAAAGTTTCAACACTCATATCTGGGTTTAGTTTTACACACATTATAACCCCGCCCCCAGTGTTCTTTGTGCAGCTCTGATTGGACAGTCATTCAAAACACTCTAACAGCACCAGCAACTGTTGTGAAGTCTAACTATGGACAGAATATTATATTTACAGCACACAATCAGCAACTGTAAAGTTTTAATGAAAGAAAATGAAGCCAACAAAGAACTACATCATAGTTTGTATTTCACAATCAGCCTCATGCAGGTATTATTCCAGCAGAGAAGTTTGAATTTAGAAACCTTATTCATAGCCTTACAAAGATGCATTTATTTATTCAAGTGCATCATCAAAAATAATATATAAATAAAAAAAGAGTGTATTCAGTCAGATTTCCTGAACATTATCTGTTTCTTTATAATAATTAGAGGTGTCCAATATCATATACTGACTATATTTTCTGACAAACTTGCAAGCTACTGTTGAATGTTTATCTCTGTCTGCTGTAAGGCACATTTGTTATAGCAAGAACAGTCAAGAGAAAGAAACTGAGTCTAGGTGATTTTGATTACTTATTAGAGATGATGAGATCATCATCATGTGGTGACCTGCTCTCATCTAGAGTCTAATCTTTCATAGCAGAGGTGATGTGATCATACTTTCACATAACTGATTTAAAAAAAAAAAAAATTCACTTTTCTTAAACAATAACAACTACTAACTAGCTTTCTAATCTTTTTGTATTCTATGTTTTATTTTCATTTATTATACAATTAAAAAACAAGTCCTCTAACACTAGCTTGCTCTTTTCTTTATCTATTCTATGTTTTCTTTTTCTTTTTTTATATTTTTTAAAAGCCCTTGCTACGTGTACTATGTTTAAGATAACTGAGATTTTGTTGTAGCACTTATATATCATTACTCTTTTGTAAAGTCGCTCTGGATAAAAGCGTCTGCTAAATGACTAAATATAAATGTAACTGATTACATTTACAGTAACAGCTTGAGATCCAGTGCTATTGTGACAATGATATTCTGAAGGATATTAAAAACGTTTTCTACACAAGATGTTTGGTCTGCTGCATCATTCAGATCAACGGTGTCCAAACCTGTTTCTGGAGACAGGACACTGTCCAGAGTTTAACCCCGATTAACACACCTGAATCAGCGAATCAAGGCCAAATTTTTGATCTAATAGTATTTCACAAAGTATTTTATCTCTAAAACTAGCTCCTACATCTGTGAAACGTTAGGGGTAGGTAAGAGGACTCCTGAGTCACTAAGACACAAACTATACACTGTAAAACCCGACAAGTTAACTTAACTCAAATCGTTTGAGGAAACCGATTGCCTTAAACCATTTAAGTTGAAAAAACGAACAGTTATGAGTACTCTGAACTTAATTCAGTTGAGTTCACTGAAAGAAGATGTACATTGCATAAAAAAAAAAAAAAAAAAAAAGGACACAGCTTAGGTCTGTAATCCAAAGATTTCATGAATTACAAACATTTAAATTCAGTGCATTTTCAAGTCAATGTTCAAAAAGAGAAGTGACAGTTAAGGGGTTAAAACATACAGGTCAATTGATTGAAATCATTCAATTTGCATTAATAGTGTTGCTATTATGATATATCTTCAATTAAAATATGAACATTTAAATGTGATAATATTTCATATGCCTCTAAATCATAGAATCATTTAAACTTTCAGATTAATAACTTATTATTCATGTAAATGGTAAAAATTCAGTTTTAAATAGCATAGATGACTTGGTATTTTACATAAATGACACATTAAAAATATATATTATACATAATTTATATCAAAACAATAAATTGTATCCAAATATGCTACAATTTAAAAGTATATGCTTTTTTTTTAAGGGGGCATCTTACCCTACAATAAAAAAAAAAATCTACTCACCAACCACAGTAATTTGGTATTTCCTGTGTAAGATCATTGTTCTGGTGTTGATCTCCACTTTATAAAGTCCACTCTGATCTGTTTGTATGTTTCTGATGGTGAGTTCTCCGTTCTGATTATTCAGACCAAAGTTGTCCTTGTTAGCAGTGCCGTTTAACCCCTTAACTTCCACGAGACCATAGACGGTCCCAAGGTTTTTTATTTTTTATTTACGCCATGCTTTATCTATCAACATTATAATTAATTTTGACAAACAACAAGTCATTAGAAAGTGTAAAGACTTTACGTAATATAATAGTAATAGGCTAAGATCTGTTTAATTTGTACAAAGAGTTTCCAACAATACACGCAACATTAAAATGGGGAGCTCTGAACAGTTTTTGTCCAGTGATGATGACAGATAAATTCAATCATAAAACATCTGTGTGGATTTCTTGCTAATAATCCAGACCACAATATCACTTAGATATGTTAGTTCAAAAAGTGGTGATTAAAGAAGGAAATTGATTCATTCCACTTTGTTAACAGAATATTTCTAATAAATTACACACTGTGAGTTTTTTTTTTTTTTTTTTTTCAGTGGTAATACATTATAATATCATGTTTGATAATACGAGCAGAATAACCCCGGTCCCATGATTGTTTCTGCGGAGCTGACTGGAGAATCATTCAGTATTTTCTAACAGTGCCAGTAACTTACTGTTGTAATGTATGGATAAGTACAACCTCTATTATTCACTGCAAACAATCAGCCAACGTAACGCTTTGATGGAAAAAAGATGCCATCAAAGTGACATCTACAGAGATTATATTCATAATGTTTATTACACAAATAGCTTTGTGCAGGTGTTCAAGTATAGATGTTTGTGTTAATAAGGAATCTTAATATTTGTATTCTTTTTAAAGATGCAATGAGTATCCAATGAGTGCCACTAGCATCACCAAACAGAATTGCAAAAATAATGACTGTATTCAAACAGGTTTCCTAAACACTCTCCCTGTCTGTCACTAATTTGAGATTCCCAAAACGTCATACTGTCAGAAAGGTAATACACTTGATGCACACTGGTGGTGGATGAGAAGATACCCCCTGACAATGTAAAGCGCTTTAAATGCTTATAAAAGCGCTATATAAATGTAAGGAATTATGAAGAACTCGCTTCTTGAACATTAAAATGTATATTTTATAAAGCATGAATGCAAGTAGTATGAATACAATCCGAACATACTACATTCCCTGTTACACTGTAGATGTGATCTACAACAGCAGCTGTGTATGTTGAAATCCTCTCCCGTGGTCTCTTGGGACAGTAAAGTGTCCATCAGATGTGGATGTCCTAAAGTATCAGGTCATGCAGGTATTTTTTAGCTACTCTTTAATAAGTACTGATTATTTTATTGATTTGACACAGCCTACTGTTTTTCTTTTTTTTTTTTTTTTAAATGTTATATATATATATATATATATATATATATATATATATATATATATATATATATATATATATATATATATATATATATATATATATATATATATATATAGCATGGCAGAAGGTTTATTTGGAAGTAATCTTGTCCCAATGGTTTTGCTAAATGGATTTCTTCATAGCAAACTCACTCGACTGGTTGAGCTAATGTTGCTTCATCAGACTGATCTGGATGCTCAAACAAATCAAGCTACACAGTTATTATTTAAAAAGTAGCTGAGATTGTTATAGTGCATGTACTAACTACTAGCTTGATGTACTAACACTGTAATACACGCCCTATGCACATGCTAACAGCTAAAAAACTATTCTTTTAATTTACTTTTGTTTTTACAATAATTGTGTAGGTCTAAGACTTTTATTTTCAAAAATGTTTGATATAGTGAAAAAGACATTTGAAGACTAAAAATAACAAAAGTCTATCTCTTGTGGAAGAGCGCTGCACAGGTATAAATGTGTGCAGACTGAGGTCAGCAGATAGAGTGTGTTAATGTAGTTTACTACGAGTAAGAGCACAGAGATGTAAACAGAGGAGACAGAGATGACTGTGAGGACAGGTTTGCAAAAGTGTGAATGGTTGTAGTTTAGATGACAAAAACATATGATTTTAACATTTTAATGAAACTCTGGAGATAATTTTCCTCACAATTTTGAGAAGTGACAATGGAAAAGCAGGAATGATGATATTAAGTGTTGCCACCAGAAACTGTTTCGTCATCTGTCATCGTACCCAGACAAAGTGTGACTGTATATGTACATTACTTACAGCTATGACAATTATGTTTAGTTGTAAATAATGTTATACTGTTTTTCACTTAAATATCATCATTTGTCATTTTGGAGTTTTCCAATGCTCCGAGTTAATATTTACATTCTTCAAGAAGAAAAGCTTATAGGAACCTCATTTTTAGTGGCTTCTTCTTTAAATTATATCTTGAACTTGTTCAGACCTTTGAATTTTACCAGGATGATTTTTGAGTTGCTCTGGCACAGTTTAATATATTTAGTTCTAAATAGATTTTGTTCATATGAAATAATAGTTACTTTCAAAAATATTCCAAGCACTTCTCACTTTTAGTCTACATTAACACACTTGTTTGTTAAACTTTTAAAACAAGTTCACAGCTCTCATCTTTCAAAAGAGACCCTGATTATGTCTTTAGTCCAAACGGTTCATGAACTGTGACTGTTTTAGTTTGTGAAGGTCATGTGGTGTTTTGAGTTCAACTAGTGGAGCGACTGTTAACAGGTTAAGTCAGCAATGAATTTGCCATCATCTCCAAATGTCCATCGTATCTGTTCAATTCTCTCTGTTCCAGTAAGATAAGTGTGTAGAGTGACATTATCTCCCTTCAGCACTAACACTGACTCCACATCAGCTGTCTCAGCAACAAACACATGAGAACAAACACAAACAGTTTGAGAGATTCATCTAGTAATGCTGTCTGGAGTATTACATTAATCTGAATTAAAGTGAACATGATTTCTACTGGAATTAATTGGAAACCAGTTAGAAGGTCTCAAAGCATTTCCAGCTCATCTGCTTAGTTGTATTGGTTTTATATATATTGTCTAATAAAGCTGATTTAGTTAATGAGTTAATTATTTGATTCAGTTAATGTTTATCATTTATACAGCAGCCATTTGCTGTAAAAAAAAAAAAAAAAAAACAAAAAAAAAAAAACACGATATTTACTTTTAAGTAACACCAAAGAAAGTAATGTGTTCATAAGATCAGATGATCAGTGAACATATTTACTGGTGTTTGGAAATGTATTAATAGAACAGAATGATTAAAAGCTCCATTTTTCATTTAATTTAATTTACCAAATGATGCTTAAAATATGTATGGAGATTAACTCGATTATGAACACCACTTCTGTATAATGCTTTGAGATTTTGATAAAAATAAATACACTATCAGTACCACAAACATGTAGTTTCTTAGCCTTAATTCAGTCTAAATACATTTTAATCTAAACCAGTCACACAAAACTGATCTAAATACATTTAATATTACATTGATGTACTCACCCCTGACAGTCAAACTGATTGACTGTGTGTGGTGTATGGTGTGTCTGCTTCTGCTGCTGCTGGTGTAAACTTGATAAAGTCCAGAGTCTGTGGTTCTGGTGTCTATGATGATCAGAGATCCAGTCTGATCCAGCTTCAGTCTGTCTCTGAATCTCTTATCAGTAACATCAGTGTTGACGATTCCATCCTTTCTATTGATTTCAGCTACAGGAGATTTCTGCTGTTCAAACCTCCACTGTATCACATCATCTCCCTGTATTTCAGTAAGATCAGTGTATAGAGTGACTGGAAATCCCTCCAGCACTGACACTAACTTCACTGCAGCAGGCACAACTACAGGCACAACTGAAGAACAAACACAAACAGATTCTGTCAGTTAGCACTTTTCTAACAGTCACTAAACAGATCTAACACAGATCACCGAGTGTTGTCCAATGATTTTTCTAAAAGAATTTCTGCAACCATCTCAACTAGTCAAATGCAGATAGAGTGTTTGAACACACAAACTATTCAAATGTTGAGTCACTAAAACTTTTGTCAATTAAAAAAAATCAATGCTTATGTTCATCTAGGTAAAATTTAATTAAACATAATCTAATTAAATACATTTTAACCATTGCTGACAAAGCCCTGAGCAGTCTTTACTCTTTTCTAATTAGAAAACACATTGTTGCATAATCTTCATCATTCTTGACTTGTTGCACTGCAAAGCGGACACTTGCAGGTCAAATTGTGGTCATAAAAATGGCCAAACATAAGTATATTTATAGAAACACCTCAGTCTGTAGTTATTTTAACAGTTATAGAATATTCCAAACACTAGACCATTACTGGTGATATGAGCTTCAGTGAACAGGACACTAACACTCTTACAGTGAAGAGACGACTGAGATGTTGCTGGTGAATGAATCTGAGGATTGAAGAGTTCTGGGAAGAGTTTAACTGTGAGTGAATAACAGTATCCATTTCTTTTAAAAACATACACATTTCTTGGTGAATCAAAATAGTAAAATATGTTTTTCTTTCACATAGAAAAAGTTTATTTTAAATTTTAATAATATTTCAAAATATTAATGTTTTACTGTATTGTTAATTAATCAAAAAGGCAGTGTGAAAGCGAACCACACCCAAAAAAATAAACCTAAATATATAAATAAATAAATAACTATTGTATTTTGTCGGGACTAAACCAAGTGAACTATAGCAGACTTTCCTGATGTGAATACACCCCCTAGTTGAGTTCATAGAGTCTCTTCTAATGAGCTGATGACCTGAATCAGGTGTGTTAAATAAGAGAGACAAGCTAAATGTGCAGAGCAGGGGTCCACAGGACCAGAGACCACTGTTTTAAAACAATACATTCATTACAGTATTTATTCATCTTTGTTTATGTTAGTTATTAAAAATACAGTCATTCATCTTTAGTTCATGTTAATTTACAGTGCATTGACTAGAACTAATAAATGCTGTAGAAGTATTGTTCATTCTTAGTTGTGGACGTGGCCTTATTTATTGATCAAATTAATACATGTCTAAATTCTTCTCAAGACACACACACACACACCAACAAAACAAACAAAAACAAGAAAACAAATGGTCTCAAATGGCCTCTGTTTTGAGAGAAACAAAAGATAATTTTCTCAACAAAAGATAATTATTTAACTTTCATTTTACCACAGAAATGCAATTAATCTGAATTCTGTTTTTCTATAATAATGAATAGCTTGCATTAAATAATAAAATAACAGTTTGTCAATTTCCTTGACAAACACATAATCAGATTCCAACATTTATATTTTATGTAATTTTAAACTTAAATACTTTGCAAATATTTGCTGACAAACTATAAATGAGCGTTTGACAGTACAGTTTTTGCATCTGTAACACAAATTTCAGAGAACTCTATGGGCCCTATCATACACCCGGAGCAATGCGACGCAAGGCGCGGTGCACGTGTGTTTGCTAGTTTCAGTTCGGCGCCGTACGCAGTTTCCCGTCCAGCGCAACGTCGTTTAATTAGCAAATGCATTTGCACCCATTTGTGCACCCATTGGCATGCTGGTCTAAAAAAGAGGTGTGTTCAGGAGCATTGCTGGCACAATGCTATTTTAAGGAGCTGAAAATAGACTGCGCCATAGACCAACTCAATCCTGGTCTAAAGTCTAAAGTCAATGGCGCAATATATTTTTGTTATTTAAAGAGCGCATTGGTAGAATATGCGCCTCTGGGCGAGTCCACAGTGCACGTTGACTTTGCTTATTACCGAGCGGCATCCTCTCACTCTCTCTCGTGAAGCCAACAAGAATGTGAGTAAAACTGTAATTCATCGACCGGCCGCTTGAGGCTGGCTGCAAAAGGGAGTCAGTCCCATAGACTCCCCATGTTAAAATGCCCAACTTTACAGCAGGATAAAAAAACATGTTTACAGCCTGGTGCAAAAAATTATTTTGGTCTTAATAGCTAATTTTGTCCTTCATGACAACTGTGTTAATATAATTAGTTTAAATTATATTAAGACTTAAAGTTCTGCATAATTAAGGGCGTGGTCACTTGAGTGACAGGTGGATTGCCGCTGTTGACATTGCCGTCACGCTAGGTGGGTGTGGCTTCAGCAACCAGCTCCCGCCTTTTTGCATATTTTTGATTACCCCGGAGAGATGCACGGTGCCAAGAAGGTGTCGGCCCGCTCTGCCCTCTTTTGGTTTCAAAAACTCTCTTCAGAAACCAATGGGTGATGTCACGGACACATCACCCATAGGTTTGCATTATTGACACATTGTTTTCCAAATGAATGATGTTCAGTTGCTTTGACGCAATGTTTTTTGTTTAAAGCGCTATATAAATAAAGGTGACTTTGACTTTGACACTACGTCCACGTTTTTATACAGTCTATGCTTATTACACACAGCGATGTGTATCACACAAACATGCCAAATATTAAAAACAAAAGGATTACAGTGTAAAAGAATATTATTGTGTAGGCTACATAAATATAAAAATGTAATGATGGATAGTCATTGCGTGTATTAGGCTACTTATTTGCAATTCAGCCTATTACTACTTATGAGGAATACAATTGGCTAATGAATTGAACAATCGTGCCAATACACACACACACATATATTAACTGACTCATCGCGCGGAGCTTTGGAGGATTCCTGCTTGTCCCGTAGGTGATCTGCTCACATGCTTTAACTTCGTAAAGGCATGCATCGATCATAACTTTATAGCAAATTCTGTTCGCCATTTTATTTTCAAGCAAATGGACTGATTCTGATACTGACTGCTGATTTTTCTTTAAACAAGAGACAAGAAAGTTTGACAGTTAAGGGGAAGTCATGGCCTAGTGGTTAGAGAGCATGAATCCTAACCCTAGGGTTGTAGGTTTGAGTCTCGGGCCGGCAATAACACGACTGAGGTGCCCTTGAGCAAGGCACCAAACCCCCAACTGCTCCCTGGGCGCCGCAGCATAAGTGATGAACTCTGCTCTGTGTGTGTGATCACGTTGTGTGTGTGTGTTCATTGCTGTGTGTGCACTTTGGATGGGTTAAATGCAGAGCATGAATTCTGAGTGTGGGTCACCATACTTGGCTATATCACTTTCACTTCACTTTTTCACTTTATTTTCTCTATTACAGGCCTTAAAAAATATCTGTAGCTATTTAAAATGAGAGACAAGTAGTGCTTTTAAATCACATACCAAAAGAGATGCTACAGACATGGTGCATGAGCATTTATTTTTCATTTAAATTAAACTGCATGATTTCAAGATTTAAGGCAAACATATTGGTCTGACTTTAGCTTTGTGAAATTGTGCTAAATATGCAAATTCACTCTTTGACAGCAACAACATAGTGTTTTCTTGGTTAATGCTGTAAAAAAATCAGAGCAGCACTTGTGAACACTACTTTAATATTCATTAAACAGAGCTAAAATTAAAAGAAAATTTCATCTGACATATTCTGAAAACAGTCTAATATCCATTTAGATCAGTGATCCTCAAATCTGACTCGCGAGATCCAGTTTCCTGCAGAGTTTAGCTCCGACTCTAATTAAACACACCTGCCTGTGATTTTCTAATGATCCTGAAGACAATGATTAGCAAACTCATGCGTGTTTGATTAGGGTTAGAGCTAAACTTCGCAGGAAAGTGGATTTCGCGAGCCAGATTTGAGGATCACTGATTTAGATAGATCTGTAGAGTGTTAAATAAAACTATTATATATACAAAAGACATACCTTTGACACTGAATGTCATCTCTGGGGGTGATCCTCTGGTGCTGCTGATCTGTAGTTTATATTCTCCAGAGTCTGTGGTGCTGATGTTGCTGATCTTAAGATCTCCAGTCTGATTGTCCAGCTGCAGTCTGTATTTGAATGGCCCATCAGGTTTAACCCATGTCTCTCTGTTGCCTCCGCTGATTTTAGCTATACGAGTTACATCGAACCTCCACTCAATCCCATCATCTGTCTGTCTTTCAGTAACACCAGACTTTAGAGTGACTGAATCTCCCTCCGTCACTGACACTTCATATCCATCAACACACACACCTGCAGACAAACAGAAACAGTCAGAAATGAAACTAATAAAACACTCAGAAATCATAATCAGTGGAAAATACTTGTGACTTGTATCAGAATAAGGGGAGAAAGGTGGATTCTTGGGGGGGGGGGGGGGGGATCAGATTTCAACAAGAGAAGGCCAACAACAACTACCTGCACCAGGGCCCCTGGATACCTAGCCCTGGACAGTATACATTAAAATTAATGAATATTAGTATATACTAAATGAATAAATAAAATAACAAAACAGCCCAAAGCAAACAAAAAGGGGTCCAAATAAATAAGAGGGTAATATATAAAATATTTTGTTGCGACAACTGTGACCTATGCAATGTTGCAGTGTTGAAAACATCAACTGTATGGACACTGTCTGCTTCTACTACATTAACTTGTAAAGTTAGGGCTGAAAGCGATTTCAACTGGGGGTCTTTAAACAGTTCACCGCTGCGTCATAATCCAGCCCTGGACTAACACATTAGGCCATATAGTCATTTGTTGTAGAACAATACAGGTGCTGGTCATATAATTATAATATCATCAAAAAGTTGATTTATTTCATTAATTCCATTCAAAATGTAAAACTTGTATATTATATTTATTCATTACACACAGACTGTTATATTTCAAATGTTTTTTTTTTTCTTTCAATTTTGATGATTATAACTGACCACTAAGGAAAATCCAAAATGCAGTATCTCAGAAAATTAGAATATTACTTAAGACCAATACAAAGAAAGGATTTTTAGAAATCTTGGCCTACTGAAAAGTATGAACATGAAAAGTATGAGCATGTAGAGCACTCAATACTTAGTTGGGGATCTTTTTGCCTGAATTACTGCAGCAATGCGGCGTGGCATGCAGTCGATCAGTCTGTGGCACTGCTCAGGTGTTATGAGAGCCCAGGTTGCTCTGATAGTGGCCTTCAGCTGTTCTGCATTCTTGGGTCTGGCATATCGCATCTTGCTCTTCACAATACACCATAGATTTTCTATGGGGCTAAGGTCAGGCGAGTTTGCTGGCCAATTAAGAACAGGGATACCATGGTCCTTAAACCAGGTACTGGTAGCTTTGGCACTGTGTGCAGGTGCCAAGTCCTGTTGGAAAATGAAATCTGCATCTCCATAAAGTTGGTCAGCAGCAGGAAGCATGAAGTGCTCCAAAAACTTCCTGGTATACGGCTGCGTTGACCTTGGACCTCAGAAAACACAGTGGACCAACACCAGCAGATGACATGGCACCCCAAACCATCACTGACTGTGGAAACTTTACACTGGACCTCAAGCAACTTTGGTTGTGTGCCTCTCCTCTCTTCCTCCAGACTCAGCTGAAACCCATGTCTTGCATACATCTGTGCCTAGTGGTTCTTGAAGCACTGACTCCAGCTGCAGTCCACTCTTTGTGAATCTCCCCCACATTTTTGAATGGGTTTTGTTTCACAATGCTCTCCAGGGTGCGGTTATCTCTATTGCTTGTACACTTTTTATTACCACATCTTTTCCTTCCCTTCGCCTCTCTATTAATGTGTTTGGACACAGAGCTCTGTGAACAGCCAGCCTCTTTTGCAATGGCCTTTTGTGTCAATGGTCGTGTTTTGGACAACTGTCAAGTCAGCAGTCTTCCACATGATTGTGTAGCCTACAGAACTAGACTGAGAGACCATTTAAAGACCATTTAAAGACTTTATAATCATCAAAATTAAAAGAAATAAACATTTGAAATATATCAGTCTGTATGTAATGAATGAATATAATATACAAGTTTCACCTTTTGAATGGAATTAAGTGATAAAAATCACCTTTTTGATGATATTCTAATTATATGACCAGCACCTGTATACAAAAGGTGTACCTGTACCAGCACCTGCATACATGTTTATCATATTTATAAACTCTGCAGGGACTAAGAAAATAACGATATAAAGTTGGTTTGACATTTGACATTGGATATAAGACAGATATTCAGCCATGTAAATATTAAATAAATTCTTTGTGGATGAATATAATTGTATAAAAAAATTACTTATCTGAAAAGCAATAAAACGTAAAACTGAACCCATCGCAGTTTAATTCTCTTCGATTTGTTGCGACACATAAAACTCTAGCAGCAGCACGCTATCACTTAGGCCAGCTAGGGACCATCTATATATTACATGGAAATAACAAAACGATAATTTTCTCCCCCGGAATGTTTTTTTTTTAAAGTATAATTAAAAAAAACAATTTGTGCACCCAAGGTCTTTGAAAGATATAAAGACATACATTTATAATGCTCACTTGAATTTAAATAAGTAATATTGTAAACAAGATATGTCATAGTGGTTATTTTTATATTAATACTATTAATAAATATATTAATAAAAGAAAAACAAATAATCCATAATCCAGTGGTTATGCAGTAGGCTGATTCCAGGTCCTTGTGAGAACATTTTTTTTTTCTTGTTATATTAATGGAAGTATGACACAAAATAAGTAAACGCTATTGAAATTAAAACCAATAAAGGAATTAATTTAAAATAATACACTATCCTGTATCTACTTCATGGTGTGTGTCTTACTGTTTTCATAAGAAGATTTTTTATATTTGTTCTAGGCACAGAACTTGCAAGTGATGCAGAAATGACGTTATTGATTTTCAAATATTGTGTGCGCAGCCTTCCATAGAGTCTCCACTAGAGGAAGATAATGGAGTTGTTCTGAACGAGTATGACATTGAAACTAAATTATTTTTAAATCAATAAAGTCTTCTATTTCAACTTCACAAGGTGTGTCTTATCTTGTCGACTATATGTAAACATCTTTGATGCAACATATCTTACTCAGGGCAGCACTAAAAAATTAAATGCATTTTGGTAATACCTCTTATTTTGGTACAATAATTAACATTTAGCCCGCAACCATATCTTCATAGAACTATGAGAATAAACTTCAGTCAAATTGACCCTTTGTACATTTTTTGTGCTTTGACAGCTACAGTAGTAAATGTTTATATTTATGTATCTTTTTAGTGTTATTTAGAATGACATTTCTAAATGTTACAATCCAAAATAAACAATTTAAACAAATTCCTGCTTAAATATTTTCTGTATTTACAATACCTTTTTAATTATACATGATTTTTAAATACTTTCTGTAATTAAATACTTTCTTTTATTATTTATTTTATTGCTATTATTGTTATTATTTAATAACACCATTCATTAAACAAAATAATTTCCTGTTTGAATATATTTTCTGTATATGTTACTGAAATAACATTTGGGACTTTCCTCAATATTTTACTCAAAAGTACAGTAACTTTTGTTTTAAAAAAAGCTCTTTTAAGAGTGCAAGACTACTTCTTAGATGTTGGTGGTGGTAATGCATGTGTATTTATATATCTATAGATTAATTGTAATTTATGTTGTTCCATACTTATATGCTTAAAGGGCATGTTGCAGGTTAACCACCACTTTCGATTAATGGGTACATAAATCACTCAAGATATGTATATAATTTTTAAAATGTCTCAAAAATGGGCTTAAAGACCTATTTTTTTTACGTTTTTGGTATTAACAGTTTTTTACGCAACTCGGTGATGACGTCACGTTGGGGAGAAGTCGAGGAAAGGTAGCCTCAGCCTAGTATGATGCCGCGTTCCAGACAACCCGTAACCCGTGTTTTTCCAACCTTAAACCCGTGAAAGTGGACTGGAACGGCAATCAAACCCGTGACTTTCCACCCGTGAACTCGTGTCTCGTACTAGATCGATGTACTCCGAGTTCCGAGGTAACACAGCACGCGAAACAACGATGACAGCCCATACGAATAATACTGCTTGCTGATGCAGTGTTTATGCAAGTAGTACACGTAGAAAAAACGATTTTAGGTCAATGTAACGTTGCAATAAAATAAATAATCTAGTTACAATTCCTTGCGCTCAGAAAGTTTGGCGTAACTTGCCTGGAACGGTACAAAGTCGTTAGTAGTGATATGAAATAGTGATTACGAGCTCAAAAACCTGCCTATAGCGAACTATAGCGACTCACTGGGATGAGGAAGAGGTGGTGAGAGCAAACATGTATGATGGCCTGCAACCGTGTAATTTCGACCGAGCCAGCCGTGAGAGGGCAAATGAGGAATTGCCAAAAACTGATGTCCGTCAAAGCCTACGCATGGTCCGAGGAGAATGAGTGGAGAGTTGGTGAAGTGTCCTGGTGAGTTGTTATCATTTAGCATCGCAGCAATGAGCACTGGAGCTAGTTTACGAGCAGCAGTGCACAATAACGAAACACACACACACACACACACACACACACACACACACACACACACACATATATATATATATATATATATTGTGACAAAGCTGACCTAATTGTCACTGCTGGGCAACACTGGCACACACACGCACACACCTACACTTAAGCAGAAATACTTACCTTTGTAATAACTCACGCTCGTTTCCCTCCTGGTGTTCCGCCGTCGGCAGCGCGGGTGCACACGCACTCCCGATGGCACATACGTGTTGGACATTATTTCATCTTCCCCTCCACATCAGTCAATATTCATAACCCCGGACATTTCACACACTCACACAGCACGTTGTTTGATGTTGTCTTGTCTAATCAGTGTTTGTTATATTGAATTGGGCGTGCGATGGTCGGTGTTCCGGTGTGAGACGCTGCCAAACAGAGCGATTGAGCGGCGATCAGTTATGACGTCACTGACTGCGCCGCGCTGCCGCAGCGCACCGGACACCAGCCAAACCATTGTTTTATATTAGTAGGGGGTACCTTGTTTTTGTGTGTATATAAATTAAATGGTTGAATGTAGTATTTTTGTGTTTAATGTTTTATTTGTTGATTAAGTGTATGAGTTTGTGTTTAGTATTAATAATTGGTGTAAAAAGTCGAAATGCCTGAAGTAATGGGGTTTTAACCATCTCTTATTACCCATTTGAGAAGTCCCATGTGAAGGGGGTGGAGTCTGGCCTATATAAGGGCAGGCCAGAGTAAAACTCATGACTTGTTTACCAAGTTGAAGCGAGAGAGTAACTGTGGTGCCTCAAGCGATCTTTTTTGGTAACTCCTGTATATTGTGGATACTTACCGGTATATTGACTTTTTTCATTTGGATTATTCCCTCTTTATTTTTCTGTTTGTTGTTTCTTTGGTACTTTGTGCACTTATATATATATATTTTTTTTTTTCACCATTGGACTGTGTATATTTTTTGGCACTGTAAATAAATTGCACTTGCACATAAGTGCTATTGCGGGCTGAGCCATCATTTAACATCTTTTACGGACATTCACAACGTCCCCTAGCGAGTGGTGGTTCTCGCTTTATCACATATGCATATGTGATAAAGCGAGAACCACCACTCGCTAGCTGGCCATTGCCTAGGTGGTATCCAAGGTATCCAGCTTCTTGACGCGCCCACTCACATTTATTTACATTCAGTGTCAACCCAGCTGCTTGTATCTTCTCCAAGGTTTGTCGCACATGCTGAAGATGCTCAGGCCAGGAGTTACTGTGGATCACCACATCGTCCAAATAAGCAGCAGACCATTCCTCGCAGCCCTGGAGGACTCGATCCATTAACCTCTGGAATGTGGCAGGTGCCCCTTGCAGGCCAAACGGAAGGACAGTAAACTGGTATAACCCCAGTGGGGTCCGGAACGCTGTGTATGGTCTGGAGGCTGGATCGAGGGGCACCTGCCAGTAGCCCTTGCACAGATCCAAGGTGGTGATAAACTGAGCCTGTCCAATTTTTTCCAATAAATCATCCACTCGTGGCATTGGGTAGGCATCAAACTTTGATTGTGCATTCAGCCTACGAAAGTCGATGCAGACACGCAGTGTCCCATCCTTCTTTGGTACGATGACCATGGGACTACTCCATTCACTCACAGAGGGCTCTATTACTCCTAGTTCCTTCATCATCTTGATCTCTTCCTTTAGAGGTTCCACCAACCTTTCAGGAACACGGTAAGGCCACTGTCTTGAGGGTGCTGGGTCGGTCAGGTGTATGGTGTGTTGACACATTTCAGTCCGCCCAGGTCTCTGGCGGAACAAAGCAGGAAATTGGTTCACCAGCTGGTGTAGCTCTTCCTTTTTCACGTCATCTAGGTGATCCAAGCTCACCACTGACGTCTGCCTCTGAGCTTCTGCCTCTGAACCTTCATCCTCCACATCCTCCACCTTCCGTACAAGAAGTGATGTCTCTGTTGCCTTACCGGTCGACTCTCTCCACTCCTTCAACAGGTTTATGTGGTAAGTTTGTTTAGCTTTCCCTTTGTCAGGGTGGTGGATCTCATAGGTCACTGGCCCCATCTTGCGGACCACGGTATATGGCCCTTGCCACTTGGCTAACAGCTTATTTGATGATGTTGGCAATAGGAGAAGAACTTTCTGCCCCGGCTGGAACTGTCGAATTCTTGCATGCTGGTCATA
The DNA here is from genome assembly GCF_003368295.1 of Carassius auratus. Lineage (NCBI taxonomy): Eukaryota > Metazoa > Chordata > Actinopteri > Cypriniformes > Cyprinidae > Carassius > Carassius auratus. Next base: position 3,031,260 of record NC_039264.1, on the reverse strand, counting down.
CCATCGTTTTTGAGCTTTTTGTGCCTCTTGCAGGTTTTCTTTGGCCAGCTCCCTATACCACTCAAGTCGATCTCTCATCTCTAGAACATACTGCACTATGCCTTTCTCCTCAGTTCTGGATGCAGGGTCTTCCCACCCTCTTCTCAGTAAGTCCAATGGTCCCTGCACTTGCCATCAATAGAGCAGTTCGAATGGTGAGAACCCAGTTGAGGCTTGAGGTACTTCTCTGTAGGCAAAAAGCACAAAAGGCAGCCACCTGTCCCAATCGCGTCCTGTGTCGGCAACAAACTTACGTAACATGTTCTTAAGGGTTTGATTAAAACGCTCCACCAGACCATCTGTCTGAGGGTGGTATGGGGTCGTCTTGATGGCGTTGATACCCAGCTGCTGGTATAGTTGCCCCATTAACCGTGAGGTGAAGTTAGTTCCCTGGTCTGTCAGGATCTCCTCTGGAATGCCTACTCTGGAGAACATTTGGACGAGGGCATGGATGATTTTCGGCGTTTTGATGGATCGGAGTGGAAACGCTTCTGGATATCTTGTAGCATAGTCGCTGACCACCAGGATGTACCGATGTCCTGCACTACTTCTTTCAAGTGGGCCTACGATGTCCATGGCGATGCGTCTGAAAGGAGAAGAGATCACAGGGAGAGGATGCAGGGGTGCTTTGCCCCGCTGGGAAACAACACTGGTCTTTTGACAGATGGCACATGTATTGCAATATGTCTGAACATCTGTGTATAGTGTAGGCCAGTGGAACCGTGAACTAATGCGTGCATATGTTTTCTGCTGTCCTAGGTGGCCAGCCCAGGGAACAGTGTGTGCTAAATGTAAGACAATATGGCGGCAACATGTTGGAACAACTAAACGTGTCACATCATTTGTCTGCAAATACAACACTCCATTCAACACAACATATTTTTCATTGCACAGATTAGCTGCATTTTCACACCCTGCCTTCTCAAAGAGTGATTTTAAAGACTCATCATCCCTTTGTAATTTCGCAATGTCCTCCGGAATCCTCCAGCCACTAACCTGAAGACCATCCACAGAGGTCTTAGAAACTGGGGTGCCCATGTACTTCTCTAGACGCCGCTGTCGGCGTGACTTCCTAGGGCCCTTTGTGCCGCCCTGCAACAGACTACTGTCCAAGTCCGGCAGTGGCTGCAGACCTGCCTTGGCTTGTGCCCGGGTGACAACAGGACATGACACTTCAACAGTGTATATATATTTTTTTATTTTTTTATTTATATTTTATATTTAGTCATTGAGTAGCACAGAGTGAAAAAAAAACAATGTTTTCTTTATATCTAGTGGCAGTGATCATGACGTTAGTTCAGATAAGTATCAGTAACCTTTGTCATAGTGTCGTAGTACTGGTAAACTTTGTCTTTGTCATATAGAAATAGAAGGCATCATGCTAGCTATATGGACTTTTCTAAGCGTTTATCTCTTCCTCCGGTGAAAATGTTGTTGCTGCAACAACGAGCCGCGTGTCTGTCGCTGTGTTTGACAGGTGCTTGTGTGGGCGGCGCTGTCCCATTGAAACTGCGCTGGAAAGCTTGTGCTGTAGGAAAGTCAGTGCGTTTGGGTCGCTGTTGGTCGATATCCCTCTATCTATCTGTCTGTCTATCTATATATGTAATCTATCTATCTATATCTATCTATATATTTATCTATAATCTGAGCTATCTGAATACTCTCGTCTCTCTAGTTACTCTCAATGCTCTCAATGCGGGCTTTGATAAATTCTCTCCCCAACGTGACGTGATGCAATGCATTGTGGGGGAAAGGAGACCGCTGCAAGATAGTACCTACTTTTTTCGTATTATATTCGTATTATATTGTGATACCCAACAACATAAAATACAATGGATAACAGTTTAAATGTGTATTACCAATAAGCAAATTGCACAAATTCGTTAAAAAATTTACCTTGCAACACGGCCTTTAAAAAAAAACGAAAGTACTATATGTCAGTAAACTAATATACAATATATATGGGCTGTTTTTTTTTTTTTTTGGATTAGCATTTCATATATAATATGCAGTGGTGGTCAAAAAATTTTGAACACTAGTATTTTCACCAACTAAAAATGGTTTTAAGTCAGTTATTTCTGTTTTGCTGTAGTTTGTCAGTAGGAAATATCAGTTTACATTTCCAAACATTCATTTGGCCATTAATTGTAATAATCCAGTGAGATTTATGTCTGACAGCAGGAAGTGCTCCACACAGAGATCTGATCTGATCATCATCAGTCTGTCTGGAATAACATACAAACTGAGAGAGAATAAATCCTGAAGAACTGTGACAACAAGATGCTTCAACAAACCCACTGTTTAATTCAATAGCACGTGTCCTGAATTACATATGAGTGTAAAACCTGAACTGAAATGTTCATTTAGAAACCAGGATCAAGACACACCTTTTGAAGTTGAAATAGAAGACTTCATTGATTTTAATATAATATATAACTTTGAATGTCATACTCGTTCAGAACAACTCCAGTATCTTCCTCTAGGGGGCAGTAACACTGGAGACTCAATGGAAGGCTGCACAAGCGATTTTTGAATGTCAATAGCGTGACTTCTACATCACTTTTGACAATGAAAACTGCTGCAAATTATAATTAATTAAATCTGTAACAAGAAACAGCCTTTATTGCAGAGATAGAAGACTGTATTTATTTGAAACTAAATTATGTGATGGTTTCATTTTCAATAGTGTGTGTTCTATTACAGTTCTGTGGCTAAAGCCACCATCAAAATGTTCTTCTAGAATCCAGTAACAAGACACACCCTTTGAAGTTGAGATGGAGCACTGAATGTTTTAAAAATGAGTGTGTTAACGGATTCTAACGGATAATAGTATGCATCCTGATTTTATTATCTTCGATTTGCACTTTGCAGACAGTCCCTTTCCTGCACTTTTACATTTTAAGGTCTATCAGTTATAATGAATTAAGGCAGATTAAAACCAATAAAACACAATGTGTGTTCTCTTCTACATTTGAAAACAATTAAAACACAGTATGTTTCTTGTCATTCTGCTAAATCGTTAAAGAATTATTAAAGATTTCCGAGGCTGAATCTCTGACGAAATGTCAAACGTCAAACCAACTTTAAATCGGTTTAGAACCAACCGAAGTTAAAGAAAATGCGCATTTCCAACGTGTGGAAAAACGAAACCGAAAGTGTTGCATCTATGCTCAAAAACCAAACTTACCGATCGTGAATAATAGGAAAAGTACAACTGTAAGTGCGCTCTTCATCTCGTTGTAGAGTTGTGTTCATAAATATGATCCGAAGAATTATTGAAGAGTTATTGAAATCCTCCTCCTGTTTGTCAGAGATCCGTTTCTGAACCGCGCCCTGAACCAGAGATCTGCAGCACGAGCCGAATAACAGAAGAAAAATAATATAGAACACTTTTATACACTGAGTAGCGTTTACTGGTGAATTACCTCTATTGTTTATATCACGTTGAAACAGACAGGTCTTTATTCCCTTTTTTCGAGAACAGTTAAAAGCGCAGTCCAGTAAATTAGCCAAAATGGCTGAAGCTTCCGTGTTTCTTTATCACACAAGCGCATAGCGACACCTATTGAGAGAGTGGAGTCACGTGCCGATTCGGGTTGATTTGGGCGGGGTCTAAGCCGGTGTTCTGAAATATTCGGTTTCTGAGATTTTCGGTGACGCTGGGCGGAGCACACATGAATATACATGAGTTTCCTGTTTTGCGTTAAAGCGACTCTGAAAATATTAGTGCGTTGAAACCGAAACATAAACGATTTTCAAAAAGGTATGTTTTAGAGTAGAATGACATTATGCTTAGTTTATTGTCGTTTTTATTACTATTGTTAATTTGCAAAATAATTTATAGATTGTGTCATGGTTAGTGATTTTCGATATGATTTACCTGAGGTAGGCCATGCTCCAAATGAGCCTACAATGAAGCAGTTTTATAATGTTCTTATTTGACATAAATAAGAGTCCTTAAAATGTGTCGTTTAATAACTTTGCCAAAATGTATCTGTTGTGCCATAAAATTATTAGTCTGTGTCATTCTTAATGACAAAAAAAAAAAAAGCAAAAAGCTGAATGTTTTTTTATGCACACATGAACTGGAATATAAACATTCTTCATCTATGTATTCATTTATTTCCCCCAAAATTATACATTTAGTAGATAAAATGCACAATATAGTTAAAAAAAAAAAGTGTTTATAAACTTTATTTATTTTTGTATTTAGTCATATACTGCATTGTGGTGCACTTGAATATCATCTTGACTCATATGTGTATTGGTCAAGGTTTGAAATCCACAAACTTGCAGTACTTTAAAAATGTTTTCCTTATTTTCTACAAACTTATAACAATTAAAATGTTTTGTAGTTTAATAACAAATACACAAACATTATGTGTAAGGATGTCAACTGTCAGATTGAGGAGCACAAGAGTAATCTATGTGTCATGTATGATGATGTTGTGGCTGCTCTGTTGGAGGGTGGTAAACCTCTTCAAAAACACAGGAGAAACAGGGCCTATAATATTAGACCAGGATGGGATGAGCATGGAGCACCATATCACACTGAAGCTCTGGAAGCTTACAAGCTTTGGGCCCTGGATGGGAGACCTAGGCAGGGCCCTGAGCTTGAGAATAAAAAGCTTGCCAATGCCAGATATAAGTATGCTGTTCGTTTTAAATCTAGAAATGAGCAAGCCATGAGGGCTGACTCTATGGCAAGCAAAATGATGAGCAACAATATTACTGACTTTTGGAAGGAGGTGAGGTCCCTCAATAACTGTAAATCTTCCCTTCCTTGTACTGTTGAAGGAGTCTCCGGAGAAGATAATGTTGTTGAAATATGGAGACAGCACTATATCTCCCTCTTTAATTGTTTAAAACATGATCCACACGTGGAGGAATCTGCTATCAGTATCAGTATCAGTATTAATCAATAAGTATTCTGACACATGAGGTATTTGGTGCCATATGGAAATTACCTAACAATAAAGCATGTGGTATGGATTCAATAACTGCAGAGCATCTGAAAAATGCCAGTCTTAGGCTTGCTTCCCTCTTAGCAATCAACTTTACTGGTTTGTTGATCCATGGCATACTTCCAGATTCTGTGCTATCTATTCTGCTTGTCCCAGTTATTAAGGACAAAGCTGGAAAAGTTGGCTGTCTGGATAATTATAGACCTATAACATTTTTAGAATGTTTTTAGAGAACGTTATCCTATATTTTCAGAGAACGTTCTGGGAACAAAAATAAAACTACCCGCTAAAAACATTGTTAGAACAATCCATGGGAATGTTCTTAGAACATTTTTAGAACAAAAAAATTCTAGCTGGGGGGTATATTAAGAGGGTTCTTGCCTATTGGTATGCCCACCAGCAGATGCATATCAAATCGCCCCATTTAGAGTGTCCAATGGTGTAAGGCAGGGAGGAATCTTGTCCCCTGTCCAATGTTCAGTCATCATGAGTTATAAGCAGAAAAGGCATAAGATCATCTGTTACTGCAAGGTTCAACTCAGCAATGCATACATGTTTGTTGCGAAAACAATATTGCAATTGTTTTGAATCAAATTGGTTTGAATTAGTAAAAGGGTCAAGACACTACTTAAAGCAAACCTTGACCACAATTATGGTGGCATAGTGTTTTTTTTTTTTAACTTTTTTTTTTTTTGAGTTGAAGGCTGTGGCTAAATTCAGTTGTAGTTCTTGTGTTTCTCTTTACTTCAGTGATGTTGATTGTTGACAGCAGGTGTTCATCACTAATGCACAATCATCATTTAATTAGTCACTTAATTATCTCTTTAGCTTTAACCCTTTGAGGACTTGAATATGACTTGAAGACTTGCTTGTGACTTGAAAGTCCCACCTCTGATAGACAGAGCCGTAGATCGCTGATGAGCCACGCCATATCGCGTTCATATCGAAAGCGATTCATCTGTGATAATGAACGCGATATGGCGTGGCTTGTCAGCGATCTACGGCTCTGTCTATTAAATGCCACTCCAATTATAAGCAGGTGATGGAGATTTTAGCTGTGATCACGGAAGCAGCTTTACTGATTAGATGCGCATGATCATATCGTTAGATATATCGCCCAGCCCTAGTTTTTACTTAGTCCATGTAAATGCACATCCTTGAATAAGCCATGCATAACTTCTGATATGACTGGTTTCAGTGGCCAAAATGAAAAAAAAATAAAATAAATAAATAACATTTTGACTCATTCCTATTGAATTCGATTGGTTCAGAAGATTAAACTTGTAGCAGCTAACGTCTCGTGATTCAATAAATCAGGCAGTGAGTCAAGTTAACAATAAACAACTGCATTATAATGAAATCTTTGTAAAACTGCAGTTTTTATCTTTTTAAACAACATACTCTGTCTTACACCAACTACGCACACATTTCCTGTATGTCTTTGAAAGACGATCGAACCAATCAGAGTAGGTGTGGGGAGGGGCGACACGAGCAGCCCGGCCCCAGACGCAGCCCCGCCTCGATCTGCACGCTGCAGCCAGTGTTCTAGGAAAAAAACACATGACGCGCGTTTGCTTTCACTTTTAACTCCATTTAACCAGCAACATTGCAATATACGTTTATTATTATTATTGTTATTATTATTATTTAACCGAGAACATAACGGCATTGTCTTTTCATCTGAATAAATATACAAAATTAAGCCCTCTCTAAAAAAAAAAAAAAGAAAAAGTATTTTTTTGGTACACGCGTCAGTGACGTCAGATCGTAAGAACGTGGTTTCTGAGGGAGAAACGAAAGACGGACAGCGCCATTACGAAATGTACATTTTTATATAAGTCTTCATAATATCCAGGGGGCAAGGAACTCGACCGGAAGTTGAAGTCGGGCGGGGGCTGCCATCTTTTAGCAGAACTTCACTTGCGTTAGCATTCCCATTGACTCCCATTCATTTTGGCGTCACTTTGACAGCGAATAACTTTACATCTGAGGCGTTTAAAGACTCCGTTTGTCCATTATTTATTTCTAAAGATACACGATAATGTATAAAGGGCTCCATTACCTTCTATGTTACATTATGGCCCCGTATAAACAGTTTTTGTAAAAAATAGGCTAACGATTGCGTCATAACCACTCGGCTCTCTGTCGCATTACCGTACAGACAGGAGGAGAAGCTCGCAGGCAATTAACTTAATATGGCGTACTGTCGTTACATTTTAAAATACTATACAAAATAATGAATCAGAATACTTACTCCTGCTCACTCACGACAAAGAACTCCCCGCTCAAGCTCGCCGTTTCTGCAAGATTAACGATGGCAGTTTGCACGCACAGCTACTAGAAGATTTACATCTGTCAGACAGGTTGCTGACGTCGCCAAGATTCGTTTGAGTCTGCGCGTCAGAAACGGAAGTGCTAAAAAACGCTAAAAATGGGCTTCACTTGACTCAATTGAGTTCCATTGGGGTCGCTGTGTCCATTTCTTTTACTGTCTATGATAATATCTCAGAGAAGGGTGACTGGAATTAATGGCAGGCTATTTTGTGCTTTCTCTGTGCCTCTTACTTGTTGATGGTAAGCCATTTTGGATAGTCTATATTGTTTCAGCTCTTCCTTTTTCATGGTTGAAAATGATGCTTTTTCATATATGTCAATGTTTTATCGTGAAATCTGTCTTTTCCTTGTAGCCGTTTAAATAATATGGGCGATTATTAAAGTTCGCATTATTTTGCTTTTTATGTTCCGTATATTATTATCTATTTCTCACTGTGCCTTTGACCGGAGTGGATGACAGTGGCTCGGTTTATTCACACACACACACACACACACATATATTTTTCCTCAATCTTAGGAGTTAAACATTATTTGTTTTTTTTTATATGTTAGTAATAACAACATTGCCGTTCGAGTGCCGTTTTTGTGTTGTAAATTTATGTTTATACATATACCCTATATATGTAGGCCACACACACACACACACACACACACACTCAAGGGGTGCCCAGTTGCGATGCATAATTCAAGTTGGGCATAATGTTTGTACTGTGAAAATTAGTATATATTATATTGTGCGTGTTTATGTATGTGTGTACACACACACACACACACACAAACACATGCACATTTGCTATCAAAATTATTAAACCCCCTTGACCTGCAGGACATATTTTGCTTCCAATAAGGAACATTGATATTACATCAATTCAAATTCTAAAGTAAACTATTAGTGAGAGTTTAAATACATTTGAGTAATTCTGAGAATTTAAAGGATGCTCTTTTATTTTTGTTGCACTAATATTGACATATATATATATAGCAGCTTATATCCAGCGCCCGGGGAGCAACTGAGGGTTCAGTGCCTTGCTAAAGGGCACTTCAGCTGTGGGTATTGAGGGTGGAAGAGAGCACTGTTCATTCACTCCCTTCCACCTACAACTCCTGCCAGCACAGAGACTCAAACATGTGACCTTCTGGTAACTAGTCCGTCTCACAGCTGCTACCTTTAAATAATATATGCTTTTATTTAAAGGTAGCAACAAACATTACCTCAAACTATCTAACTGGTAAGTGAAACAAACTGGAAAATCTGTGGCAGCTGAGCATATAAATGAGTATAAATTACAGTCCTGAGTTTTATATGAAACGATTGAATTCTCACAGTACAAACAATGTCTCAAATTATGCGACTCAACTGGAACTGGCCATCGAGAGCATTCATGCTATATGTGGACAAAGCTTTATTTATAAGACAATGTATTTTTTTTCCTGTGCCAGCCACTGCCCCAATTTGCGCCAAGCCATGCTGACATTGCAGAGGTATCATGTCTTTGCCAAAACAAAAGTAACTTTTAATTTGTGTCATCAGGTGTGTTCGGTTCTGGTATAGTTGAAGAGTCAGTGAATTATGGAGACTCTGTCACTATAAGCATTGATAATACCAAACAACCAAATGAAATGATGCTGTGGTACTTCAATGACATTCGCATCGCTCTGATCAATGATCCCAGTACCAGCTGTTTATATGATGGTCCTGATGAGAGATTCAGAGACAGACTGAATGTGGACTATAAGACTGGATCTCTGACCATCAGAGACATCACATCTCAACACACTGGACGTTATGAAGCAGAGATCATCAGAAGAGAGAGTTCGGGAAAAAGCGAAAGCTTGAACAGACTCAGCAAGTGTGACAGCACAAAAATCATCAAAAAAACCAACAACCTTGGTGAAACCATAAAAACAGTGACTGTCAGTGGTGAGTCATTTATTAAATATTACCCTATTTTTACAAATTAAACATAAGTGATTTTCCTTCTCTTTCCATCAATATATTCATGACATAGCTTGACCTGTCTTCTACAACAACGAATGTTTTATATCACTCAGACTGGTTATGTTACGTTGTGCAACTGATATTAGGAATGAGATTCTGCAGGGAGTTTTTCCCGTTTTTACAGTTTTTCCTCTGCTACAATTGAACTTGCGTTTGCATCTTGTTTGTCAGGTGCTGTCAGAATGCAGCAAGACTCCGGCATGAGTATGTTTTCTTTTCGTATCTATCTGTAAAGACTGAACCCCTTATATTAGATTATTTCCTAAATGTGCATTGCTCTAAAGGGCGACATCCTGCATGTTCCTCCACTGATCTCTGTCAGTTATATGTTCAGGTTTGTCCAATGAATATGATTCAAACACACTCTCAGATTCACTCGCACTAATGACTGTCTGTCTTTATCTGTTTCAGATTCGAGTCCATCTTTAGGTGTCGTAACAGAACATGTCTTGCTGTTATTCTTCTGCTGGCTACTGTTGCTGTGATTTACTCTCACTATACAGCAGCTTCAGAAAAGGCAAGTACCCCCAACAGATACTACAGTAAGGTTATAGCATTTGTATTTTGCAAAGCAAGCGATTGATTGCGCTGAAAAGTGCAAGTATGAGATAAGATACTGGACTGCTGTAGTACATCATGTGAATACACCACATTCATATCTGTTGATTTCACATGTAATGGGAAACAAACGCATTGACGGATGACACAGTTGCAGATTTCCTGAGTTTCTGTAGCCGCCTCTTCTTTAACTTGTGTGGTTTGCTGTTTTCTTACAGATGGAGAAAGACGGAGTTCATGTAATCTAAGAGTCTGGGTGTAGCTAAAGCAGCAGGAGTCGTGCTTAAGAAAATTTGCAAAAACATACACTGTAAAAAAATTTGCCGTTAAATAACAGTAATTTTCTGGCAGCAGGGGTGCCAGTAAAGTACTGTTAATTTACAGCTCTTAACCATTAATTTACCGCTCTTATTTTTTAACAGTATTTTACCGTAAATTCTACCATGGAAATTAACTCCACTCCCACTGCTTCAAACAGTTCGAGTTTTTAAAACTAGCATTCCTACGATGTTAGTACTATGAACTTATTTCATTTGAGTCCACTGAGAAGGAATATTTCTTACACTTAATGTGCAGTAATAAAGTAACTAAATACATGACTTTTACTCAAATCACTGCAGCTCATTGTCAGCTGTATTACACATGTATGTGCTGAAGTACTTAACACAGAGATCATCACTGTATCAGCGACTCCACATTTACTGTCTTTATATAAAGCAGCAGAAGATCAGAATTTGTGGCTCATCATTGACTGAAGCACCAGCTCTACTCTACAGCACAATGGTGAACAACAAAACTACATTAAACTAAACGATCTCTCTTGTGCAAACACACATTAATACAGTCAAGTTCAGTATTTACTCTCATTATCCGTGTATGACTTTGCCTAATTTTTTTTCTATGGATGTTCACAAATATTTTAGTTAAATTAATTTTTTTTTCATTTGGTAAATCTGACGTTTACATTTTACAGTATATTACTGTTTTTCCTTGACTTAACGGCAACAAACTGTAGAAAAACACTTTTTTTGCTGGCAAACATTTATTTACGGCAAGAAACAGTAGAAAAACAGTCATTTACTGGCAGCAGGGGTGCCAGTAAATAACTGTTTTTCTACAGTTTGTTTCCTGTAAATTAATTACAGTTTATTACTGTTAAATTATGTTCAATGCTGTTTTTTCTTCATCTTAAATCTTTAACCCTTTAAACCCCACAAGAAAATCCTCATTTTTAAATGAACACTTATAATGTGTGCACACTACAGAGTGCTTGAGTAACACTGAATCAGTGAAGTTAATGAGATAATTCGGTGATTAATTGATGATTGAGCATTAGTGATAAACACCTGCAGAATCACTGAAGCAAAGAGAAACACAAGAACTACAAATGACTTCAGCCACAGCCTTAGATGAAATCAACTGAATAAAAGAATACATCAAATCTCTCAAGATCTGATTAAACAACTACAAAAACAGCTTCACCAGATTCACATTACTAACCAGACTGACTTTATTTCTGTCAGATGTCTACAGAAGAACTTATGGAGAGTTAAATAGGTTTAGGTGTTTTTTTCACTACCATGATGGAGATCAGTGTTTACTTTAGTTGGGCTCTTGAACGTGACTTTTCAACAATTAAGTGTTTTTTTTTTTTTTTTTTAACATGCTGTAACAATGCGCCTTTGGAACCTGTTATAGCAAAACAAAAGTACACAGAAGGAAAAAAATCTGATGTTGTTTATAGATTGACAAGAACAAATACTATTATTTCTGATCTAATCCCATATCTCTTCTCTTATTGATACTACAGCATAAGAAGGAACACTGCTGAGCCATAAGTTATGAAAGACTGTTAAGAAAATTTCACTCATAATAAAAAAAAAAAAACCTTTGCTGAAATTTAGACAGAAACATCAAGAATCAGCGTATGAATCACAACAATGGTGACAATCCATAAAATAAATGAACAGATCAGTTCTGAACATCACAAAACATGCTTCTAAAACTTAAAACAAATGCAAAATTATAAGCACATAAGAATTCAAGAAAATAAGTGAACAATTCAGGGGCATAATTTATTCATGCTGCAATGCATGCTGGGAATCATGGATGAGTTTTATCCTGTGCTGGTACCCAGCATGCATTGCATCATGAACCTTTTGATTGTCACCATTGTTGAGATTCATATGCTGATTGTTGATTTCTCTCTTTGAGTGTTGATGGGACTGCTGCCCGAAATACTTTTTAACTAAAACTAGTCGTTAAATCCATAAATACTGGTTATCACACTACTTTTCAATCTTACTAAATTGAAGTGTCATTCACTCAAATATTTCAACACCAAAGTAATATTTGATTATTATAGCAACACTTTAAGCCAGAAAATCAATACTGCTGTAACAGATGCATCATAAAGATACAAATACAGCAATAAAACAAAATTTAAAGTGCAAAAGTCAATGGTCAGGAGCCCAACTAAAGCAAACACTGATCTCCACAATGGTGACGCTAAACGAAACAGTAACATTATCATCTAAATCTCTTTAATTCTCAATAAGATCTTTTGATCTCTGTTCTCTGATTGGCAGAAATAAAGTCAGTCTGGTTAGTAATGTGTGAAGTTGGTGAAGCTGTTTGTTGATCGTTTAAATCTTCAGTTGATTTCATCTAAGGCTGTGGCTGAAGTCAGTTGTATTTCATGTGTTTGTCTTGTTATGTTTTTTTTTCTTCAGTGATTCTACTCATTAACAGCAGCTGTTGATCATTGTCTGAATTCACTCATTAGTGTTCATTCTCTCTGTCAGGTGGACTATATTAGTAAACTCATGTAGGGAATAGTGAATGAGGGTGTAGGGTGTGATTTGAAACACAGCCGCTGAGTGTCGACTTTGAACGTTGTTAATTTACGATATATAGCAGCAGGCTATTTCTCGAAAACGATGAATATTACCCAGAATGCACTGTTTTAATGAAAAACAGTATTTTACTGTCGAAATTTGGCCGTTTTTTTACAGCGATTTTTAACAGTGTACTTCTGTTCAATCAAAAATGGGGAAAATGGGTTGTTTTTGAGTTGCAACACAATTAAATGTCACACTGATTGTTTAATTAATAACTGATAAAGCACTTACCATTTTACCTGCTACGGAAATCCTGAAATTATTTGCACTTGAAAGGTTATAGCACATGCGTATTAAACAAATCCCATGTCAAATGTTCACTGACCGGGAGTGTTTAGACCTTTATACATTTAATCATTTATCCAAAACAGAAAGATGAAAAGCAGTTTATTACAAGAGTTATTATAGTAAGAGCCTTTGTATGTTCAGTAGCTACAGATCAACTTTTAAATGCTTGTCTTCAGCTCTTTCTGGAAAGTTCTGATGTTTCTTCAGATCAGATGAAGATCTGCTCCTGGTCCACCACAGTGTAACCAAACAGGGGCTTGGATGTTATCAGTGAGTGTTATATGCTTCTGTTGTACACGCTAGTCAGCTTTACTTCAACATGAACAAATTCTACATGAGGAACTACACTACCCATAATACTAAAGAGAAATTATTTTATAATGCAGATGAAAGTTTGTGCTGTTGTGATTCATTTTAGAAGTAGACGTAGTGAATTTAGTTGAATTCTCATGAGGAGAATGGATTGGAAAATACAAAGTCAATGCTGCACTCTTTTGTTTTTTATGTAATGAATGTTTGTGTTATGTTACACTTTGTGCTTTTAAAAATAAACTATTTAAATTCTTTCAAATTGTAATTATTTTACTAAGTTATATTTTCAGTGGAAAGGATGAATGAAAAAGACTGTCCTTTGTTAACACAAGATCCACTAAAAATGAACAACAGTTAATATAAGCCTCTAATATAAAAAATAAGCCAAATGTAAAAAAATAAATAATAAAAAAAATACAATTTATGTGCATAATAAAATGTTAAAGTCCAGAATTGGGGCATATGATATTTATATGTATGATCTTAATTTAAGTGTTAAAAAAATAGACAAATTTTTTTTTAATTCAAATTAATCGGCAGCAAGATTAATTTTTAATGAGCCAAAAAGAATACACGTCACACCTCTGTTTATCAATTTGCACTGGCTTCCAATAGCTGCTCACATAAAATTCAAGGCATTGATGTTTGCCTACAAAACTACCACTGGCTCTCCACTCATTTACCTAAATGTGTTACTTCAGACTTATGTGCCTCTAGAAGCTTGCGTTCTGCAAGTGAACGTCCCTTGATTGTGCCATACCAAAGAAACACAAAATCACTTTTACAGACTTTTAAATTAAATGTTCCCTTTTGGTGGAATGAGAATTGGTGCTCTGCATTTAACCCATCCAAGTGCACACACACAGCAGTGAGAAGTGAACACACACCCAGAGCAGTGGGCAGGTATATATCCAGCGCGCAGGGAGCAACTGGGGGTACAAGTGCCCTGCTCAAGTGCACTTCAGCTGTGGGTATTGAAGGTGGAAGAGAGCACTGTTCATTCACTCCCTTCCACCTACAACTCCTGCCAGCACCGAGACTCAAACATGTGACCTTCTGGTAACTAGTCCGTCTCACAGCTGCTACCTTTAAATAATATATGCTTTTATTTAAAGGTAGCAACAAACATTACCTCAAACTATCTAACTGGTAAGTGAAACAAACTGGAAAATCTGTGGCAGCTGAGCATATAAATGAGTATAAATTACAGTCCTGAGTTTTATATGAAACGATTGAATTCTCACAGTACAAACAATGTCTCAAATTATGCGACTCAACTGGAACTGGCCATCGAGAGCATTCATGCTATATGTGGACAAAGCTTTATTTATAAGACAATGTATTTTTTTTCCTGTGCCAGCCACTGCCCCAATTTGCGCCAAGCCATGCTGACATTGCAGAGGTATCATGTCTTTGCCAAAACAAAAGTAACTTTTAATTTGTGTCATCAGGTGTGTTCGGTTCTGGTATAGTTGAAGAGTCAGTGAATTATGGAGACTCTGTCACTATACGCATTGATAATACCAAACAACCAAATGAAATGATGCTGTGGTACTTCAATGACATTCGCATCGCTCTGATCAATGATCCCAGTACCAGCTGTTTATATGATGGTCCTGATGAGAGATTCAGAGACAGACTGAATGTGGACTATAAGACTGGATCTCTGACCATCAGAGACATCACATCTCAACACACTGGACGTTATGAAGCAGAGATCATCAGAAGAGAGAGTTCGGGAAAAAGCAAAAGCTTGAACAGACTCAGCAAGTGTGACAGCACAAAAATCATCAAAAAAACCAACAACCTTGGTGAAACCATAAAAACAGTGACTGTCAGTGGTGAGTCATTTATTAAATATTACCCTATTTTTACAAATAAAATATGTGATTTTTCTTATCTTTCCATCAATATATTCATGACATACACTGAAAAAAAGTAATAAGTAAATTTACTTAATTTTTATTTGGCAAGTTTTTGCACAAACATTTTTCAAGTAAATTTCACACATTTGGAAATTAAGTAAATCTACTTAACTAAGTTAAGTAAAAATAAAAAATAAACTAATAAGTACATGTAACTTGACATGTTAAATTTTATTGAGTAAATTTAAATTAAAGCATTTAGCAGACACTTTTATCCAAAGTGACTTGCAGTGCATTCAGGCTGACAATTTTCACCTATCAAGTGTTCCCGGGGAATCAAACCCTCAACCTTTTATTTTCTAATGCAATATTCTGCCACTGATCTACAGGAACACTTCAAGATTTTGTGAAAAATAAGTGCAAATTTCACTTTCCTGCTTTTTTTATTTTGGAAAAAGGAATTTGGAAAAGTTTTTACACTAATAAAAAACCTGAGATTCTAGAAATTTCTAAATGTAAAATTATTTTTTTCAAAACAGTTTTATCAAATGAGGGTAAATAAGTCTCTCACTTCTGTCCCTTTAAACCAGTTTACAGCAAAGACAGCACGAAGGACTGGATTCACGTGATAAATATTCTGCAATTAAGCTCAGTGGTAGAATATTGCATTAGAAAATAAAAGGTTGGGGGTTCGATTCCCCGGGGACACTATGCTAACAACAATAAAAATAAAATAAAAAAATAAACATTTATAACAGTAAAAACAGCGACATCTGCTGACGGACAGATGCTGCGCTGTCACGGGAACATCTCAGCTGAAGATAATGAGGACATTTTGTCGCTCCTTTAGCAAAGTGCTTTCCTAACGACTACTTAATGGCACGCACATGCCCCACTCACTTCAAAGTCCTCACTTCAAGGGGATAGGGATGATCACTTCCATTTGGAATTTGTCCAGACTAGTACCGGAACATCCCTAGATTTCACATAGAGCAGCTGTTACTACACAGAGCCGTTGTTAATAGAGAAGATGCGCAAATCCACTTCATTTTCAGGGTTTTTTGGCGCATCTTCTCTATTAACAACGGCTCTGTGTAGTAACAGCGGCCCTATGTGAAATCACGCACCTGATGGAATTAACAGCTGATTAGAGAACCGGCTTTACTGACGAGATGCGCATTAACGATCGGCCGATCGTGATCGGAGCACCCCTACTTAGCAGCGTCTGTTATCAAGAAATAATACATTAGAATTCAAATATATAAATTAAATGAGTATAAATAAAAAATATATAGTAATTTAGTATTATTTACTAATAAATAATTCATATTATAATAATTGTAATTTAGTATTATTTTTACAATTTATTTAAAAATGTTGAAGCGCAAATAAACCCAATAGGTCTTATTTCCCGGTTGTAAAATTGTTTTATTTGTCTTATAGATAGGCGAACATTTCTCATGAAAAATCGTTCATTATTGTAATGTGTAAGATAAAGATGCATAAACGTCTTACCTTTTTCTTCTTCTCAGATGTGCAGAACCTGACTCATCCAATTGATTTTTTTCTTCATGGTAAAAAATAAATAAATAAGTCTTCTCCCAGAATGAGGTTCAAGCAGCTGCTTTCCTGAATCGCTCAAGCAGTTTTTGTTTTTGTTTTTTTGTTTATATATATATATATATATATATATATATATATATATATATATATATATATATATATATATATATATATATATATATATATATAAATCATATCTTTATTTGACCCTCTAACTTTAACACTCACTATTCTAATTCTATTCTTAAAAAAATCTAACTACCTTTCTAATCTTTTGTATTCTATTTTATTTTCATTTATTATGCAATTGTATATGTATGTGTGTGTGTATGTGTAAAGACCTATAACTAGCTCTATTCTTTTTTTTTTAATTTTATTCTATCTGTTTTCTTTTTATTTATTATATTATTTAAAATCCCATGCTACATGTACTGTGTTAACCTAACTTGAGACTTGTTATAGCACTTATATATCATGGCTCTTTTTGTTGTTTTTGATTGCTTCCACTGTCTTCATCTTTAAGTCGCTTTGGATAAAAGCATCTGCTAAAAGAATATATATATATATATATATATATATATATATATATATATATATATATATATATATATATATATATATATATATATATATATTTTTTTTTTTTTTTTTTTCATGACCTAGATATATATATATATATAATATAATTATACAACATACAAAAACTAGCCAAAACACATCTAACAGAACAAAAGTTTATTATTTATTTATACAACATTAAAGTGCTTTTTAAATTAACGAAATGTAATATTCATCTTTATACACTGTAAAAAATGATTCACTTTATTTACTCAATAAAATTGTTTAAAATGTTACATTCAATATTATTAATTACATTTAACACTTTATAATTAATTATAAATAATCAAATTAGATGGTTACAAGCAACCATTCAAAATGAGTAGAATAACATGAAAAAATTAAGTAAAATATTCACAAAAATATTGATTTTATTTAAAACAAACAAACAAAAAACACTATGCTAAAGAATACTATGTTATACATGCCAGGCCAGTAGTTGGCGATCATGAAACACTATACATGTTCACATTTTTGTTGCTTACATAGATATGATACAGGCATCATGTTCAGAAGTGTGTGTCTTCAGTCCCCCAAAACAAAGTTATTTAACAACACACAAAGTTCACAAACAGAATCACTGAAGGAAAAAAAGGGTACATTTATAGGGTTACCATTATAGTGGTCAGTGTTTGCTTTAGTTGGGCTCTTGACCCTTGACTTTTTACTGTTACATTTTGTATGGCTGTTGTAACTGAATTATAACAGCTACTTGCTAAGAGTATTGTGGTGGTTCTGGTTATAATTTAGCATAATCTTTGTTTGGCCTGAGTGTTATAAATTGAGCCTGTTCTCGGAGACAAATTGACATTCATTAAAGCATCACCTGTAATTCTACAATAGAAGACCTGGGTTTTTATGTGAAATCCAGAGTTTAAGAATTCTGATTAAGGAAAAAAATTGTGACGGAGAAGGGAAACTTTCTCTTTGGCACTAAGTGACATCAAGAACCAGCATATGATTCTCAAGAATGGTGACAGACAGCAAGATGGGATCCATAAATGAGTTTTGATTGGTGGCACCCAGAATGCAGCGCAACAAGTTTTTGATGGTCACCATTGTTGAGGTTCTCAGGCTGATTCTTGATGTCTGTTTGCCTAAATAATATATATATATATATATATATATATATTCTTTTAAATGTCCAGACCTTATGCTGTTCAAACATAGGACTAAATCAGTAAAAACTAAAAATGCTCCTTGGCTCGATGATGAGCTGAAGTGCTTAATGCTGCAAAGAGACAAGGCAAAGGAGGTAGTACAGAAATTAGGAAGTGACTACAATAAAAAATTCTATTGTAAGTTAAGAAATAGGGTTTCTAAATTAAATCATATTAAAAAAAGGGAATATTATAAGCAAAAAATTAGGTCTGCAGCTGGTGATTCCAAGAAAATATGGAAAACACTGAATGAAATAATGTGTAGGAAGACAAATAATTATCAAGGGTGTGTGGAAAATGAAGGTCAGTTTATTACTAAACCATTGGAGATAGCTAATTATTTTAACACCTTTTTTAACGATAAGGTGAACAATTTAAGATCTAGCATGTATGGCAATGATGTTCAATCAGCCTGTAGTCCTATTTCTAAAATAATGAAAAATAAATTATGCAGTTTTAATTTTAGGTCTGTTGATCAAACTACTGTAGAAGAGTTGTTGCTTTCAATTCCAGATGATAAACCTTGTGGAGCTGATCAGTTAGATGGAAAATTGCTAAAAATGGTAGCTAGACAGCTTTCTCAACCGATCTGTCATATTTATAATAGGTGTTTGGTTGGTGGCAAATATCCAAATCTTTGGAAAGAATCTAAAATTATTCCATTACTTAAAAAGGGAAAAACAGACTTTTTAGGTTCTAATTGCAGACCAATTAGCATACTTCCAATTTTGAGTAAGCTTTTAGAGAAGATTACCTTCAAGCAAATTTTACAATATTTTAGTACAAATGGATTACTTGCCAATGCTCAACATGCCTATCGACCAGGACACTCCACAAGTACTGCTCTTATACATATGACAGATGAATGGTTAGCATGTCTAGATAATAAGAAACTGGTTGGTGCTGTTTTAATTGATTTTACAGCAGCCTTTGATGTCATTGACCATGATATTCTTATGGCTAAACTAAAATGTTATGGTTTTTCATTGACAGCCCTTAATTGGATGGGAAGCTATCTTTCTAATAGAAAACAGAGAGTGTTTTATAATGGATCTTTTTCAGATGCTAAAAATACTTATTGTGGTGTTCCACAAGGAAGTTGTTTAGGTCCTTTATTGTTTTCTATTTTATAAATGATTTACCATATGTTGTTAATAATGCTAATATAGTTATGTATGCAGATGACTCTACAATGTTTTCTGCAGCACATTCTTCAGCTGAACTAAAGAAAAATTTGAGTGATGAGCTTTTAACAATTTCTAAATGGGTTCAAATTAACAAATTAATTTTAAATATAGAAAAACTAAATGCATAATTTTTAGCCAAAAATACAATATTTCTAGGGCTGCAGATTTGAATTTATTTATTGATGGGAAGCCAGTGGAACAAGTAACAGATGTTACTTTGTTGGGCGTGATACTTGACAATACACTGTCCTGGTCCAAACATATAGATCATATAGTAAGCAGCATGGGTAAAGGTATAGCAGTAGCCAGGAAATGTTCTGCATTTATTTCGTCTTTGGTTTTAAAAGATGTGGTGCAGTCAATAGTTTTATCGCATCTTGAGTACTGCCCTATAATATGGTCAAGTGCATCAGAAAAGCACTTAAAAAAACTTCAGATTGTTCAGAATAGAGCAGCTAGGTTGGTGCTCCACTATCAATTTCAGGCCAGTGTTGCTGATATGCATAGAAAATTATCATGGCTTTTAGTGAAGGACAAATTACATTTACGAGTGTTGGTATATTTTTATAAGGTAATCAAGTATCACACACCATGTTTTTTCTTTGAAAAGCTTGTATATGTTGGTTTTAGACACGATCATAAAACACGTCAAGTGAGTAAGTCTCAACTGTTTTTACCATGTCCACAATCAAATTTGCTGAAAAAGACTGTATTTTATCGTGGCTCTGCTGCTTGGAATGTTGTTCCTATAAATATACGTAAAAGTAATTCAACACATGTGTTTAAAAGAAATTGTGTAAACATGTTGTTACAGGTATAGACGTACTTCTGCTTGTGCTGCTACTATTAATATGTATGGGTATAGTTTTGTGATGTGACTGGATTAGCAATTGTATTTTTGTTATTATTTTATTTGTTTGAATGATTTTTTGTATTGTGCAACTCTGTGGACCCCAGGAAGATTAGCAACCACTTTGTGGAAGCTAATGGGGATCCAAATTAACAATAAACAATAAACAATAGGACAACTGTTGCCTGTAAGACAAAACCAACTCAGAAATCCAGGCCAAATGCTGTCAAAACAAACAACACCACCTGATCTTACTCTTTGTTGGCTTATCTAGTGGCAATCTCACAATCACAGCAACCAAAAAAAAGTTTTCTTTAAAAGGTTAAGGGTCAAGATCCCAACTACAGCAAACACTGACCACCGTAGTGGTAACCAAAATGTAGATTATTCTCCTGCAGTGATTCTGTTTGTTAACATCAGGTGTCTTCAGTAATTCTGTTTTGGTAGCTTGACAATATGAGCTTTTGAACACGATGCCTGTATCATCTCCATGTAATCAACTAAAACATGAATTTGTGGATTACATTTTTGCGCTGTGTTTCTTAGTCACCAACTACTGGCCTGGTATGCATAACATAGTGTTCATTAGCATAGTGTTTTGTTTTTCTTTCTCAAAGAAATGTTTTTTTTTTTTTTTGGTTTGTATTTGTTTAAACTTAGCTTATTTTTGTGCTATTTAACTCATTTTGAATGGTTAATTTCTAAGTATCTCATTTGATTAATTCTAATGAATTCTTATGTGTTAAATTTAATTAATAATATTGCTTGTAATCTGTTGCCACGATTTTATTAATTAAATATAATGTATTATTTTTAACAGTGTACACCAACTACACACACATTTCCTATCATATATGCCCATGAAAGATGGTCAAACCAATCACAGTAGGTATGGGGCGGGTTAACATGTGTAACCCCGCCTCTATATGCAGGCTGCAGCTGGGTGCTTCTCGTTTTATCCAACAAAACCAATATTTTAGAATACATTTTAATTATTTTTTTCATGTTATTTTACTCATTTTGAATAATTGCTTTTAAGCATCTCATTTGATTAATTCTAATTAATTCTAATGTGTTAAAGGTAATTAACAATATTGCTTGTAATCTGTTGCCACAATTTAATTGAGTAAATATAGAGTATCACTTTTTACAGTGTAGAAGATACAGTATAATACAACAATCTTCAAACTTCATATTCATAGCAGATTTAAAACAGTCCTTTTTGTGGTGGTTTATTTAGCTAAAGTTTTCTTGATATTGTGAGTTTACACAAATAAAAGCTTTAAATAATGTATTATTCTTATGACCAAAAATTTAGTATTTTAAGTTGTTTACACTGTTGACAGGAAAAAAATGCAAGCGACTGCATGGCCGCTTCCATGCCCCGCAGTGCGCGCGCTCCGCACATAAAGAAAGGAAGATAAATGTGGTGAAAAATTGAACTGCATCACTTATGCATCGCTTATTTTCACGTTGCCTTGATCTATGACATTGTATTGTTTTGTATGTCTATTTGTTAATAAGGGATTTATGGACACATCAAGGATTTTAGATCTGTAGAGTAAAACCCATAGTTTTTATTTTGAAGTAGCCTAACAAATATCAAATCCTACAAAATTAGCAGAGAGGACCTAATAAATTGGCTAGCATGTTAGTGTTATTATCTAACAAATACTTTTTATATTATAATTTAATATTTTCATGAATTAGATGTAGATTTAATACATCTTTGCGTTCATTAATTTGTCATATTTTAACGTTGTTGTGTGACCATATAATAACCACATTGGGAACTTTATTATATGACCAACAGAGGACCATGCGAGAACGTTCTGTTAACATCCCAAATGTCCTCTTTGTAACGTTGTTGTGTGACCATATAATAACCAATATCGAACGTCCCCCTAAAGTAATAATGGGAACGTTATTATATGACCAACAGAGAACCGTATGGGAACGTTCTGTTCACGTCCCGAATGTCCTCTTTGTAACGTTGTTTCATGACCAAAAAACAACCAGTATGGAACGTTCCCTTAAAGTCACTTTGGGAACGTTATTATATGACCAACAGAGGACCATGCGAGAACGTTCTGTTAACGTCTCAAATGTCCTCTCTGTAACGTTTTCTATGTGACCATAAAATGCCCCAAATAGAACGTCCCCCTAAAGTCATATAAGGAACCTTGAACTGCAGCACTTTCATAACCAAATGAGGACGTTCCAAGAACGTCCCTAATGTTCTGTAAAGGTTCGGAACTTTCGTTACCTTTAGATAACTTTTAGGGAACGTTGCACAAGGTAATGACTATGATTCTATTGATGGTGTGACGTCATTGCTACGGAAGGAACGATGTCTGTGAGTACACCTGTGGATAATGAACAATTTTGGGAGGCTTTTAAATACGGGGGCGGGGAAAGGTGAGGACGCGCTGATGCCTAATAATGAACTGTGAAAGAGACTGAAAAGCTGTGTTTGTAAAGCCTGCCGGGTTCACAAAAGCAAGGGATCCGTTGCGTTCGTCGTTGGCTAGCACCACCGGCGTGAAGAAAACCGGGGTCCCACTTATTGGCCCGGAGGTAGACAGTGGGGGGTAAACTTAGATAGACAGGGAAGCGAGTGTAGGTTGACTTGGCAGGCTGTTTAAAAGAAACCTTCTCAGCATTTCCGCGGAGGGGAAGGTTGAGTCCTCACAGTGATGGCAGGGTGTCGTTGGACGTGGACAGGGAAGTCCGAAGTTATTTTATTATTACAGAGTTGTGTGGGTTATGGTTGTACTCAGTCATTTGTGATTACTGTCCTCCTGAATTATGTTGATTGCCTGTGCTGGTTATTTCACATAGAACATGTGATTTAGGTTTGGAGTTTCTAATTAAGTGTGCTGTGTATGAGATTTCACCTAATTTATTGTGTGCTGTGAATTTGGAGTGAGTACTTGGGTTCTCTTTTAAATGTGTGTCACGGTTTAATGAAATATGACCAGTGTGTGTAATCAGGATATTTAAGTGAGACAATGCCAAATGGCTGCTATTGTTAATAAAAAGTGTATTCTTTGATAATTCTTGGTCTTGAGTGTTTTGAGTGCTCCTCCCGGACCAGACCGGGGTGAAATTAAAGGTGGTGGCAGAATAGGTGTTAGTCTGCATTACCAGTGGCCCCTAGCGGTGGCAACATTTATTACAATATATATATATATCAGTAAATAAAATAAAATATGGAAGCGAATCAATTAATGAATAATAATAATAAAATGAATGAATGAAACAATAAGTTCACTGAATCGTAACTGTATTCAATGTAATCTTTTCTTTCACTTTCAATTCAAATCACACATCACCTGAGAATACTTTTGCCCCTTTTCAAATCACCATTTGAGAACAAAATATATCATTCATCAATGATAATCAAAGAAAACAAAATAATATAAATAAAATAAATTAGAAGAAATAAACAAATAATCAATCCGTTCGTGTGAATGAATTTGACTCCGTTCAGTTTGTGTGAATGAATTTGACTCAGTTCAGTTTGTGTGAATGAATTTTACAGAAATGAACGATGAACAAATCTTTCTTTCTTTTTTTTCCTCGTGAAGGCAGAGTCCCCGATGACGCAATTCCTCCACAATGAAATCCAGCGCGGTTTTCGCACTGCGGGAATCCAACACGGTCATGGAGCGTTGAATCAATCCACACTGATGCAATAAAACAGTTCAGACATCCATTTAGGAAAATATTGACAACGATGGTTTTAGATTAAGAATAGCCACACATGTGGCTCACATCTCTCTCTTCAATGAGCTGGCGCATATGCGACGTCAGCACCCATCGACTAGTGATGTGTCGTTCTTGAACGATTCGTTCATTTTGAACGAATCTTTAATGTGACTCGGGAAGAACGAGTCGTCTCGGGGAGTGATTCGTTCAGTCGCGCATGCGCATTATTCAATAGGTTCTGTTCTAGTCGTAGTAATTCACCTGTCAGTCAATGCAGTCTTGAGCCGGAAAGAGAATTGATTAGTTCATAGTTCGGGTCTATCGGGTTTTTGACTCGTTCCTCAATCACGTGACAGCCCAATACGCTGAACCCAATGCAGAATGAGCCGGAAAGAGAATTGATTAGTTCATAGTTCGGGTCTATCGGGTTTTTGACTCGTTCCTTAATCACGTGACAGCCCAATACGCTAAACCCAATGCAGAATGAGCCGGAAAGAGAATTGATTAGTTCATCTCATGAGTCTTCGGGTCGAGTCATTCTTTAATCACGTGACAGACCCATACGCTAAAACCATAGACAGTAAAAGAATGCAGAGAATTGAATAGTTCATCTTTCGGTTCTTCGGGTTTTACGTTCCCGTGATGTGACAACATTGGCTAGAGTAATTAGTTAATTTACAACTTTTCTTAAAACATGGGTGCGTAGTACTTATTTATTATTAGTATTATTTACTCTTACAGTAACGTGATGCATTTCTGGTTTCAAATTGTTGCTTTTAATTTCTGTCATGGTGGTACTTTTCCATAACACTGAATGTGGAAATTAAGAGTTGGTTATGCTTAAAATGTTGATCTTTTTTCTGTCTGTTTGTTTGTTTGTTTTTTGTTTAGTTGTGCAGTTATTAAATCAGATTGTCTGTGTAAACCATACTTTTGTAACATATGACACTTTATAAACATTAAAAACACTGTACATACTTTTCAATTGTTGTTTGTTTATTTTTGTGCCAGAAAAGCTTTGTAACAAAGAGGACAACTATTCCAAAATAAATTAAAATAATAAAAATGTAAATAATTAAAAATGAAATTAAAATTAAAAGATAATAAAGCCACTGGGTCTAATAACCTTAACAAATGAACTTTAAAAGTACAATATTAAAAAAGAAAAACTAAATATTGCACAACAAGCTTTGCTTTTTTTACACAATAATTTTAAATGAATGCGTTTTAAAATAAATAACACTTTTGTGCCAAAATAAAAACTAAGAGGATAACTAATCCCAAAATAATTTTAAACCATTTGAAAAAAAATTAAATGAAAATTAAGAGATACTAAAGCTACGGAGCCTTATAACAATAACAAATTACCTTTAAAATCACAACAACAAAAATATTGCACAACAAGCTAGTCTTTTTCTAAAGAAATAAAAATAAGCTTTAAAATAAATAACACACTGTGGCTATATTTTTCGGACTTGCTTTAAGGCATGTTTGCATTATAAAAAAAATAAAAAAAGTAAGCTCCCTGACCTTGGATGGGCTGAGTCTGTGAGTTCTTCTATCTGAGATAATCTGCCCAGTTTTAGAAAAAATAAATTTCAGATGGCACTGATGTGGCCACAATGCAAAGTCTTGTCTTTGTGACTTCAGAAAGGCTTTTGTATACTGGTGAACATCTCCTCCACCAGGCCAGAGGGTCTGATGTGCGGGGTAAGAGTAGCTCTGCAAGGTTGGCCCGCATCTCCATCATAGCATCTGAGGTCTTAGAAGAGGTAGCAGAAGGCCTCAAACTTGCTAACCTCTCGTCAAAGTCTTCCCAAAACATGGCCCCTGCATTGGCAGTCGCACCAGGATCTGAAACTCCTCACTCTGAGCTGGGTTAAAACTGTTAAAACTGAAGTTATCATAACCTTCATGTTTTAAACTAACATTAATAATTCAAATTCAAAATGTTATTTGCTTTTAATGCATGTCATTATGTCCTTTTTTGAGCAATCTTCTTATACATATATTACACCAATATGTCAAGTCTGCATAGGAAAACCAATTAGCATACAAGCAAACTCAAAACTGGAGTAAAAATGAACAAACTAGTCTATAAATACTTTTTATTGTAAATTTGGATTATTATATTATATAGCCTAGTGTTCATTTACCGATAGACAGTCAAGAAGACAAATTAATCAAAATTTTATTTATAACAAGGTTTTATTTATTTATAAAATAATAACACACCACAGATCCTCAACAAACAGTAACAAAAACACAATGACAGAAATGTCAGAAATAGCGCATGGGTCTGTCACGTGATTAAGGAACGAGTCAAACTCGACCCGACACCCGAGACCCGAAAGACTCGATTTTTTTTTCGCGCAAGATGGCGGAGTAAGCGCGCGTAAGTTTCGGAGCTGTTCACCTTCAGACTTGCATACTAGTGATTCATAGTTACGTAAAGTATATTTTTGGAGATGCCTTAATGCAGAGTTAAGTGCATCGTGTCATCTTATTGGTACTGTTTAGAATTTTCACTTTTTAACGACGCACGTGGAGAACTACCTCGGCTAACAGCATCACTAGCTAGCATCTCACAACTACGGCAGCATGCAGGTATCGACGGACAATCCGCTTGTGAACAACCTACACGACTACTGTATGGCAGATGTGCCTGTGATCTCCCTCGGGGACCCTGATTTCCCCCCTCTCCCCATAACTCCTTCCACAACTCCCTCCAAACCTCCTGCACCAAAAAAAATGAAGCCGCAGCGCTCCGTGGATATAGACAGTGAAGGTATTGTGCAGAGAATCTCAGTCATTTTCAACACGAGAATTGACTCCCTGGAAAAAAGTGTGGAGAAAATGATTTCTAACAATACACTGAAGATTGAGGGGCTAAAGAAGACTGTTGATTTTGCCTGCGCTGAGATCAGTGAAGTGAAAGGTAAAGTGACACACATTGATAACCGTGTCAGCGTGGCGGAGAAAAAGACGAGCCAACTGGAACAACGAGTTACTGAGCTGGAAAACTATTCGCGACGGTGGAACCTGCGACTCTTCGGTGTGGTTGAAAACAAAGACCAGAATGTCCGCCAAGAGGTTATACACATCTGTCAGTCCATCCTGCCTGAACACAAGGACAAACTCCCTGATGTTATTGACTCAGTGCATCGTCTTGGCCAACTAAAGAAAGGCGCCACCAAGCCTCGAGGGATAATTATGCAGTTCAGTGCTCGCATTTACCGCGACGCTGTTTGGAAGGCCGCAAAGAAGTCTACTTTCCTGCAAAACAACAAGCTACGTTTTGCCGAAGATTTGTCCCCAGCAGTCAGAGAGCGAAGGATGCAGCTGTGGCCACTGGTGGCTAAAGCACGTGAACAAGGGAAAGCTGCTTATTTCGTTGGAGGTCGAGCCTTTGCTAATGGGACTGAACTGTTTCCTGAGTCCTGACTGTGGTAAACGTCACACCTGTCAATATGTGCCTTAAGTCGAGTTAAGCTATAATATCCTAAATGCTCATTATTCAATGGGTGTATATTTTTATGTTCTGAGATACACTTTATTATTCAAATGTTTTTATAAAGGTTGTTGAGCTCTGTAATGACACTCAACTGTTTGTTTATAAGACAAGGTCTATTACATCCTGTTCAATTATTTGCAGTGCTCTATATAGCATTTTATGGCTATTAGTTGCTAATATCTGGTATTTATTAAGTTGTTAACTGTAAAACCTAGGTACCTCATTAGTTTTCAGTGTTTCACTAAGTTTTGCTATGTACCTTCAAGTTTTTTGGTGCAGCTCCTTACAGTAAGGTTAAAGTCTATTTTATTTTATTTTTTCTCTCTCGAACTTTACCTCATATTGTTCTATCAGTTGTTGTTAATACGTCTTTATCTATTATTACTCTCAATGCCAGGGGGATAAGGAATATTGTTAAACGCAAGGCGTTATTTTTGTTTGTCAAGCAGCACAAATCTGATTTATGTTTTATTCAAGAGTCACACTCCGTTCCGGACGATGGTAGATTTTGGAGATCCCAATGGGGGAATGATCTGTGGCAGGCTCACGGGTCTGAACATTCTGCTGGTGTTGCGACTCTAAAATATAATTTTTCAGGGACTGTTCTTTTATCTGTCAGTGATACATCAGGTCATTTTATTTTTCAAGTATTAACCATTGAAAAGTTTACTTTGATAGTTGTTAATATATATGGATATAATTCTAACCATGAGAACGACATACTGCACAGCAAAATCCCCAGTGTTAATTTAACACTCTGAGTGTGGACTCATATAAACACTGAAGCAGTGTTAAAAGTAACACTGAAGCAGAGTTGAAGTTAATGAGATAATTAAGAAGTTAATTGAGTTATGATTGAGCATTACTGAAGACACCTGATGTTAACAAGCAGAATCACCAATCGAGAAAATCACAATTTGTGTGTCACCATTATAGTGGTCAGTGTTTGCTTTAGTTGGGATCTTGGCTTGTAACTTTTTACTTTTAAAGTTTGTTTGTCAAACCAAGAGCAAAAATCATCGCGTGTTGATGATTATGTTTTAATGTAATCGTTGTTTGACATGAATCACTGAACTCATTTACAGTCTTTTCTCAAAGTAAAACTTCCATATTGATTGTCACAGCTTGATTCTACAATGAAAAAATCTGTATTTTCTATACATTTTGTAGGTATCTCTCTCAAGTGAATCTGATTTTTTTTTTTTAATAAAGAATTTTAATTTTAGGCACACACAGATAACAATAATCAGTGTATGAATCTCAACAACGGTGACAAACAACATATTCAGATAAACAGACCAACTCTGAACATCACAAAACTAGATACAAAAAATGAACATAAAAATAGCAAAAATAAAATATAGTTAGAATAAAAAGTTAAAAAGACAGTTCAGCTCATAATTTTATCATGCCGCAATGCATGATGGGAGCCATGGATGAGTTTTAATTGGCTACAACATGCTTTTTTGATGGTCACCGTTGTTGTGATGCTCACGCTGATTCCTGATGTCTGTGTGTCTAAACAAAAGATTTCTTTTTTTACGTAGAACTAACTATTAAAAACATGTCATACTACGTCAGAAATGCTGGGTTGCTTTTCTTTTTCACTTAATTTATGTATGCAGTAAAGAAACCTAAACTCAGTCATTCAGGTCACTCTATAACAAATAGCTCAAATCACAATCAATAGCACACATGATTGCCTCTGTTTTGGTCTGTCTGTATGATAGAATTCAGTCACCACAGCCACATAAAATCTAAAGATAATAACTGAAGGGTCAAGATCCCAACTAAAGCAAACACTGACCACTATAATGGTGACACACAAATTGTGATTTTCTCGTTTGGTGATTCTGCTTGTTAACATCAGGTGTCTTCAATAATGGTCCATCATAACTCAATTAACTTCTTAATTATCTCATTAACTTCAACTCTGCTTCAGTGTTACTTTTAACACTGCTTTAGTGTTTATATGAGTCCACACTCAAGAGTGTTAAATTAACACTGGGGATTTTGCTGTGTGCTTGAAACCTTAGAGAAGCATATACAAAATACACTTAATAAATTTCCAAATTCAGGTATTGTAATAGGTGGGGATTTTAACATGATTCTGGATCACAATATTGACTGTTGGCCTCCACGTGTTTCCACTGCAGTAAATGATAACTTAAAATTATTTATGGAAAAATTTAACTTGATTGATGTATGGAGATTTCACAACCCTAACTTAAGTGCTTTTACTTGGAGTAATAGAAGTGCCACCAGACGTTCTCGATTGGACTATTGGTTAGTTTCAGATAATTTGAATATTGATAAAATATCAGTTAATATCATCACAACCCCATTAACCGATCATAATGCAGTCTCCATCTTTATACCTTTGCACTCTGCCCCCTCCACAAGATGTAGGAATGCTTACTGGAAACTAAACAGTTCACTCCTGCAACACGATGTAGTAAAATCAGATATAAAGAATCTAATAGTGAAATTCTGGAATAGAGCAAAGTCCGAGAATGCTTTTGGTAGCAATTGGGAACTTTTAAAATTTAAAACTGGCCAATATTTGAGAAATTATGGTAGTATCTTATCAAAAAAACGTAAACTGGAGGAAGAAAGAGTGGTCTCTAAAATAATTTCCTTGTACCAGAAGGACCCTGCTGGTATATCAGAAGAAGAACGACTATCTTTAATTTCAGAACAACTTAAATTAAATGAGATCTTCTCTAACAAAGCAAAAGGTGCCTTTATAAGGTCAAGGAAAAGGTGGATTGAAGAAGGGGAGCAGAACTCTGCCTATTTTTTTGGCTTAGAAAAATATCATGGGAAATTTAATTTAATCCAGCAACTTAATATCAATAATACTGTAACTGATAATCCGAAGAGCATAGCTGTTTTCTGTGCGGACTTCTATAGTAATTTATATAAATCTCGATATTGCCATCAATCATCCACTACATTCTTGAACTCTCTTATCATCACTCCAATCTCTCAAGATGATAGGAATCTCTGCGATGACCTTATTACCTTGCAGGAAATTACATTTGCAATTGAACATTGTAAAACTAACAAATCTCCTGGTGTTGATGGCCTCTCTGCAGAGTTTTATCAGGCTTTTACAAAAGAATTAGCTCCTTTTCTACTTGAAGTAATATTAGAAAGTGTTGAAAAAGGTTCTTTACCCCCCTCGCTGACCCAAGGTTTAATTACGTTAATCCCCAAACCCAATAAAGACCCACTGTTTATAGATAATTGGCGACCTATTTCATTACTAAACACCGACTACAAAATTTTTGCCTCAATTATTGCAAAACGATTAAAAAATGTTTTAGACCCTATTATTGATGAAGTTCAATCAGGTTTCATGAGAAAAAGACACATCTCAAACAATATTCGGCTTGTCTTAGATATAATTGATTATTCATTTTTATGCCCTGATGATAGTTATATATTTTTCCTGGACTTCTATAAAGCCTTTGACACAGTAGAACATAACTTTATATTTCAAACTATTGAGAAATTTGGTTTTGGTGAGTTTTTCTGTAAAGCTGTTAGAACAATGTACTGCAAAGGCAATAGCTCTATCAGACTTAAAAATGGGACATCACCTAGATTTGAGCTGCAAAGAGGCATCCGACAGGGCTGCCCTGCCTCCCCCTATCTATTCATTTTATGTTCTCAACTTCTTTCCACCCATATTAGAAATAGTACTTTAAAAGGAATTTCAATCGCGGAAAGAGAAGTTATCCTCACCCAGCTAGCAGATGATACCACACTATTTCTAAAAGATGCCAGCCAAGTGCCAATTGCTATCAAAACAATAGAATTATTTTCAGCAGCTTCTGGACTCTGCTTAAATCTGAAGAAGTGTGAACTTTTTTCCCTTAAAGAAAGCGACACCTCCCAGATCTGTGGCATCCCAATCAAAGATAAGATTACTTATCTAGGGATTACTATAATGAAAAATGAGGAGGAGAGATGCTCTGTAAACTTTAATTTGATTCATGATAAGACAAAGAAAAAGCTAAATCAGTGGCTGCAGAGAGATTTATCCTTGAAAGGACGAGTATTGTTGACAAAAGCAGAAGGTTTATCCCGTCTTACATATGCAGCTATCCCCTTGTTTGTCAACAAAAATCTCTCTAATTCTATTGACAAGTCACTTTTCAATTTTATTTGGAAAAACAAGACTCATTATGTGAAAAAATCTGTTATCATGAATACCTTTGAACGTGGTGGTCTTAATTTTCTTGATTTTACAACCCTTAATAATACTTTTAAAATTAATTGGATAAAGCATTTTCTAAAGAATCCCACATCTACATGGAATTTTATACCTAACTATATCTTCTCTAAGGTTGGTGGTCTAGAATTCTTACTTTTATGTAATTATAAAATAGAAAAAATTCCCTTAATTTTATCTAAATTCCATAAACAAATGCTCTTAGCATGGCCATTAATTTACAAACATAATTTCTCCCCACATAGGTGCTTCATCTGGAATAATCAGCTTATTAAATTCAAGAATAAATCCTTGTTTTTTAAGACTTGGTTCAATAATAACATAATTCTAGTTTCCCAACTAATAAATGATAGTGGATCTTTGATGAATTATTCTGAATTCCTTAACACTTTTGGCATTCCAGTCACCCCAAGAGAGTTTGCAATTGTTATGGATGCCATCCCATCTGGTATTTTAATTCTCTTAAAAGGGGCTGGAAAACCAGATTGCCTACCAGATTTGGACCCTAAATTGACCTCAGTTGGTAAAATATGTTTCGCAACCACAATGAGGAATAATAATCGTAATATTCGCTCTTTATTCCAGAAAGATGTTACCAGCATACCTAATGTTGTTCCTTATTGGTCTAACTTTGTTAACAACCTGAATTGGGGGAATATATGGAACCTTCCTTACAAATATCTCCTTACGAATAAAGTAAGAGAGGTCTCTTTCAAAATCATACATAGGTATTATCCTGCTAAGCATTATCTCCATAGGTTTAAGCTTGACATATGTGTTAACTGTTCTTTTTGTGGAATATGTCCAGAAACAATGGTACATCTGTTCTGGCAATGTCCCTATGCCATCACTTTCTGGAAAGATCTGTCCCGATACATTTCTGTTAATCTTATTGCAGATTTTTCTTTGTTTTGGAAAAATGTACTGTTTGGCTTCCATGATAACAAAAAACAGAAAGAAATATACCTAGTTAATCTATTGATCATTTTAGGGAAATATCATATTCACAAAGCGAAATTTAGTAATTCTAAACCTTCTTTTATTGCTTTTGGTAAGGAGACCGAACAGTACATCAATTCCATCCATGATTCAAAAAATAAGAAGGCTGCTAAAACCATTCATTTATGCTCTATCTTTAATGTATTTATTTGAAACTCCCCCTGGCTCTGTTCTTTTATATATTTTTTTGTTTCTGTATTAATGACTCTATTTGTGTGTTCTTATTGTTTGTATCGTAAAGATTTAATAAAGATTAAAAAAAAAAAAAAAAAAAAAAAAAAAAAAAAAAAAAAAAAAGACCCGAAAGACTCATGAGATGAACTAATCAATTCTCTTTCCGGCTCAAGACCGCGTTCGTTTTGCGTATGGGGCTGTCACGTGATTAAGGAACGAGTCAAACTCGACCCGAAAGACTCATGAGATGAACTAATCAATTCTCTTTCCGGCTCAAGACCGCGTTCGTTTTGCGTATGGGGCTGTCACGTGATTAAGGAACGAGTCAAACTCGACCCGAAAGACTCATGAGATGAACTAATCAATTCTCTTTCCGGCTCAAGACCGCGTTCGTTTTGCGTATGGGGCTGTCACGTGATTAAGGAACGAGTCAAACTCGACCCGAAAGACTCATGAGATTAACTAATCAATTCTCTTTCCGGCTCAAGACCGCGTTAGTTTTGCGTATGGGGCTGTCACGTGATTAAGGAATGACTTAAACCCGAAGACTTCTTGTCAGATAAGAGGTGAGATGAGCTAATCACAGGCTGAAGACCCAGGTAAAGAATGAATATTTTTTTCTTTATCTTATAACATTTTAGTTTTGTATTGTTTGTAACGTGATCAACGTTTGCGTAAGTACTAGATGTGTTGGGAAGGTAGCACTTAATATTTTAATAACATTTTGCTAAAATTAACGAAATGAACGAAATGACTCGAAAAAAGATTCGTTCATTTTGCTGAACGAGACTCAAAAGTCCGAGTCGGTAAAATGATCCGAACTTCCCATCACTACCATCGACGCAATGCATTTATTTTCACCAACCAGTGAAAACAAAATAATAAATAATATAAAATAATAAAAAAATATGTCTGAACATTTCATGCTTTAGACAAGACAAATTCACAAAAAAAAAAAAAATCATATTTGAACAATACATCAGAACACAACCTCAATTATTTTGGTGGGTTACATAGACACACACAGACATCAAGAACCAGCATATGACTCTCAACAGTGGTGACAATCAACAAAATGTTGCATGCTGGGTAAAACCTTAGTAAAAACTCCCATCATGCACTGCAGTATGAAAAATTGTCACCACTGTTGAGGATCGTGTGATAAGTGTGTTTGTCTAAAAACCTGAATTGATTGTCTCCTTTTGTGTCTTTCAACATTGAAGCATTGGGATTTTTTTTTTTTTACTTCAGTCATCATGAGTTACAAACAGAAAAAAAATAAAATCATTGATTCAGCAATGCATACATGTTTGTTGCGAAAACAATATTGAAAATGTTTTGAATTAAATTGGTTATTGGTGAATTAAATGGGAGAATTAGTAAAAGGGTCAAGTCACTACCTACTTAAAGCAAACCTTGACCACAATTATGGTGGCATAGTGTTTTTTTTTTTCTTTTACTTTTTTTTCAGTTGAAGGCTGTGGCTAAATGCAGTTGTAGTTCTTGTGTTTCTCTTTACTTCAGTGATGTTGATTGTTAACAGCAGATGTTCATCACTAATGTACAATCATCATTTAATTAGTCACTTAATTATCTCTTTAGCTTTAACCCTTTGAGTACTTGAATATGACTTGAAGACTTGCTTGTGACTTGAAAGTCCCACCTCTGATAGACAGAGCTGTAGATCGCTGACAAGCCACGCCATATCGCGTTCATATCGAAGGCGATTCATCTGCGATAATGAACGCGATATGGCGTGGCTTGTCAGCGATCTACGGCTCTGTCTATTAAATGCCACTCCAATTATAAGCAGGTGATGGAGATTTTAGCGGTGATCACGGAAGCAGCTTTACTGATTAGATGCGCATGATCATATCGTTAGATATATCGCCCAGCCCTACTCTGTAATTCTCAAGAACAGCAGGTGTTCATCATTAATGCACAATCATCATT
This sequence comes from Carassius auratus, assembly GCF_003368295.1. NCBI lineage: Eukaryota > Metazoa > Chordata > Actinopteri > Cypriniformes > Cyprinidae > Carassius > Carassius auratus. Next base: position 2,996,032 of record NC_039264.1, on the reverse strand, counting down.
TAATTAGTCACTAAATTATCTCTTTAGCTTTAACCCTTTGAGGGCTTGAATATGACTTGAAGACTTGCTTGTGACTTGAAAGTCCCACCTCTGCTGTCTATTAAATGCCACTCCAATTATGTGATGGAGATTTTAGCAGTGATCACGGAAGCAGCTTTACTGATTAGATGCGCATGATCATGTGGGGATCTACATACTCCAAGTATCCCAGAGTGCAGTCTGGACGATGGGGCGGGGCGACACGTTAGGGCGGGGCGACACGTGTCGCCCCGCCCACCTCAACGGTTATTGGTTTATGATTAAAATGAGCTTATTGGTGTACAGATGAGTGACGATTTTCCATCTTATTGGTATAGAGAATTATGACGCTATTAGCAGGATTGGAATGCGGAAGTAGACACTCAGATGAATAAACTTTTAATATAAATTAAAAAGTGAATATAAATGTTGTGTATAAATGTTTTTGCATTTATTGTTGCATTTCCACAACATCCCGTATAAATACAAAGAGTTTTGGATTACGACGAACAGAATAGAAATAAATGGTCTACTCCCTCAATGGCTGTAGTGTAGACGCTACCTCGCCATTACTCGCTGGTTTGAAAATGACACGGCAATATTATGCGAAGTATGGTTATGTAGATAGTCATGGAGTACCTTGATTTATATATTCAAATTATATATACATACATATATATATATATATATATATATATATATATATATGTGTGTGTGTGTGTGTGTGTGTGTGTGTGTGTGTATGTATATGCATATGTATGTATGTATGTATGTATGTGTGTGTGTGTGTGTGTGTGTGTGCTTCGTGTGTGTAACAAATTGTCACCAGTCTCTGAACGTCACCAATAATATTCTGAACATTCCCTTGGCCCCTACGAAAATTTACCATGGTTCTGCTACAGTAACTATAGTAAAACTATGGTGTTTTTATAATTACAGCTCACAGTAATTAATATGCCAACAAATATTTTTACTACAATAAATCCATGGTTACTTTTTGAAAGGAAGGAACTATACAGGTTCTAAAGAACTTGCCCAAAAACACTTGTTACTTTCTGTTATTTGTTTTCTGAACTGCACTACTGAAAACCTCATTAATCCTCACAATCCTGTCACAACTAAATTAAGAATCCATTATGAGCAATGCATAGCAAATTATGTTATCATCAAATATGAGAAACCTTAAAGAATGACAGACTGATGTAAATGACTGAAACCTGTTGTCATGCACGTGTTTTCCATAGCTTTTTTATTAAAACATTATACACTGCAAAGTTTAACTTTAAATGACATCAATTAATACATCAAAACCAGTTGATCTCAGTCCATTCTCTATTTCCCTTCAATGAACTTAACACACAAATGTGTTTCATGCCGGAAAAAAAACAACAAAACAAAACAAAAAAACTAGGGGTGCTCCGATCACGATCGGCCGATCGTTAATGCGCATCTCGTCAGTAAAGCCGGTTCTCTAATCAGCTGTTAATTCCATCAGGTGCGTGATTTCACATAGAGCCGCTGTTACTACACAGAGCCGTTGTTAATAGAGAAGATGCGCCAAAAAAACCTGAAAATGAAGTGGATTTGCGCATCTTCTCTATTAACAACGGCTCTGTGTAGTAACAGCTGCTCTATGTGAAATCTAGGGATGTTCCGGTACTAGTCTGGACAAATTCCAAATGGAAGTGATCATCCCTATCCCCTTGAAGTGAGGACTTTGGAGTGAGTGGGGCATGTGCGTGCCATTAAGTAGTCGTTAGGAAAGCACTTTGCTAAAGGAGCGACATAATTTCCTCATTATCTTCAGCTGAGATGTTCCTGTGACAGCGCAGCATGTGTCCGTCAGCAGATGTCGCTGTTTTACTGTTATAAATGTTTATTTTTTTATTTTATTTTTATTGTTGTTAGCATAACCGTTGCAAATAAGCATACATTTAATATTTAAATACGTTTTAAAAATATGCTACACTGTAAAACCCGACCAGTAAACTTAACTCAAACCGTTTGAGTAAACAGATTGCCTTGATTTAAACCATGTAAGTTTTAAAACTTTGCATTCAAGTAATTAAGTGATTAACTAAGTGCTGATTGAGAATTAGTGATGAACAGCTGCTGTTAACAAACAGAATCACTGAAGAAAAGAGAAACACAAGAACTTCTACAACTGACTTCAGACACAGACTTAGATGAAATCAACTGAAATACAATACATGAAATCTCTCAAGATCTGATTAAACAACCCCACAAACAGCATCACCAGCTCCACTTATTAATAACCAGACTGACTTTATTTCTGTCAGACGTCTACAGAAGATCTTATTGAGAATGAACTAAGGTTTAGATGTTGATTTATTGTTTCATTTGAAGTAACCATGTTAGAGATCAGTGTCTGCTTTAGTTGGGCTCTTGACCCTTGTCTTCTGTCTTTATGTTTTCTCTGGGTGTTACAATCACATGTTTCTAAAACATGTTTGTTGTATCTCAAAAACCTAGAAGAAATGCCATTAGCATTTTTACTTACCCCATTGATGAAAACCATCAATAATAAAAATGATCTGAGCGTAACTTCTGTTGAAATGTGTGTTTAATTAGGTAGATATTATAGTTAAAGTGATGCTATGCAATTCTGTGATAATTATTTAATATAAAAGACTTTCTAAACAGTGTGGTCTTCTACAGTGTCAAGCGGTCACACACAGACATCAATAATCAGAATATGAACCTCAACAATGGTGACCATAATTACAATAAAATGCAGCAGAGCATGCTGAGAGCCATATATTAGTTTTGTACTATAATAATGCCCAGCATGCATTGCTATTTTTTGTGTGTGTGTGTGTGTGTGTCACCATTGTTGAGGTTCATATTCTGATTATTGATGTCTGTGTGTGACTAATTACTGCCATAGAAAAAAGATGAATGTGCATAAAATGTTCAGCATTTTTTTGTAAACTGATTTCGATGAAACCACAGGCTCTTTAAACATATTCCATTATAATAAAGTAAGCTAATCATGCATCAGGTACCTTGTCAGTTTTTGGACTCTAAACAGCTCCATTATTGACAGTTTTCATCACCAGGAAGCTGCATAACAACCAACATCTGTTAATATTTTTTTCTGGGCTTTTGAGTTATAACAAACATGTTTTAGAAACACATGGTTATAACAGCCAGAGAAAAGACAAAGACAGAAATCAAGGGTCAAGAGCCCAACTAAAGCAAACACTGATCTCTAACATGGTTACTTCAAATGAAACAATAAATCAACATCTAAACCTTAGTTCATTCTCAATAAGATCTTCTGTAGACGTCTGACAGAAATAAAGTCAGTCTGGTTATTAATAAGTGGAGCTGGTGATGCTGTTTGTGGGTTGTTTAATCAGATCTTGAGAGATTTCATGTATTTTATTTCAGTTGATTTCATCTAAGGCTGTGTCTGAAGTCAGTTGTAGTAATTCTTGTGTTTCTCTTTTCTTCTGTGATTCTGTTTGTTAACAGCAGTTGTTCATCACTAATTCTCAATCAGCACTCAATCAGAATCTGCTGTCACGGGAACATCTCAGCTGAAGATAATGAGGAAATTATGTCGCTCCTTTTGCAAAGTTCATTCCTAACGACTAGTTAATGGCACGCACATGCACTACTCACTCCAAAGTCCCCGCTCCAAGGGGATAAGTTTGGTACCGGAACATCCCTAGTGAAATCACGCACCTGATGGAATTAACAGCTGATTAGAGAACCGGCTTTACTGACGAGATGCGCATAACGATCGGCCGATCGTGATCGGAGCACCCCTAAAAAAAACAGTCCTTGGAACAAAATCCTGTGTAAACAAAAGCCCAGAAGATCACCACGCCGGTCTCTTCCCTGTATCCTGGTGGGTTAAACTTAAAAAAGGCTCTGCACTGCAAGCTTTCCCTGATGCCGTACATCCGTCTGAACTCGTTCCGGTCAGGAGACAGGAGGACAATTCTTCCAGTTGGCCACAACTTATAGTGTAAAGACAAAATACATGAAAGATAATAATAATAATACAAAAAAAGTTTAACAGCCTTCTACTACAAAATTCAATTGGAGAATGAGCATTAAACGGGGCAATCTTACTGTCTAGCCAGGCAAACTGTGCCGCTTTCCGAAAAACTTCGGAGCACATCCCTAAACCATCTGCAAACCAGAGAAAGTGTCAAATATGCAGAGTCACCCGCCGACAAAATAACTTCCCTGAGGATTTCCAGGGGAAGCTGTTGAATCAAAAACATACATAGGTTTATTTATACATGTATATAAAAGTTATTAAACATTATATAAACACTGAATACAGACAACCTTGCTTTTAAACTCTCATTAAAAACTCTATAGATTGTTGTCACAACTGCATACTCATTCTTTTATAATAACACTAATAAAATGTTAATATATACAGTACTGTGCAGAAGTATTAGGCATGTTAGTATTTTCACATTGAAAAAAAACTGTTTTAAGCCAAGTATTTATATCTTTTGCTGTTGTGTGTCAGTAGGATATATTAGTTTACATTTCCACACATTCATTTTGCCATTAATTGTAATAATCCAGTGAGATATTTGTATATATTTGTATGCATGATCCACATGAAGATCTTTTACATTGAATATGAATATTTCTGTCTTATATGGTGAACAAAATCCACATTAGATCGCAAACAGAAGTTATTTAAAACACTCGCTGCTGTCTGAAAATGAATTAAGCTGAAATGTTTTTAAATGTCTTTGATGCTGATGTTAACTGATAGTTATATATTAAATAATCCACAGTGCTGACCAATATAGTACTTGTACATAATACCAATTTCACATCTGAACAACTATGTAGCTGTAATAACTAAAATACATCTGCATGTACACACATATGTAATTATTAGTTCTTAATGAATGTATGTGCACAAATAACCTGCTTTGCTGGACTCTGCCTGAAGACAGTGTCTTTTGAATGGTGAAGTTCCTCCCCTCAGTGGTTGAGCTCTAAAAGAACAAATGTCAAGAGGTAGGTATATTGCTAGATATAGTCCAGAGTAATGTTTCATGTAGCAACATTCAAACAGCTACATACATTTGCGGAGTGAAGCTGTCCAGGAGAACAGAACACCACCACCTCCTGATCATGTCATCCTGAAAAATAATAATAATAATAATAATATACACACAAAAATCATGCATGTCTGTTCAAATAACTTGACAAATGTGATGCCATACCTCTGTAAAATCAAACCTAAGAACTAAAGCCATGTACAGAGTGTACTGTTACAATCCACAAAGAACAATAAAATTAGCAATTTATAACAATTATTAACAATAATTATTCAAATTGAACGTACCATGGATAAATAAATGATCGAACATTGCATTTCATATTATAAGATATTTACACAACCACTTTTACTCACCTCAAGCAATCAATGGAATAGCGTTATTACTCTGCTGCTGTAGTTGCCACCATTCTGTTTGTTTCAACGCAAACTGCCCCCTGCTGGCTCGGAAGAAAATGTCAAAGGCGGGGAAAACAAAAAATGGGCGGGGCGACACGTGTCGCTCCGCCTCGAAGTGTCGCCCCGCCCCATCGTCCAGACTGCACTCTGGGGTTACTCGATCTACATAGGCAGGCACACAACCTAGTTGCATCACGTTCACAACCAGGATCACATGATGTTTTGAAAAGTCACATGACCAATTAGCAAGTGATAAGTGTCTGCTGGTTGCAAGGCAGATTTCTCTTTGTGTTGGTGCTGGACACTGTTGTGCGTGTTGGGCTTCCTTTTCAGTGTAGGTACTGTTGGTCATGGTAGAGCATGATTAATCACTGCCATTTGAATTTTAATATTTATTTTGTTTTATCAGGGTAATTTCTAGAAGTGTGTGTCTGCTCTTCATGGAGGACACAGGCTTCTGCATGGAGTTTTAAGATGTGTTGTGATCACCTCATTGTGACCTGAGCTGCTGGGCTGCATCGGTAAATGCCTTAATATGCACATTTGCCATTGAGTGTTTTATATCTGCATTGGAACATGTTTTAAAATACTTTTTCTGTCTGTAGCAACTGAATGTTCACCTTTGTCTTATGTCAATGAGCTGTGGGACAGTTGAGCATACTGAAAAGTAGGCCTATATTTTTTAGCCATGTTTGAGTTGACTATGATATGCTGTTTAATGAGGCTGGCAACTAACATGATTGTTTATTTCCAAAAAGGGACCAGGCCAGCCACTGTTTTCTTGTGATTTAATGTGCATTTTATTTGTTTTGTTGGTTTGTTTGTGTGATGTGAATTTGCTTCTGGGCCTACCACTAGGGGTGCTCCGATCACGATCGGCCGATCGTTATGCGCATCTCGTCAGTAAAGCCGGTTCTCTAATCAGCTGTTAATTCCATCAGGTGCGTGATTTCACTAGGGATGTCCCGGTACTAGTACCGGTACCAAACGGTACCCGGGCTAATTAAATTTGGAAGTGATCATCCCTATCCCCTTGGAGCGGGGACTTTGGAGTGAGTAGGGCATGTGCGTGCCATTAAGTAGTCGTTAGGAATGAACTTTGCAAAAGGAGCGACATAATTTCCTCATTATCTTCAGCCGAGATGTTCCCGTGACAGCAGATTCACTGATGGACTTCGACATAAAAACAATATACATTTAATGTTTTAAAAAGTTTTAAATATATTCGTTTTTATATATTATATACACTGTAAAACCCGACATATAACTTAACTCAAACCGTTTGAGTAAACAGGTTGCCTTGATTTAAACCATGTAAGTTTTAAAACTTTGCATTCAAGTAATTAAGTGATTAACTAAGTGCTGATTGAGAATTAGTGATGAACAGCTGCTGTTAACAAACAGAATCACTGAAGAAAAGAGAAACACAAGAACTACTACAACTGACTTCAGACACAGACTTAGATGAAATCAACTGAAATAAAATACATGAAATCTCTCAAGATCTGATTAAACAACCCCACAAACAGCATCAGCAGCTCCACTTATTAATAACCAGACTGACTTTATTTCTGTCAGATGTCTACAAAAGCTCTTATTGAAAATTAACAGGGGTTTAACTCTAATGTGTTTAATTTCCATAACATATCAAATTAAACACCATAACAGTGATTAGTGTTTCCATTAGTTGGGCTCTTAACACTTATATCTTTTGTCTTCGCTGTGACAGTTATGTATTAAGTAGAGTTGTGACGTTCGCGAACGAACCGATGCTTTTGAACGGCTCATAAACATGAACGATGGGAGCCGAGTCGCGCTGGAGGGGAGCCGTTCTTTCTGTCATTCATTTTCCCTATGCGTGTTTCACACAGATGCACTCAAATAAGCTCCTCCGCGAGACAGAACAGTTATAGGGGGAGGGGCGCACCCAGCGTGATGATATTAAATTTGCCCAAGGACAAAAAAAGAGAGGCAGAAAAAGCCATAAAGTAAGGAACTGCTATGTATTTATTTACATTGCATTTTGTGTTCATTTAAAAGTTTGTTCTTTTAAAAACATTAAAATGTTCTTTTGTGATACTGTTCTTGTATAGAAATGTTTCACTAAAAGCTGTTTTGCACAGACATTCATTGCAGCCCACTTATTGTTCATTGACTTGAAGGGGCTGATGTCCTATTTGCAAAGTTTACAGTAGTAATAGTATGTAGTATGTAGACATTTCCATTTTATTTATTCTAATTTTATCTACTTTAAATTTTTTTTGTTTTCTATCAAAATGTTCTTGTGTGATGTGATAACAATGTTCTTGTGTGGAAGTGTTTGTAGTAAAAGCTGTTTTGCACAGAAATTAATTGCAGCCAGCTTTGTTTTTGATGTTTATTTGTGAGTAGGTATTGTATGAATAACATAAGTATTGGTGTGTCATATCTGAGTTTTAATTATTTGACTACAAATCTCACCTCATCATTCCTCCCAGTGATTATTTCCAGGATAAACTGAGATGCCTCCAAGCTGGCTTCTTAAAACTGACTAAATATTTAAAAAGAGCCAAAAGAGCCGTTCTTTTGAACGGCTCTTTGAAAGGAACGGATCGTGAAGATCCGGATCCCCTCAAAGAGCCATAAATCCCATCACTAGTATTAAGCACATTTGAAGCATCAAAGAAAGCTAACGTGACATGAGATCAGGTGATTGCTGTTATCTGTTAATCAGTTGAGCTCAAAAAACTTATCCTACGTTGACACACACAGACATCAACAATCAGCGTATGAATCTCAACAATGGTGACATGCTTCATGCAGCAATGCATGCTGGGAGCCATGAGTTTTATACTATGGTGGCTCCCAGCATGCATTGCTGCATGAAGCATGTCACCATTGTTGAGATTCATATACTGCTTATTGACGTCTATGTGTCTCTAAAACGTTTTCTCTCACAATGCATTTAAAAAAAATCAGAATGTCTGATCTGAAGGAAGAAAGCGTAGATTTTCTTAGTGAGGGCAAGATCGGATCATTTTACCGACTCGGACTTTTGAGTCTCCTTCAGCAAAATGAACGAATCTTTTTTCGAGTCATTTCGTTCATTTTAGCAAAATGTTATTACAATATTAAGTGCTACTAGTGATGGGATTTATGGCTCTTTGAGGCAAGTAGGTATCGCTGCAGCCCGGAGACCTCCAAGTGGGAGGAGCTTTTGCCGCAAGTGGGCTGGACTTCACGGAGAGCTCCAAGTGGGAGGAACTTTTGCCGCTAGTGGGCGGGACTTTACAAATGGGCGGGGTTTAAGCGGAAATTTCACATTGCGTCATTGCCGGGGTGCGCGCGAATGTGGATGGCATAAAGTAGCGATACTAATGAAAAACAGATTTATTGTTTTTCATTGTAGTTTAAATTTTATTAACAAGAGGTTATATAATTTTGTGACAACTGCAAACATTCAAGTATGTTAAATTATATTAATTTTATAATTATATCAGTATCAAGAAAATGAATGAGTAATTTAGAGCAATAAAATGTTTACTGTATGTGAATGTTTTTCTTTAATGCAAGTTTTAAATCTGAGGGAGAATTATATTGTTTAGATTGTTACAACCCCCTTGGCTCTAGGTGAAACAACATTACAAAAGGCCACACGTGGAAGTACATTTTACAAATAAACATTTAATTTAAAAAAAGAAAAAACATCTAAATAGTAATACAAGAGTTAATAATAATAATAAAAAAACATTCCAAGACTTAAGAGGACAATAATATTGGTACCAAAGTCCAATTTAAGACTCATTTCCCAATCTCCTTTTTATCACCAACTCAATCACAGGTAACGCTCCAAACCATTAAAAATTCAAGTTATATTTGTTATATGACATGCAAAAAGCAGTGAAATGTAGGTCTGGCATACTCTTTTTAGACTGTGCAAAAAAAAAAAAAAATAAGAGAAAATTAAATACAAATAATGAAACAACAGGAAAAAAATAGTTTTTTTTTTTTTGGAGATAATTAAATACAAATAATGAAATATATGCAATATACTGTATTAAACTGCTACACAGATGATGTGCAGAGATGTAAACAATGTGCACTGAGGATGAAATGTTTAGTAGTCTGATAACATGAGGGAAGAAACTCCTCCTGAGCCTCTCCGTCTTTGCCATCAGACTGCAGAAGGGTCTGCCTGACTGTAGCAGATGGGTTGGTGGGGTCTTTAAGGATCTTAACAGCCCTAGATTTACATCTCCTGGTTTGGATGTCTTGCAGAGAGGGAAGAGATGTTCTGGACATGTGCTCAGCTACTCTTTGCAGGGCATTTGAAGGTATTTGAAGATGCTCACTCTCTCCACTGGGGTCCCGTTAATGATGATTGGGGTAGATCCGCTGCTGCCTCAAATAGAAAAGAGTTATTGTAAAATATTATTACAATTTACAATATGAATGTTTCTACTGCATTTCTGAACAAAAAAATGAAGGGCTGGTGAGCATCAGACTTCAAAACCATAACAAAATCTGTCCAACCCCAAACAGTCCTCTAGAACAGATATTTAAGGAATCTGAGGTTTTAACCTGCTTGATTTTTATCAGCATTGGAACACTTTGCTGCTGCTTTCACTCCAATGCTATGGATTATATTTTTACTGGAATGAAGTGTCATTAGTCACTAAACATTCAGTCCAATGACATGGAAAATAATAAAAATAATTCACTGTTGACAAGTTAACATTAACTAAAGTACAATGCACATTTATGTGAGATGTCATTTACATTCCAACATTTGTCATTTAGGACAGTCTCTGACCATACCCCTGGAGCAATTTTAGGGACAAGCGCTGTTGCAAATGTCCACCTTTAAAGTATGAACATAATTTATCCACACAAAGACCCACATACACACACACATTAGTCAAAAATCTTCAGAAAAAATAAATTACACATCTTGATGCATAGAAAGAACAAAAAAAAGTTTACAGGAAAGTGATCCTTTGGGTTTGCAGAGAGAGGCGGTAACCAGATCACTGAAATGTAACTTTTGGCCACCCTGACTTGAACTTTCTGTAACACAACGTTTACACATAATGTTTTTGTTTGTTTGTGTTTCCTACAATGACAAAATTAATTCTACACCTGTTGATATTTAATGCATGGTAGTGGACACTGCAGTTATCCTCATATATCCACTCTGTTATGATTATTAAATTGAAAAATGAATTTGGTAATTAAACCAAATGTTTCAATTAACTTACATTACATTATTTGGATTAACGTTACACGTAAAAATAGATAACATTTAAAAAAAATTTGAAACAATGACCAGCTTTGTTAAAGTCAAGAATTATCAGTTAGGAGTTTTAACTAAGACTCATTCTTATGGAACACTGTACTAAATCTATTAATAGTTATTGATCGCTTAAAAATCAGTGCAGTTATAATACATAGGCCTGCATATTTTACGTAACAATGAGCTTGTAATCATGATTTAACTATGTCAAGACTAAAACATCAACCGCCAAGATACTGAACTTTTTCGCAACTTGTAATACGTTGTACAAGTCTGGACTTACCCCTTCAAACTCCTCTTTCTTGACGCTGAAAAGCCTTGGGAAGTTGACGTCGTCTTTTTTTTTTTTTTTTTTTTTTTTTTATTTGGTGGGGGGGGGGGATTCGCAGCGTGCATTAACCCCATGACATTAAATAAACCAATCAAAAGGCTCTGGAGGTTTGTACAGCCCACTTGGAGCTGAAGTCCCACCCATTTGGAGCTGACCCGCCCATTTGGAGCTGGCTCCGACCTCCGTTTATACCTATCTCCTTTGAGGGGATCCGGATCTTCACGATCCGTTCCTTTCAAAGAGCCGTTCAAAAGAACGGCTCTTTTGGCTCTTTTTAAATATTTAGTCAGTTTTAAGAAGCCAGCTTAGGGGCATCTCAGTTTATCCTGGAAATAATCACTGGGAGGAATGATGAGGTGAGATTTGTAGTCAAATAATTAAAACTCAGATATGACACACCAATACTTATGTTATTCATACAATACCTACTCACAAATAAACATCAAAAACAAAGCTGGCTGCAATTAATTTCTGTGCAAAACAGCTTTTACTACAAACACTTCCACACAAGAACATTGTTATCACATCACACAAGAACATTTTGATAGAAAACAAAAAAATATTTAAAGTAGATAAAATTAGAATAAATAAAATGGAAATGTCTACATACTACATACTATTACTACTGTAAACTTTGCAAATAGGACATCAGCCCCTTCAAGTCAATGAACAATAAGTGGGCTGCAATGAATGTCTGTGCAAAACAGCTTTTAGAGAAACATTTCTATACAAGAACAGTATCACAAAAGAACATTTTAATGTTTTTAAAAGAACAAGTTTTAAATGAACATAAAATGCAATGTAAATAAATACATAGCAGTTCCTTACTTTATGGCTTTTTCTGCCTCTCTTTTTTTGTCCTTGGGCAAATTTAATATCATCACGCTGGGTGCGCCCCTCCCCCTATAACTGTTCTGTCTCGCGGAGGAGCTTATTTGAGTGCATCTGTGTGAAACACGCATAGGGAAAATGAATGACAGAAAGAACGGCTCCCCTCCAGCGCGACTCGGCTCCCATCGTTCATGTTTATGAGCCGTTCAAAAGAATCGGTTCGTTCGCGAACGTCACAACTCTAAGTGCTACCTTCCCAACACATCTAATACTTACGCAAACGTTCATCACACTACAAACAATACAAAACTAAAATGTTATAAGATAAAGAAAAAAAATTCATTCTTTACCTGGGTCTTCAGCCTATGATTAGCTCATCTCACCTCTTATCTGACAAGAAGTCATTAGGTGTGTTCGACATCGGCTGGGGCTGGATGCAACCGATCGGCGAGAGTAGCCGCGTGCAGGTGGGGAGGAGCTGAAAACGGAGATATGAAGCCGGACACGTTGTGGCTCCCGTAGTTTGCTGCAATTACGTCAGTCATGGCAGATCACGTGGCGATTGCTTACTTGATCGCGTTTAAATGTGTGTATAAGTGGTGTTTTGGAAAAAGAAAAAAAAAAGTGTTTTGGAAGGGTGCCTTCCAAAACAAGATACCATATTGGATATATACTTTATCAGTATGACATGGGTGTTTCTGCTTATACAAAATTATAAAAGTAACCTATAAAAAAATTCCCTGGTGGGTATGTGTTTTTTAAGAAGGTTTCAGCAACAAGATTTACAGTGCCCTCCTGCTGATCTTTTTAACATTTTAAACATAACACCACTGATTTTCATATACAGAAAAGCACAATTCTGTTGGATTTATATTGTGATTTAGACCAACTATTTGAAAGTGAACAGAATGTTGTCAAGTTGTTAAGTTGAAGTTACAGCAAGTTGTTAGCAGTTTGCTAACCACATGCAGGTGAAGTATAACACAGCAAAATAAACTAGAGAATATGAAGAAACCAAACAAATGGAGGAACATAATGTATTATGTATCATTTGTATAGGAGCATACATTTATGACCACATTAGATTGTATGCTTTTTAGATTAACATTTTAGTTCTTAAAAATGCTCATTTGAATAGGTTATGCTGCTGAATACTGTAAAAGGTCTGTATAAAAAAGAAAGTCATGCAAAATAAACATACACAAACTTTATATTAACAATAAAGTAAATACAGTAAAACAATATTTAATAAATATGATTTATAAGATGAAGACGACTTAAAAACGTATTGAACTGTTTTAAAAGTCCATATGAGAATTTCTGAAACTGAAGCCGACTAGCAATAAACTTGAAACGCACGTCATCGGTGTCATCAGTGAATCCAGCCAATCGTGGATCAGTTGTGTCGTCATCAGAACCAGTGCAGCCGCTCTTCAGAAGCTGCGCTGGCTGAGTTCTCCGGCTACTCTCGAATCGCTCTCGTGGTACTTTGACGGCACACGTCACAGTCACGTGGCGTCAGCGCTGTATCAAGTCGGACAAAATTTCTAACCGGCATGCACTGCTTCAAGTCAGCCGACGATCGGTTTGCGCAAAACTGCATGAAGTCGAACAAGCCTTTCGTGTTTAAGTCATTCCTTAATCACGTGACCATACGCAAAACCAACGAGGTCTAGAGCCGGAAAGAGAATTGATTAGTTCATCTCATGAGTCTTTCGGGTCGAGTTTGACTCGTTCCTTAATCACGTGACAGACCCATGCGCTATTTCTGACATTTCTGTCATTGTGTTTTTGTTACTGTTTGTTGAGGATCTGTGGTGTGTTATTATTTTATAAATAAATAAAACCTTGTTATAAATAAAATTTTGATTAATTTGTCTTCTTGACTGTCTATCGGTAAAATAAACACTAGGCTACATAATATAATAATCCAAATTTACAATAAAAAGTATTTATAGACTAGTTTGTTCATTTTTACTCCAGTTTTGAGTTTGCTGGTATGCTAATTGCTTTTCCTATGCAGACTTGACATATTGGTGTAATATATGTATAAGAAGATTGCTCAAAAAAGGACATAATGACATGCATTAAAAGCAAATAACATTTGGAATTTGACTTATTAATGTTAGTTTAAAACATTAAGGTTATGATAACTTCAGTTTTAACCCAGCTCAGAGTGAAGAGTTTCAGATCCTGATGCACTGCCAGTGCAGGGGCCATGTTTTGGGAAGACTTTGACGAGAGGGTAGCAAGTTTGAGGCCTTCTGCTACCTCTTCTAAGACCTCAGATGCTATGATGGAGATGCGGGCCAACCTTGCAGAGCTACTCTTACCCCGCACATCAGACCCTCTGGCCTGGTGGAGGAGATGTTCACCAGTATACAAAAGCCTTTCTGAAGTCACAAAGACAAGACTTTGCATTGTGGCCACATCCGTGCCATCTGAAATTTATTTTTTCTAAAACTGGGCAGATTATCTCAGATAGAAGAACTCACAGACTCAGCCCATCCAAGGTCAGGGAGCTTGCTTTTTTTTATTTTTTTTTATAATGCAAACATGCCTTAAAGCAAGTCCGAAAAATATAGCCACAGTGTGTTATTTATTTTAAAGCTTATTTTTATTTCTTTAGAAAAAGACTAGCTTGTTGTGCAATATTTTTGTTGTTGTGATTTTAAAGGTAATTTGTTATTGTTATAAGGCTCCGTAGCTTTAGTATCTCTTAATTTTCATTTAATTTTTATTCAAATGGTTTAAAATTATTTTGGGATTAGTTATGCTCTTAGTTTTTTATTTTGGCACAAAAGTGTTATTTATTTTAAAACGCATTCATTTAAAATTATTGTGTAAAAAAAGCAAAGCTTGTTGTGCAATATTTAGTTTTTCTTTTTTTATATATTGTACTTTTAAAGTTCATTTGTTAAGGTTATTAGACCCAGTGGCTTTATTATCTTTTAATTTTAATTTCATTTTTAATTATTTACATTTTTTATTATTTTAATTTATTTTGGAATAGTTGTCCTCTTTACAAAGCTTTTCTGGCACAAAAATAAACAAACAACAATTGAAAAGTATGTACAGTGTTTTTAATGGTTTATAAAGTGTCATATGTTACAAAAGTATGGTTTACACAGACAATCTGATTTAATAACTGCACAACTAAACAAAAAACAAACAAACAAACAGACAGAAAAAAAGATCAACATTTTAAGCATAACCAACTCTTAATTTCCACATTCAGTGTTATGGAAAAGTACCACCATGACAGAAATTAAAAGCAACAATTTGAAACCAAAAATGCATCACGTTACTGTAAGAGTAAATAATACTAATAATAAATAAGTACTACGCACCCATGTTTTAAACCTCTTAAGCACAAATGCTATTTTGGGGATTTCCGTTTTTCATTTTCCTTCCTAATTTTGAATGCTTCTCTATTCACATGGAAACGTGTCAGATGCAAAAGTTTGGTATCATTTTAAAGGAAACCCTTTGAAATTACATAAAACACTGTTGAAATTGATAAAAATGACAATATATGCTGTCTGTGTTATAATAAATAGGGAAAAAACAAGGCGCTTTTTTATTTTATTTGTGTAAACTGAAGTTTGAAATAGTATAGCTCAGGCAATGAAGGGCCTAGCAACTTCAGACCAATGTCATGTTTTTCTAGCACATGTCAGCTAATAGAGGAAAAAAGAAATTTCTTTCTATCTTAATCTATGCAAAAGTTATTCTATTCCAACTGAAGGAAGGAATAATACAATTTTTGTATAAAATTTTAGTCTAAATAAGTATGAAGTCATCTTTTGCACACTTGCAGTATGGAATAATGTGATATCTGTATATTATTTTACAGAAAACACTCAGAAGTTACATAAAAAGCTGCTGTTTGTGACAAATAGTATTATTTATGTTGTTTCACATATGATGAACCATCTCAACACAATGTGCTTTTTTGTGTGTGTGTTTTCTGAACAGTCTTTGAAAGAGAGTAAGAGAGTTGCGCAATAGCAACATGCATAGAATTATTAAAAATATCTGGTCTGTCACAGTCTAAAATAGAATCCACAATCTCCAGCTTCATATCATTTCATTTATGTCTATTCTGCATCGTGTAAAGATTGGGAGACCTCGCCTGTCTCAAGCATCTATAATATTTGATATTTATAGCGTTTCTGTTTGTTATGATCCAAAACCAGCGCTAAATCCCCGTCCCCGAATCTCGTACGAGAACTTCGGAGCGTCAACAAACTAATTTATGTTCATCCGCGCAGTACTGTATGGTTTACTGTAAATTCAATGAGACGCGGTCATATACTGTATACGATAATGAAAGTAAACAGATTAGCTTATGCTTAGCGGAGCTTCGAGGCTTCAAAATAAAGAATCAAATGTATAAAAGCAAGTATCACCCGTATACGCTTACCAGATGCGCGTCCTGACCTCTCCACGGCGACGGTGGTCATCCATAACTTGTATTATGAATATTATTCATTGTTAATCCGGAGATTCTTCCGCGTGTAGCTTCCCCGTCGTGTGGTCTTTGTTTAGAAGCAGCCAAAACACAATTTCCCTTCGGCCAGCGCTTCAGTGACGTCACCAGACGGATGCGGATGGGGCAGTGAGTGTCCATTCCAGCACCGCTTTTTCACACCTCTGACTGGTTGAGACGGCTTTTGAGTGGCAGCTGTAAGGACTAATAGTGCTTCACAAAAGAGTTCAGATGTCTATAGCAGAAGAAAGGCTGCAGAGGCCCATCATATGAGTTAGAGATCTGGTCAGCCAGCAGACTGGTCACTCCTATGTGGCGCACTTGTACAGAACGCTTTATATCTCAGCAATGGAAGCACGCCAGAAACGTAAAAATGGTCTTGTTTGAAAGAAGAGATTCTAATCTAAAAGGTTATATCGAGTATATAGGTATGTGTGGCTGTTTGCGGCTGACTAAGATGGATAAATAATAATTTGCAATGAGGTGAGAAATGTTACATCGCGATTCTGTTGAAGATCATTCGATCTGTGATTGTCACACAATAAAATGATCTACATCATCAGATTCCTGAGAAAGAGAGCTTTCTTGTGATATATGACTTGACTGTTTTGTGAAAAATATTTTAAATACACATTCTTATGAAAAATTATTCGCAATCGTTAGACGGAAATTTATAGGGGGGGGGGAATATATTTCTTAGCTTAATTTGACTACTTTATGTATCATAAAACCCAATTAATGGTATTCTTTGTAAAGAAAACACTCTAAGCTTTCAAATGAACCCATATATGGCTTCAAACCTTATAAGGAAGGCTGTGCAAATTAAAGGGAAGTCGGCATGCTATTTTTGGACCCGGTACCGGGTCTGCAGAGTTTATTAAGAAAAGTTGTAAATTAACTAATTACTCTAGCCAATGTTGTCACATCACGGGAACGTAAAACCCGAAGAACCGAAAGATGAACTATTCAATTCTCTGCATTCTTTTACTGTCTATGGTTTTAGCGTATGGGTCTGTCACGTGATTAAGGAATGACTCGACCCGAAGACTCATGAGATGAACTAATCAATTCTCTTCCGGCTCATTCTGCATTGGGTTCAGCGTATTGGGCTGTCACGTGATTGAGGAACGAGTCAAAAACCCGATAGACCCGAACTATGAACTAATCAATTCTCTTTCCGGCTCATTCTGCATTGGGTTCAGCGTATGGGGCTGTCACGTGATTGAGGAACGAGTCAAAAACCCGATAGACCCCGAACTATGAACTAATCAATTCTCTTTCCGGCTCATGCTGCATTGGGTAAGCGTATGGGGCTGTCACGTGATTAAGGAACGAGTCAAAAACCCGATAGACCCGAACTATGAACTAATCAATTCTCTTTCCGGCTCAAGACTGCATTGACTGACAGGTGAATTACTACGACTAGAACAGAACCTATTGAATAATGCGCATGCGCGACTGGAACGAATCACTCCCCGAGACGACTCGTTCTTCCCGAGTCACATTAAAGATTCGTTCAAAATGAATGAATCGTTCAAGAACGACACATCACTAGTTTTTTTTAATCTTGTCCATTAACAATTGGGTCAATGACAAGAAAAATTATCCTCAACCATTTTTCTTCATGATTATGAAAACTATATCACCTTATATTTGTTCATGGCCCCTTTTATACCAAATTATGTGTTTTGGTAAACACTAATACAAGAACCACAAACTTACTAAGTCAAGAGTCAAACTACCCCAACTAAAGCAAGCACTGATCACAATAATGGTGGTCAAACATTTTCAAATAAAATATCAACATCTAAATCTCTGTTAATTCTCAAAAAATAACTTCTGTAGACGTCTGACAGAAATAAAGTCAAACTGGTTAGTAATAAGTGAAGCTGGTTATATGTGTACTGCCATGCATTTCAACGTTTTTTATGATTTTTGTGGGGGGTGTTTTATTCCCAGCCAAAATTCAGCATCTGCCCAACATTGGAGCTTGACGTCAAACAGTCGTTGGATTTAGACGTCAACCCGATTTTCATTTTCAACCAAAATCCAATGTCTAACTGACGTTTGAGTCTACATCCTGTGCCTGCTGGGGAAGAACTACAAAAGGGCAAAATGTGTCCATTTTCCTAAAAAAAAAAAAAAGAAAGAAAATCTATACCCTCCCAAGATATTTCTTTTTTTCACCTCATAACTGAAAGCATTTTAACAAAGTGCATTGGTGTGTATTACAGTATGTAAACCACAAACATATTTTTGAAAAAAATATGAACTACTAATGAATTATATGAACTACTAATGAATTACATCAAGAAATATGTCAAATCTGTAGTATAAATAAGAGTAAGCTTTACTCAACCATTTCACAGTAAACTGAATCTGTGTGTATCACTGAGCTGCTGCTGCTGATTTTCACTTCATAAAGTCCAGAGTCTGTGATTCTGGGTGTCTGTGATGGTCAGAGATCCAGTCTGATGATCCAGCTTCAGTCTGTCTCTGAATCTCCCATCAGGACCAGTAAATAT